>NC_142496.1:10414274-11014274 GCF_965113065.1 Corylus avellana
TCGACTTGGCCTTGAGATCTTATGGCTACCATTCGTGACTTTTGTCCCGTTTGAACTTTGGATCGTTAGATGATCCACGTTCCCACAGACGGAGCCAACTGTTGAGACAGTTATCAACCCTGGTAGCAACTTGATTCAAGAGCCTGCTAAGAAAGAGAAAGGATCAGTAGTGACGGACAACAAGGTGGGGGGTGTGGCGGTCGTGCCACCTTCGATGCCTGAGTGAGAATTTGATTATAATAAGAGTAACAAATATTCAATAGTGAATAATAACAATAACTGAGAATAGTAAAAGTAAGAGTAGAGAGCACGTATCTATTCCATAGGTGGCTCCTCCTTCTATAGAGGTTGTAGGTAGGTGGATTCTAGTGAAACTCCCACTTGACTCGCTTGATATGTGGGAGTGTTCGAAACTGTAGATTATCCCTTGAGATAGCATCAGTGATTCAGGTGGATAGGTTTTTAGGTATCTAGACACTTCTTGGGATACATTCGGTTGGTTGATCTATGATTTGGGTTGCAACTCCCAGATTGAGTTTGTTTGATGAGTGATCATATCCTTGATTATAGGGTCAGGTGGTTCTAATGCCACTTGTTGACATAACTCTACACTTAATTGTATATCTAATATAATCGAGTGACTATACTTGGACCTTCTGAGCTTTGGGTCTAAGAGCCCAATTATCTGGGCGAGCCCCTGGTCTTTCCTTCAAAGTGGGCCTTTTGGTTTGGGCTTTGGGATATATTTGGTATCAACATCATCAAACTAAAGAAAATGAATGATCATTCCATTTCAACTCCATGTATATATTCCTAGTAATAATAAGGAGAAATTTTACTTTAGACATTTGAACTTCCACGCGATTTGACAAACCCCAAACTTTAAAATCTCTCAATTTGGACCCTTGACTTTCAATTGCTCTCAATTTGGATCGTCCGTCAGATTTAGTTGTTAACTTCTAACGGCAACACCTAAAAAGACCAAAATACCCCTAATTTTTGTTTTTTTTTTTTACAAAAAAGAAAAAAGGAAAAAAAAAAAAGAAAAAGAAAAAACCTCGTGGGTTTGGCCGAGACCCGCTCTGGCCTGAGACCTAAGTGGGTCTACTGACCCATGGTTGGGTCCCGGCCAGACCTAGCCGTGGGTCTCGGCTCACGGCCAGATTTTATTATTGTAATTTGGAAGTAAAGGTAAATTTGAAAAAAAAAAAAAAAAAATCAAAAGTCAACGATATAAACGTCATTGTCTAACTTTTAACGTTTTAAAATCTGACAGAATTGTCCAAATTGAGAGCAATTGAAAGTTCAGAAGTCCAAATTGAGAGATTTTAAAGTTCCCGAGAGGGGTGGGAGGGTTTGTCAAATCACGTGGAAGCTCAAGGGTCTAATGTGAAGTTTCCCCTAATAACTATTTGTATCCTTAAGGAATAACAATTCCATGTACCAAACGACGCCCAAGAAAAAACTGTCTCCACTCATTTAGCACGTGGCACGATGTGTAGTGTCCTGGGTAATTACTAGGTTGTGTTTGGCTTAGTTGGAGGGTTAGCAATATTTCCTGGTTCATTAAGATTTACTGGAAGAAAGATTTTTGGGATTTTTGGGTTCTTGCCGAACGTTCATAGGGGGACCATCGAACATTTGTTGACTAACTTTTGACCCACAAGATATCAAACGTACACCTTGCAACACTAGAATCATTGTGTAAACAATACACCGAACGTTCGTTGACTTACAGGCTGTCACATAGTACAAAAAAACATGCAATTAGTGACTCATGAAAAGTAACTTTTTGTCACAAAAATTGCCACTATTCATTTAGTGACGTTTGAATAGTGACGCTTGCTAAACAATACTAAACATAGGGTCAAGAATCAAGAATAATTACGTTTATTGTTCAAACGTACTAAATGAAGTCTTTTTTGCTCACACAACACTTCACCAATGGTGTAATTACTGTTCAAACGTCACCTTAAGAAAATTGACATTTGAATAGTGAAACATCACTGTTCTTAAGGTGACTTTTCACTGTTCAAATTTTTTGATATTTTTGGAAGGGGAAATTTTTTTTTTTTTTTGAAAAAAATAAAAATAAAAATAAAAATTGAGCGATGCCCGTGGAAATCAATTAACTGGTAATTGATCCCATAGTCCTTCTCCTAGCCTTATCCCTTACTAGACAAGACTCAAGAATCTTAACATGTCTTAAACGAGAGAATACAGCAGAAGACCTTAACTACAGGAACAAGAAAGCAATAACTACGTACTCCAATTATAACAACCAGAGTAAAGATAAAACATCATAACATAGATAGATCTTCAAATGTGCTGGTCAACAGACTGATCATCAATATATTATAAACCAAGATAATTGTCTGAACATAAGATCACAAAATTAACGCCTAAGTTTAAGTAATGTTAGTATGATCACTATCTCTATCATATTTGCCCGTGGGGTTCCTCCATCGTCTTACATGGACTTAAGCCAGACCGGGTCCATATCTTAAAAAATGACCTAGATCAGATCCTAGGCCACCACTATTATGTTGTCCAAAGGCATCTTCCTCTATGCTAGCTAAACTGCGCAATTATACATAATGGAGGGGGGAAAATAAAGGGGTAAGTCTAAAGACTTAGTGAGTAAATGCACATAATACCCATGCTACTTAGTGATGAACTCCATTTGGTAAAATATACAACATTTTAAGTATGAAAATTACACATGAATGCAATATAGGTATAATACATGTTATAATCATGTGAATTAGTGATAGTTCAACTGTATGGTCTACCCGAGATATTACCCCTTCTCAACAGGGTTAGCGCTGTCCCGAGGGACCTGTAATACAATGGCGGTACCTCAACCATTTTAAGCTACCATCCATAACACTAGCAGCCTGACTGAGTCCGACCTTGAGTGGCCCACACTACTAGTACCTTAACCATTTTAAGTACTAGTTACCATGAGCCCCCGCCTAATCTCACAATAAGTCCACAAGCAACTCTCAAATCGAATCCTCCACGATAACCAGATGCTTTGCAATATCCATCTTCTTCTAAACTATCTATAACGCACAGATGTACATATGGAGAAAAAAAAGAGAAAGAATAAAAGGGTAAGCCCGACGACTTAGTGAGTATAAATGCACATGACATACCCATCATTAAATGGTGAACTCAGTTGTTTATCAAATACACGCAGCATTATGAGGTGACATTTTATCAAGAATGCAATATAGATATAATATATACGGTAATATGAAAATCATATCATAGTTCAACAGTATGGTCTACCTGAGATATTAACCATTCTCAGCAGGGTTGGCGTTGTCCCGAATGACCAATAATACAATGCCGGTGCCCCAACCATTGTATGCTACCGTCCACCACTAGTAGCCTGACTGAGTCCGACCTCGGGTGACCCACTGATGTACAAATTTAATTGTACTCGCAAGCGCACGAGTCGTGTGCAATATAGTGTGTGTGCAAGTGCGAGGTCGATCCACAGGGAATTGTGTTTGTGAAATTTAATTTCTATCTAAATCAATTATATCTTAACCTAGTTCCGAATGATTTTGATTTTGAAAATAAACTAACATAAACTAAATAAAATAAAAATAATCAAAAGATAAACGACTAAGGTTTTAGAATTCACCTCACCAAATCAAAGCATACATTCTTATGTTTTCATTCATGCATCCGACAAACAATTAAACCCTATATATATGTTCTATTGTTTTTTTATAAACCAATTGAATCATTCGATGAATCCATCTCTATTACAAATCACAACGAATATCCAATTGAGATCAAATCATCCATTGTATCCGTAAATCACAATGGATATAAGTCTCAATCAAATCATTCGATGTATCCATTGGATGAAACACAACGAATATCCAACATTTTTACGATTTGTAAACAACAATCAATCACAATTTTGTCACACAATTGAACTGAAACGAACATACATTACATTAAACGACGGATTTGTACGAACGAAACATAAAAATATAAAACTAATCAATGGTGAGGCTTCATCTTCAACCTTAGTTGAAGAATTAGCCTCTCATGACAAAATAAATCATAAAGAAACTAAATTACTTCATTAAAATTAAAAACTTACAAAAGAATTTTAGTTCCAAGCTACAAAAACCCATAAAACACGGAAAGCGACCAAGAACAGCGCCCCCGGCGCGTCTTCGTCTGATCCCCTCAATTGTGAGGCTTAGAGGTCTATTTATAGGGCTTAGGAGAGTCCTAAAAGCCCTAGTAATCCTAGGAATTTCGGAGATTTAAGTCCAAGCCCAATTTGGTTAAAGAAAACGTAAGCTCAAATCGGAATAGGATTCGCCCAGAATTGCTGTCCTATCTTGCGGCGTGATTTTAGCCTTGCGACGCTGCGAATTAAGAAAATTCTATTTCACAATGAATTGTATAGGTTTGAGTTATCTTTCCAATTCCGCTTGAATCACCTCAATCGGATATCTGAGCTGAAAGTTATGGCCAAAATACCGAGACGTATTCAAAATCCAATTTTGCATCCAATCCGATTTGACTTCAAATTGAGAAATTCCGAATTAATCATTTCCTTTATTTGATTAAACTAACTATGATTGGTTAAGCTTAACCATATCTTCTAGATCTTCCCAATTTGCCCTTTAAGCTTGGAATTTTTCCAGAAACGCTTTATTTTCTTCCAAAAGCCTATAAAACAAAGAAAATACAAAAATGAAGTAAAATGGCTTAATTAACCAAAACTAAAGGATTAAAACATGCAAGTTAAGGGCTGAAAATATGAATATTCTAGCACTTATCACACCCCCAAACTTACATATTGCTAGTCCCTTAGCAATACAAAACTAAAAACAAGAATGAAAAAACAGAAAACAAAAGATAAATCCATCTTTCGTGGGATGTACGATTGCATTTAGCGTATGCAACAAGCCTTTTAAACCCCTAGGCATCCCTAGAGGACGAGTAAAGTCTCGTGAGGGTTTAATAGAAATGATACCCACAAACATTTTTAGTACTACGTCATTGACAAACACAATTTTCATACAAACATCATATGGTTCTCATATCATGAGCAGGTTTAACAAAGTAAACACCACAATCAAATCATCAAGCCAACCACAAATCATTCAACTCAAAGGTGGAAATTTGAGACAACACAAGCTCCAAATGTGCAAAGTGAGACTAACACAAAGTTAAGAGGCTTCAATTTTTCTCAAAGTTTGGTGTACCTCAAAATTCATAAGAATTTTCACAAATGAAAACACCAAAGGCTTAGATCAAGACATGCATTTTTTTTTTTATATATATATATTTTTTATTTTCATTTTTTTTTTTTTTTTTGCGTAGGCTGTGCAATGTTCGGCTCTCTTAAGCTTTCTAATTGACCTATGTAACGAGTATTGGGCCAGTGACTCCCAAACCAGATGGTTTTAGGGCACTAGATGTAAAACATCCCTAAGGCTTAATTACTCAAGTCAAAAAGGCTACGAAGCCAAACTAGCCATACAGTCAACCAAGTTGAATTTCTCATCTTTTTACGCGAACACTCAATGCTCAGTGAGGCATGAGATCCGGTTACTCAATGAAAAGCTCAAACTAATGATGACAATTTTTTTTTTTTTTTCATTTTCTATCTTCAAGCCAACGTTTCATCAACACTTCATCCTACAAATCACAAGGCACACCCTAATCAATCCAAATCTCATACCTCACAAACTTTATGCTAGTGTGCTTGTGATAATCAACTTAGACATGTGAAGTCTCTCTAATCCACCGAATGAGTCAAAGGACTCGGATTTCTAATGACATGTAGTGTTCAAAAAGTTAAACACACTAATGACATGCAAACCATAGTTATGATGTAACTCATGACCAATCAACAACATAGCACTATTTTTTTTAAAAAAAAAAACAAAACAAACAGATAAAAACAAACAAAAAGACACAAACAAACAAAAAGACAATGTGTTTGTCCACACCCCCAAACTTAAATGACACATTGTCCCCAATGTAGCAAGAGACACAATACCGTAGGATGCGGAAACTCGAGTGTGCAAAGGCCAGGGCGTCCCCCAAACTTGAACACCAAAACACCTGTCAAAATCTAGCAGCAATATTTTCTCATAGAAACAAATATCAATAGATTAATTGCTGATAGAAATAAAAAGAAAATGACACAAAATGAAATGACAAAAAGGAAAAGAAATCAAAATAAAGTGCTGAAAATAAAAAAGAAAGAAAGAATACCACACTTTCCTCGATCATTTGGGTGTCCAACCAATCCCTTCCACCCTTTCTTCTTAAGAATTTGATATCCCTCTGGAAGGATGTTTTGCCGTCTTAGGTAGCCTTGTTGCTTGCTTCGAAGGATCTTCTTATGAACATGGTTCCTAGCTTTGTGACCTTGTATGCATAGATCCTTGAGAATTTCAGCATGAGACGGCTCTTTGAGACATTGAAGAATTGAAGGTTGGGGTTCATGAATTGTCTCAAGAGGGATTTTGATGAAGGAGTGAGCTTCAGTACTCACTCCCTTGTCACTGGATAGATTTGGAGTTGATGGGGGCTCAATGTGATCAACCTGCTCCTCTTTTTCTTTCTCCTCATGGTTACCCACAATGAAAGGCTCAGCTGCTAATGAGGGTGAGTTAGGGAATGATATCTCAGTGGTTTCCCCATTTTCAATTCGCATCTTAGGAGTGGAGTCCAATAAGGCATCAGCTTGCTCAAGTAACTTGTCAAGGTCTAGGTCACATCCAAATTGAGCAAAGCACTTTCCCAATGGGTCCTCTAGACTTGTCTCATCAACAGTCTCCTCAACAATTTTCTCTCTCCTAATTGGGGTGGTGGCTTTGACATGCTCATGATAAGGATTGCTAGAATCATCCTCATCAATCATGTAGTGCCTTTTAGCCATCAACTGACTTTGAAGCTCTTATTCCTCTATTCTAGTGAGTTCAGCAACTAAATAACCAAGCTGTCCTTCCAACTTTTCAATTGCTTGAGTGCTGGCCGTGGCTGCATTCTTCACTTCATTTATGGCTTGGGAGTTGACCATGGTGGCATTTTTAAGCTCTTGCAAGGTTTGGCCATTAGACTGTATGAACTCTTTGAGGGTGTTTTCCAATGATAAATCTTGTGGAGGATAATTGCAGGGTGAAGGGGTAGAGGATTGGTTGTCAAACTGCGGATATTCAGGATGGTGCAGTTCATCAAATTGGGGAGTATAATTTCCCGTAGCATTAGCTTGCCACGAGAAATTAGAATGGTTGCTCCAATCGAGGGTTTAGCAATTGAAATTTGATTCAGACCCCAAACTGGAGAAATTGGTGTTCATCTGCTCATGTGAAAAATTGGAAAATTGTCCCCAAGATGGACAATTACTTGAACTATGATAAGGGTTAGAGCAGTATGAACATGGTCCATGTGGGTGAAAATGATGAGGATGGTTGGAAAAAGCGGATGTCCTACAACTAAGGGTAGCATTAAAATTACCTAAAGGAAAATTCATGCTTATCCTCACTCTTTAAACAAAGCACACTTCCACATGAAACATTAACCAAAAAAAATTTTGGATTTTTTTGGTTTTTTTTTTAAAAAAAAATAAAATAAACAAAAATACCAAAAATTAAAAACAAAAAATCAAAACAAAAACTCACAAAACGGACCAAACATAAGTTTGGCAAAATTCAAGGTGCTGGCCCGTTTTGGTGTAGTCTACAAAGGTGCACTCGAGCGCCAGTGATGTGCGATCGAGCGTACATGGGCGCGGGGTGTGCACTCGCGCGCACCTGCGGAACTGTCGAGCGCAGGCACGCAGGATGCTTGCTGCGTTAGGCTCGAATGCACTCGAGTGTAGGTGATGTGCGATCAAGTGCTTTGGCAGGGACTAGTTCCTTCGGCAGAGCTACAACAGAAACAACAAAAACAAACAACTTTTTCTCTTTTTTATTTTTTTGTTTATTTTTTTATTTTTATTAGTAACTATAAACAGAAACAAATAAAAAAAATAAAAGGCAACAAACTGTAAAAAGAAAATAACTAGTAGAAAAATAAAATCAATTTAAACAAAAATCAATTTTCACAAACAAACAAATCCCCGGCAACGGCGCCAAAATTTGATGTACAAATTTAATTGTACTCGCAAGCGCACGAGTCGTGTGCAATATAGTGTGTGTGCAAGTGCGAGGTCGATCCACAGGGAATTGTGTTTGTGAAATTTAATTTCTATCTAAATCAATTATATCTTAACCTAGTTCCGAATGATTTTGATTTTGAAAATAAACTAACATAAACTAAATAAAATAAAAATAATCAAAAGATAAACGACTAAGATTTTAGAATTCACCTCACCAAATCAAAGCATACATTCTTATGTTTTCATTCATGCATCCGACAAACAATTAAACCCTATATATATGTTCTATTGTTTTTTTATAAACCAATTGAATCATTCGATGAATCCATCTCTATTACAAATCACAACGAATATCCAATTGAGATCAAATCATCCATTGTATCCGTAAATTACAATGGATATAAGTCTCAATCAAATCATTCGATGTATCCATTGGATGAAACACAACGAATATCCAACATTTTCACGATTTGTAAACAACAATCAATCACAATTTTGTCACACAATTGAACTGAAACGAACATACATTACATTAAACGACGGATTTGTACGAACGAAACATAAAAATATAAAACTAATCAATGGTGAGGCTTCATCTTCAACCTTAGTTGAAGAATTAGCCTCTCATGACAAAAGAAATCATAAAGAAACTAAATTACATCATTAAAATTAAAAACTTACAAAAGAATTCGAGTTCCAAGCTACAAAAACCCATAAAACACGGAAAGCGACCAAGAACGGCGCCCCAGGCGCATCTTCGTCTGATCCCCTCAATTGTGAGGCTTAGAGGTCGATTTATAGGGCTTAGGAGAGTCCTAGAAGCCCTAGTAATCTTAGGAATTTCGGAGATTTAAGTCCAAGCCCAATTAGGTTAAAGAAAACCTACGCCCAAATCGGAATAGGATTCGCCCAGAATTGCGGTTCTATCTTGCGGCGTGATTTTGGCCTTGCGACGCTCCGAATTGGGAAAATACTATTTCACAATGAATTGTATAAGTTTGAGTTGTCTTTCCAATGCCGCTTGAATCACCTCAATCGGATATCTGATCTGAAAGTTATGGCGAAAATACCGAGACATATTCAGAATCCAATTTTGCATCCAATCCGATTTGACTTCAAATTGAGAAATTCCGAATTAATCCTTTCCTTTATTTGATTAAACTTTAACCATGATTGGTTAAGCTTAACCATATCTTCTAGATCTTCCCAATTTACCCTTTAAGCTTGGAATTTTTTCAGAAACGCTTTATTTTCTTCCAAAAGCCTATAAAACAAAGAAAATACAAAAAGGAAGTAAAATGACCTAATTAACCAAAACTAAAGGATTAAAACATGCAAGTTAAGGGCTGAAAATATGAATATTCTAGCACTTATCACCCATACTACTTGTGGTGTACGTCATGTAATGACCAACCATTTGGCAATGGCTGCGCTGGTCACGGAAACCACTAAAGCCAAGGCCCACACACACACACTTGATTATAAAGTTAACCTATATAATAAGCTCATGGTCGTTATCCCACACGTACTGATGTACCATGTCATACAATGCAATTAATCTTATTCGTATTTTTCATGCATAATTTTACAAGTCTCATCATTATCTTGTCAATCAATATACGTTTTCACAAAAGAGAGTTCACAGCAGTCCAAAATGTATTTCATGAGATGATGTGGTCGTTTTGTGTACCAAAATATATCAATAATAATAAATCACTTGCAATAGTACGAATCCTGTAGGATAGAGCTATATTGAGGGTGTCGAACATCAAAGACCGCAGGGATTTTGTTATCAAATTCAAAATATCAAAATTAATTTGATTAAAAAGATGATTGATTTGGGTTGTAATTAATGTGCATGAAATTAAAAGAGAATTAAATATAAAAGAGAATGTAAGGTATTGACTTCACCTCTATCTGCACAACAATGGTTAATTAGATTTAATCCAGAAATTCATTATATACATGTTATAAATAAACAAAAAACTACCTTATTAAAGAATAAGTATAATCCATCTTCAGTTGGCATGGATTGTCCACATAACCACTAAGATGCGATACGACCCGTCTTCCCTAGGTATGGCCTATCAAATTCTTTAATATAATACATATAATTAATGAATAAGTGTAACCCATCTTCGGTTGGCATAGATTGTCTACCTAAATTACACTAAACTAGGGTAAAGTACAATCTGTCTTCCCTAGGCATGGCCTATCAAATCCTATTAATCACATGTCAATTAAACCCATTATATAACCATCATCCTCATAATCACAAAAAACAAGAATGATTTGAGATCAAAAAAAGTAAAATACTTTCTAAGATAAGAGAAGAATTTCACAAATATTGATTTTGGAATTTAAGAACAATTGCATTTAATAATTAAGAACATGATCAAAAGGTAGCAATTTTCATAGTTATACAATCAACATGCATAAACTGAAAATCTAGAAATTAAATAAAATCAAACCATTGCGCTTAGATAGGGTTACATCAACACCCCACAAAGGGGTTTAACCGCTCATGACTCCGCTAAGCTCCAATGACTATTTGGTGATTTTTGCCCTAGAAGTGGTGTGTCTATTTACAATATTTAGAGGCCTATTTATAGGGAGCCAACAAGTCCTAGAAGCCCTAGAAAACCCCATAAACCCGTAATTCAATCTCCTAGTCAAATTAGGAAGCAATCCTAGTTCAAATCGGAATAGAATTTGTCCAAATTTGCGTTCTTTTATTGCGGGACAATTTGAGCATAACAAACATTCGAATTAGGAAAATCCTATTTCACAATGATTTGTAGTATTTTGATCTATCTTTCTACTGCCACTAGAATAACCTCAATCCGATACTTGAGCAGAAAGTTATAATCAAAATACTAAGACATATGCAGAATGCAAATTTGAATCCAATCCGATTTTGACTCCAATAAGAGAAATTTCGATTTAATCATTTCCTTTATTTGATTAAACTTAACTACATCATATAGGTCATCTATTATGATTGTTTAAGCTTAATCATATCTTCTAGGTCTTCTCAAAGTATGCTTTTAAGCCCAAAATCAATGGAATTAATTGCATATTTATTTAAAACCTGAGAACAATAAAACAACACAAAATCAAATAAATAACAATGCTAAGGAATTAACATATGCGACTTAAAGGGGCTTAAATGTGCAACATTCGGCGCTTATCAAACCCTCAAACTTACATATTGCTAGTCCCTTAGCAATACAAAATAGAAAATAAACTTAAAAAAACAAAAAGATAAATCTATCTTTCGTGGGATGTACAATTGCATTTAGTGTATGGAACAAGCCTTTTAAACCCTTAAGCATTTCCTAGAGGACGAGTGAAGTCTCGAAAGGGTTTTCTAGGAATGATACGCACAAACATTGTCATCATTATGTCATTCAAAATAATAAAGTATCACAAAAATAATGGTTCTCATTCATTAGCAAGCTTAAAATTATAAACTCCATCTTCAAAATTTCAAGGAATTCACAAGTCAAATCACGTACCATGGCAAATTGAGATACAACAAGCTTCAATTAGTGCAAAGTGAACTAACATGCAATCATGAGGCTTCAAAATAGTTCCAATATAAATGAATCAACATCTCAGAATTTATTGGACTTCTTATCAGATGAAACAACCAAGGCATACAATTTTATTTTATTTTATTTTATTTTTAACTTGCTATGTAATGCTTAGTTCCCTTAAGCTTTCTAATTGACCCATGTATCGAGTGTTATCCAAATTTGAATCCAATCCGATTTTGACTCCAATTAGAGAAATTTCGATTTAATCATTTCCTTTATTTTATTAAACTTAACCACATCATATAGTTCATCTATTATGATTGGTTAAGCTTAATCATATCTTCTAGGTCTTCTTAAAGTGTGCATTTAAGCCCAAAATATATGGAATTAATTGCATCTTTATTTAAAATCTGAAAACAATAAAACAACACAAAATCAAATAAATAGCAATGCTAAGGAACTAACATATGCGAGTTAAGAGACTTAAATGTGCAACATTTGGCGCTTATCATGAGAGTTGCAAAATATGCATGTTTGATATATATATATAACAGTCATGCAATGCTGGAAAAGTAACAAGTATCCATGTAAGTTTGTACTCACCCGGGTCGTAAGGCTCCTCCATTAAATCTCCTTGAGGTTCCATAACCTCGAATACAGATAAAAGACCTATCATTAGTTCTAAATCTAACTAAAATAAACTTAGAATATGAAAACAAAGGCTATCAGACGACTGGTCAAAGTGGTGTTCCTTGGAATGCTTTGGGTCGTACGTCCGGGCTCAAGGTCGTACGTCCGCCCAGAAGGTTCAGGTAGAACCTCATTTGTTTCAAACGTTATCCTAGCCTCCCAAACTGGTTCTAAAGCTACCCAAAAGATTTCTAGGACCTTCCTATCTCAACACAATGCCTCCATGCATAAGAAAATACGTTCCACAAAGATGAAAGGCTGAACCAACTCAAACAAAGATTAAAGGCATAACCTAGCTAAAAGCTCAAACCAACAACTAAGCTAGTCTAGAAATGCAATATAACAACTAAAGAGAAAGCTTAAGCATAGAAAGTTACCTTCTTGAAACAAAACCTCCAAGAATTACCTTTTCTTCTCCAAGAACTCACCACACTCACAAAACACTCACATAGGGGTTCCAAAGGGCTCATGGGCGAAAAATGGAGAGTAAATGGGCATGTAGGGATCAGGTATTTATAGGTGGGAAAAGGCTATGAGCACTGCAAAGTTGTTTTGAAAAGCAGCGTACGTACGGTACTATAGGGGTGTACGTCTGCTTACTATTTACCCAACGGACCAAAGGCTACATTAAACGTAAGAACATTAACTAGTGGTCAACCAAAAGTCAACGTACGTCCAGGTGGTCCCCCATGTGTACGTCCATGTGGTCCCCCATGCGTACGTTCGTGTACTATTTGCAAGCATACATCGGCGTGGTCCCCTATGCGTACGTCCGATCAGAAAGTCTAAAATTTTCAAACTGCCCTTCCAACTAGTCCAAGTGACCCAAAACCCAAATTAACCTTCTAACTAAGCTACTTAAACTTGGTTAATTATTTGGATTAATACATATTTATAGGGAAAAAAAGTTGAGGGCTCTGCAGGAGCAAACCTGTAGTGCAACGAGCGCTTGGTACTATAGTGTCGAGCATTCCCGTACTATTTACCCAGCGGTTTTATGGTTGCACTAGTATGCTCCGGAAATATCCAATGGTTAACCAAAAGTCAACGTACGCTCGAGCTAGTCCCTACACGAGCGCTTGTGTACTATTTGCAGACGAGCGCTCGCGTGGTCCCCACACGAGCGTTGGGCCCAAGAGTCTAAAATTCTCAAAATTCCATTCCATCTATTCCTAGTGACCCAAAAGTCCAATTAATCCCCTAACTAAGCTATCTAAGCCTGGTTAATTATTTGGGTCACTTCATTCTCCCCTCCTTCTAAAAATTGCATTATCGAAATTTCAAGATAAAATACCTAAAGAATAGTACTTGAAAGGGGTGAAATGTTTACCTCTCATCTGTAGTATCGTCAGTATCGTGCTCTGTAGGCTCTTGAGCTATCTCCTCCCATTCATCAACTAACACTACTTCATCCTCAAATAACCTTGAAAAGTTGCCTCGTAAGTCGTCCAAAGCATTGTACTCGATGTTGACCACACTATACCAATCCTCATCAATCTCGACTCCCAAGTCGATTAACATATAGAATAAGTAGTTCCACATGCAATTCGGATCGACGGGTATATATGCCATAACCCTGTAGAGGAAAGCAAACTCTTTCTTAATTGACCATTCCATAAACAAAATAGGAATAGATATATTATCCAAGTATAATCTTGAAAAAAGAGTCATACACATTTCAAGTATTAGACAAATGCGGATAACGGTTCCACATGTCCTGCTTCGCCTCCCATGATACTTCATCGACACCACGGTTAGGCCACAATACCTTAACGATGAGGATCGTCTTGATACGTAGCACTTGCTCCTTCCGATCCATGATCTTTATAGGCTCATCGGTGTACGTCAGTCCTTCTTGGATCTCCAATGGCTTGTACTTCACCACTACGTCTAGGTTAGCAATGTACTTCCTCAACATCGAGACATGAAAAACAGCATATGTCCCTACCAAATCTAGAGTAAGGCAACCCTGTATGCCAATCTCCCCACCCTCTAAGTGACTTTGAAGGGTCCAATAAATCGGGGTTGAGCTTCCATTTTTTTCCAAATCGCATCACTCCCCTCATTGGTGAGATCTTAAGGAACACACGATCCCCCACTTCAAACTCCAACGGTTGTCTTCGATTATCAGCTTCCCTCATTTGTGCACATTCAATATTGGTCCAAAATCATTTGATCCATAGGTCATAAAATTGTAACCACCAAGTCGAACTTAAAGGACACTTTAAATCACATATAGTCACTCTAGAATTAGCACTTTCTAGAGTGAACTCAAACACCCTATGAATAAGAATTGCATAAAAAAAGAAACCCTAAATAAGCTCTCTTCTCTCTCCTTCAAAGAACGCTTTTTTCCCTACTGTCGGGGCTAGAGGAGGAGGAGGAACCTTCTGGTTTCCCCCTCCTCCTCCTCCCCTCTTCTAGTGTCTTATGCTTTTCTTTTTGTTGAGTTTCTCTCTTCGAGATAGAACTCTTATGTGCCTAGAGTTTTCTCTAGGTCTTTCTCTCTAGAGTTTTCTCTAGATGATCAACCCATCATCTTTGACGATTTATCCAACATCCTCTTAAAACAGTAGTCGTGTTCTTATGTCCTCAATCGTCTTCTCCACCACATCGCCAGCCAATTTTCTGCGATGTTTTGAAGATTAGGTTTTTCAAAATCAAATCTTCCTTTCTCCGCCAGGCCCAGCCTGCAACATGCCATATCACCACTCTCACCGTTGTCACATTCTGCCTCATCCCCAAATAGCCACGCGTCGGGGTGTGGTCCTTATGCGCTAGACAACATCCGCTCACCACCTTCCTCCGCCTTGTTCTACAATGAAGTTACTGGTTTATGGGTTTTTCTATGTTTTATGTTGGGTGGTGGTGTTGTGTTCTATACAAGTTAACCCGAACTGTTTGAACTTCAGACTCTTTGTCTGTATAGGAGATCCCCTTTTCGCTATTATTTTCCTTCTTCGTTTGTTCGATTTCCCTGGAAGCCAGACTAGATCTAAGTTGTCATCTCATAGTCTATTCGGTTTCTTTGGATGCCATACTAGATCTAAGTTTTCAAGGGTTCTTATACTTTTGATGGCTTTATCCATCATAATGGGCCATGACCTTCAAAGCTGCATTTCCAATTGACTTTCACCTTCTTGGTTTTCTTTCAGAGCTCTGAGATGCTTGTTGTCTTTCATGGTTGAGTTTTTGAGTTGTTCTTTTATTTTTGTTTTTTCTTTCCTTTGCCTTTGTAATCTGTTTTCTTATTAATGAAGTTGTATTTACCCAAAAAAAAAAAAAAAAAAAAAGAATTGCACAAAAGAAATTTGTAGGACACAAGAAAGACACTATTAGTGTATCTTTGCATATGACTAAAGGGACATATTTAATTCTTGCATCCAACAACTTGGGTTTTCTTGCAATTATATTGCAAACTGGAGTTGCACGTAAACATCTACTTTCACAATGTCTGATTGATCGAAGCAAGTGAAACATCTTGCATCTGATGCAGGATTACACTAATCTCATTGAAATCTAGATGCTTGTGGAGGTGTTGGCCCCTTGAAGTGCCAAGTTATTATCATATCCTTATTACAATAATTATTCTTAAATATTTAGGATCATGACAAGTGGTATCAAAGTTGTGTTCCCGTAATCTTAATTTAGTACCAGTGAAAAGGAACGCTAGAAGATATTAATTGCACGTACGTAAGTGGAACTTCTTTTGTAATAATACACTAACCATATATATAGAGAGAGAGAGAAATGTTACTCCTGTTAGCTAAGTCACTTTAAGGTCCTTCTAAATATAATTTGGCTTTTAAAATTATCGTTATTTTTTTTTTTTTTTAACGAAAAAACTATCGTTAAATTTAAGATGTAATATATTGAACTTTTATTTATTGGTAATTTTAAAAGTCACATCACATTTAGAATTATTCAAAAAAAATTCTAGGAAGACATATATATATATATATATATATATATAGAGAGAGAGAGAGAGAGAGAGAGAGAAATTCCACTTGAAAGTAGTAAGTATAAATCAAATAAAGACCACTCAATCGATAAAGCAAAGATTTCGTTGGTTATGATCACTTCCATATCTACCAGTCGAGGATGTGATATGCTATCAAACGTTCCACTCAAAGGAAACGAAAAAAAAATGCACCAAACCCCATCTTCTTTACCAAATCCTCCTTAGACCCACTTCTATAAAACCCACTCTCAGCTCTCACCCTTTTTGTCTCAGCCGCCGGTGTCTTTATGTGTTGTCCTTAAAAGTAGGGAAAGCATAAAATAACACTTGTGACGGCGACAACAACAACAAAAAAAAATGTGTGGTTCAACTCCTAATGTCTCGGAGGCCTGCGGCGGAGCCATGATCATCGGCGCAACCGGGTTCATCGGCCAGTTTGTGGCGGAGGCTAGCCTTGACTCCGGCCGACCCACTTACCTTCTTGTCCAATCCGGTCAAGCCTCCCCTTCCAAGGCCTCCATCATCAAATCCCTGCAAGACAAAGGAGCCATTATCATATATGTACATATATAAAACCTCAAGGCTTCTTTTGACCTTTTCTTTTCTTTTCTTTTCTTTTCTTTTATGCTTAATTGAATAATAAAATAAGAAGGAAGAAAAAAAAAAACATGTTTTATGATGAGGAGGATCTTATGGGTGCTTGATTTGATATTATTAGGGTTCAATAGAGGATCAGGATTTGTTGGAAAATATTTTGAAAGAGAACAAGATTGAGGTTGTAATATCAGCCATTGGTGGTGGCCGTATCTCCGACCAGCTCATTCTAGTTGATGCCATTAAAGCCGTTGGCACTGTTAAGGTATTGTTCTACCCATATAAAACATGTCAGTCCATTTTATTTATTTACAGTAGTTCTACATTTTTTTCAAAATTCGATTGCTAATATTTTTTATTTCTTTTTTTTTTTTTTGGGTTGTTTGACCGTTTGAATTCTTTTTTTTTTTCCTTCTTTTTCTTTTTCTTTTTCTTTTTCTTTTTCGTTTGTTTGTTTGATTTTTTTTAAGATTCTCCGTATCCTTATCCATAACCTGTTTCAAAACGGACAAAAACATGATTAGATAGAATTCATATTATTGATGGAGAAAAAAAGATTAAAATATTAAGGTCACCACGTAAATTTAATTTATAATCAACTTCTTTCTCTCGTGTAATTTTAAAAAAATAAATAAATAATAAAAAAAAAATTTTAAAATTCTGAAAATTTGAAAAAAAATAAAATAAAATAAAAACAATTTATTTAGTTAAAATTCAAATTTTTTTTTATATTTAAGAGAAAAATTGGTCATAAATAGAATTTGTGTTGTGTCGATATCATGCATTAATATTTATACATTTGGTGTTGCAGAGGTTTTTGCCATCTGAGTTCGGGCACGACATAGACAGAGCAGACCCGGTGGAGCCGGCACTGAGTTTCTACCACTCCAAGAGAAAAGTCAGAAGGTATGTGGAGGCGGCTGGGATTCCCTACACATATATTTGCTGCAACTCCATTGCCGCGTGGCCCTACCATGACAACACTCATCCAGCGGACGTTCTCCCACCGTTGGATCGCTGCGACATTTATGGTGATGGTAATGTGAAAGGTATGTATGTATCTCATCCTCATTCATTAGCATTAGCATGGACGCAGCTGCTACATTGACACATCATGCATGTATGTAGAATCTTAAAGTACAATAGAGTGGCCTCTTCCAAAATATTCGTTTACTTTAAAAAAATAAATAAATAAATAAGAGAGAGAGAGAGAGAGAGAGAGAGAGAGAGAGAGCTGGTCTTTTCCCTTTTATTTTGATATAAATGAATAGAAACAGAAAAATATACATGCATCATGTAAGGAAGCAGCAGAAACTTTTGAAAAATTGCCTTAGTATTTACAAAATCTTTGGAGAAAACCCTAAGGGTCCGTTTGGCAATGGTAGGTATTTTTGTATGAAAAAGTGAAAAAATATATATATATATGATTTTTTTTTTATTTAAATAGTAATAAAAACATGTGATATAAAAAATAAAAATATTTTAGAGTTGAAAAAAAGTAGGACTTGAGCAAAGCTTTTTTTTTTTTAACTATTTGTTGCATGTGATGTGTCTCGGTAAAATATGGTAATTAGGTATATATATCATGTCTAGATTGATCGTGTCGGGTTATAAATTGCAGCATATATATATATAGCATACAAATTTCCTACAAATTGAGTTATAGAAATTCTTTTAACTCAGTCTCTCATGTGTGTTTTGAGCATGTTGAAAGCTTCCTTTTTTTTATTAATGTTTTAAAAAAAGGTAATGCTATATATTATATTTTTATCCTACAATGCCACGATGCTAACATAATAGTCACAACCAACCCTTAGTTTTTTTTTTTTTTTAAAAAAAAAAAAAGACTAATTCAAAGGTTAGTTGGAGTTGTCACGTCAGTATTATGAGATAATTATAGAAGAAAAAAAATGGTTTCTACCGTTACTCAAAAAAAAAAAAAAAATTATCATATACTAAAAAACACATGACACTAGGGTTGAAAGAATCTTTTACAACTTAATTTTTAAATAGATTTTATCTACCTAAATATAATATATAGACCCTTTACTAATTTTGTTGGATGGCCCACCAATGTTTAGCTAGAAGAATTCTTGAGACATGTTTAGGGTTTGGTTGGGATGATAAATTGGTATTAATGGAGTGGTGATTGAGCTGAATAATAAATTTTAATCTTAAGATTATAATTCTTGACACGTGTCAAAAATCTAGTAAAAGATACGAAGGAGTTAGACACGTGTCATTAGGAGGAGAGCCACCAATATTACAATTTTTTTTTTTTCGTGTAGTCATTTAAGGAGAATTAGTAGTACTCCCGTGATTATAGGGACGGCAACCGTTGTAGTGGATTTTTGTCGAGAATGGTGTCGGCGGCTTATTGAGGCAATCATCCAATATGGCAGCTTTTAAGCTTTATTTATTATTATTATTATTATTTTAATATTTAATCCCCAAATCAACTTATTAATTAATTAATTAATTAATAAATAAAAAAGAAGAAGAAGAAGAAGTAATTTTCATTGATAACGACGAATTACGATACTCAGGAGTAAATGATGACGTGTTGAGGACGTGTTGAGGAATGCAGGGTTAGGTGAAGGACTAAGGAGCACGTGATAGATTTGACTGGTAGCTTATCCTACCAAATGGGGAGCATTTAAGGTGACCCAATTCTGTGGGGTTCCTACTTTTGTTTTTTTTAGAGAGTGACTATTTAAAAATAAAAAATAAAAATTAGAGACCAAACTAAAAAAAAAAAATGAAAAATATTTTTCTTTTAACAAAATTAAATATAACACTACTTACTATACCAGCTTATATAACACTGCTTACTATATCAGCTAATATAAATTTTTTTTTTTTAAATAATAATTATATTTTTTATTCTACAATGTGACTTAAGTAATCCTTGATTTTGTTTTTTTTTTTTTAACAATAATTGATCTAATATTTATTTGGGAGAAATGCTAGAAGTCAATAAGTTTATTATATTTAGCCTATATTTTCCTATAAATTTAATAGATCAACTGTTAGATTTGTAGGGTGCATCATTGACTTATATATGATCCACATAAGTCCACAAATTTAATGATTTATTTGTAAAACGAGATGGGCCAAAAAAAAAAATTGACTCTTAGTATTTTTCTTTAGGCTGCCACGTAAGCATTTAAAATAGTTGTAGAATAAAAATATAGTTTTTACCACTACTTTAAAAAAAAATAAAAATAAAAAAATAAAAAGTCTAAAAAATAAAATGACCATTTTACCCCTCTAAATACACTCCAACCTTGTTGGATTGGGATTTTAGGAAAGTTTAGAGATATTTGAAATTCTAACCCCATTTTCTCTGTGATGGTCGGCCCCAGCTCCCATCAGGGCCATCACCACCGTTCAACCACCAAAGCACCAACCGAAATATTCAAAGGGTCAAACACTTTTGTTTGTACACAAATATTGGACCTACATTAGTTGTTTTGGTCGAGCAATTACATACAACATGAAAAAATAAAATAAAAAATAAAATCATTTTCATGCACCACGTGATATGAGACATAATGGCGTGATGTATAGCATTACTCATTTTTTATGTTCTTAGAGGACTACAATATACACATATCTCAGAGTAGTAATTATTTTCGACAGTACCATTTCTTAAAAGACGGTCAAATCTTGTAAACTAAGCAACATATATGATGTGACAATATATGATGTGACATCATTTAAAGTTTAAAATGTATAACCATGTAATTAGGGGCCCGTGCTGTTGAGCTTAAAAAAAAAAAAAAAAAAAAAAAAAATTTTTGCACTGGGCGTGCCACGCCCGCGCGTGCTGCCAATCAGTGCTCTGTAATTAGACATACATTAGAATGAAAAATGATGCAATGCAACGATAATCATGTGGGGATCACGTCAAATATGACCCCTCTTTGAATCACAAAATTAAATTAAATTGTCAAATTTCAAATTATTATTATTTTTTGTACTTCAAAAAGAAAAAAGAAAATAAAAATCTTTTTTTACCCTTTGTCTTTTGTACATATATAATATTTAAAAGGTCAACCAATTTTTTTTTTTTTAAGTTACAAGATTTTGATGTAATTATGTTTTAAACCTTTTTTATTTTTATTAATTTAATTTACTAAATGATGGAATTCATCCTCCGTATGACTCTAAATTGATCTTTTAATGATATTAGCATATGTATATTTTGAGCTAATTTCCCCTATTTGTTTATTTAATTTATAGCTTATTTCGTGGCGGGTAGTGACATTGGAAAATTCACTATGAAAACCATTGATGATGCTCGAACACTCAACAAATGTGTTCATTTTCGACCACCAAGCAATCTACTAAACATGAACGAGCTCGCCTCTTTGTGGGAGAAGAAGATCGAGCGCGAGCTTCCTAGGGTCACCATTTCAGAGGACGACCTACTTGCTGCTGCCAAAGGTATGCTTCAAACCTCCTACGCTTTCGTCACAAATGCACTCCCTCCGAACCAACCAAGTTCGGAGGAGGAAAACAATATCCGGCCCAATACATTTCACGGGCATTCACTCTTTTATTTGCAGATATGCGCATCCCAGAAAGCATTGTCGCAGCCCTTACCCACGACATTTTCATAAGGGGCTGCCAAATAAATTACTCGATGGACAACCCTAACGATGTTGATGTCTGCTCTCTGTATCCGGACACACCTTTCAGAACCATTGATGACTGCTTCAATGACTTTGTCGTAAAGAGTGTTGAAGTCAAAAAGGTAGTTGAGGAGAAAATGAGCAAGGATGCCATAATTGGGCCTAATTCTAAACCAGAAGCCCTGATTATCACAGCATGACAACATTTCTGTCACTGCAATTGCTCAAGGACTCTCACTAAATGTGTATTCAAATCTTCAAGTACTAGATAATTTCGAATTCTATGCGATAAAGCACCCCAAGTTACAAGGTAGGGGGCATCTGTTTCATTCTAAATTTGGATTGAATATTGGAGTTTTCTATGTTGTCCCCCTATTCCCACCCACTGCAGAAAGGGTCTTCTTTTCAAGTTCTAATATGTGAACACTGTCATCTTTTTTATTTTTCCCATCAATGATTAGGAAAATTCTACCATGTAAAATATGTTCAAATCAAGCACAATATCCTACCATGGTAAAATGTTGGTCAGCCTTTATGAACAAAAAAGGAAACAAGCTGAGAAATAAAACAGCAATAATTAAATATTTTTTCAGCTCATATTGACTTCATTACATACTAAATTTACCCTATAATGTGGTGTCAGTCTTTTTCACATAACATATGAAGATAAAATTAGTGTTTTTTCACAGAATACAGCTCACATCAACACAATTGCTGTTAAAACGGCATGAAAAGAACTTGCAACTTGCTATTACTGTTATTTCCGCCTACAAAAGTTTTAGTATATTTACAATTTAGGAGGAAAATTTTTTGAAAAACAGCTAACCAAGCTTTGTATAGTTATAGCAACTGCAATTCGTGTATGACCTAATCCTTGTCATGTTAACTTGCACAAGCAACACTCACTATTGTACAAGTTTCAGTAAAAAGTGTGAAACTGTAATAAACATTCTCCTGTTGTTTTTTTTTTTTTTTACCTTTTCTCTATGCGGCTCCAATTTGTGCTCTTGGAAAACAAACAGGGCAAGTTAAAACCTAAACATCATATACAGGCAAGCGCTCGTCAATAGGGATGCGGCAAATTGGGCATTTTTTACACTTCTCACAGCAGGAACTGCAATGCATTAGGAAACAATAAAAACCATACTAGAAAAATGAAAAAGTAAAAAGGATTGAGATTAATGAAGTTTGCATGTTAGTAAGAAGGAGCATCAAGGTAAGAACAGCTACCTGCAAAGGATACGATGCCTGCATGGAAGTAGGACCACACTAATCTCTCCCTCAAAGCAAACCCTACATAAAACCTTTTCCTGGCCAGTGCATCGGGACAACATTAATGCATTGAGGTGGATTCACATTTATTAGAAGCAATTTTCAAAATGAACAGGATCTCAAACAAGCATGGATGCCTCAATACACATGCACATACAAAAGACACCCAAGACATCAATTTCCAATTTGACAGGCGAACGTGGTGTAATTGAGGATGCATTCACAGTACCTTTTGTTTCAGATGAAATCAACACACCAATATTTGTGGGACTGGTTTTGCACTTAACAATGAATGCCTTGGTGTAACTGTATGGACTTTGGATATCTAAAATCAATCATTTTCATCAAAAACACCTTCTGCACATCTCATTTTAACAGCCATTATAATGAGAGTAACAAATGTTATTACCCACTGCGCTTAGATAATTGATACAATGCAGATGTATAAAGTAATGATTACATAAATACTACCTTTCATGTTATACTCCTTGCAAATTAAGTTTCTTAATTCAAATAGTATTCCTTGGGACAACACATAAATAATTATAAAAAACTTTCCAGTAAAAACCTCTCGAGTTGCAAAAATCAACTAGATTCTGAGCTTGCATGAAAATCTTAAATGAGGCAATCCCATATACAAAAACTTAATTTTGGCTAATTATGTCATTATCATTATCACCACCACTTTCCCTACTTCATTCAGTTGCACGTTCAACTTTCCCTTAGGGTCTGCATAAAAATTATGCACATTCTTAATTCAACACAACTTCCTAAAACCATGAGAACAATTGTTGAATAAATTAAGGCCCTACAGATAAAAATTGGAGTCGTATTCTGAAAAGTTAGACAACAAGGCCGCAAAAATTCTGGATGTGAGAACTCTGAATTACAATGATGCTCATTAACTAAATGTTGACATGCATATTAATCCAAGATTTATAATCGCCTATAATTGAAACTCACACATTACAAAAATTTGAATCTTTTGTGAGAATGTATACAAGTCTAAACTCTAGAAATGACATGAGGGTATTCAGCATATGTCAACTTTAAATCCTAGTTGCATCTTGGTCAAAGTAATTCTCAAGGTGAGGCTAAATTGTGTACGAGGGCTTTGCCCTTTTCTTTCAATAATATTATGAGACTAATTTGTCCAAGAACAGAAAACAATGGTTCTGAATGCAAAAAGTTCACAAATTCACAAGTTCACATCATTGCACATTGTTGTTAAACTAGTAATCAAGGATGAGAAAATTACATTTTGAAGTCTTTCAAACTCCTGTTGACTGTATTTTGTGATTTCCGTCTGCTCACCTAGAGCTGCTTGCAGTCTCCAAACCTGAGATAAAATGAATCATAAATACAACACAAATGAAAACAGTAGTTGTGTCATTTATAATTTTGGAATTTGCTGAAATTTACCAATGAAAACAACAGGTAAAACATAAGCAAAACCAATAATGGGGAAATTTAATCAGATATTTATAGGTATTAATATTATCATCTATGTAAAAATTTATATGTGTATGCATGCATCTATAAATGCATATAGAGAAATAATTTATGATTGCAAAAAGAAACAAACAAATAAATGCCAAGAGAATTATGATCACCTCCTCTGCAAGATCCTTTTTAGGCATTTTCTTCACCATCTCAGGTGGATAGCCACAGAAAGTGTTATACCTGTATGGCAAGGAATCAATGTACAAAGATCAGCAGAATTGCAGAGTGCAAAACCTTTTGATGAATTTCCTATGGAAAGTAAAGATATAATGACACCCACAGGCAGAAAGGAAATGACTGCACTTTCAAGCTGTATCATAATGTTCTAAAGATGAACACATGATACATGAAATAAGGACAGTCCATTTTCATAAATGGCCTTCATGTGATTGTAACAATCCAAATTAGAAGATTATTTCTGGCTAGTTATCAGTAGTCAAAATTTAATAATATCCAATGCACATTACCCATTGACACTAAAATTTGCGTGAAACTATATGGTCAAGCACATGACAACAATGAACAGGGAGTAGACAATGACAAAAAATGACATGACATTACTAAGTGGCATTATTATTATATTTTGTTCTTCAGTAGAAAAGTGGAATGCTCCTGCAAGTAACCAATCTCTCAAAATCCGGTAGGAAATTGGCACCACAAGTATTCCTTATTATTAAAGACTAATGGCGAATCAAGGAAAATTAAGGACCAGATATATGAGAATATCTCAAAAAAAAAAAAAATAGAAAGGCCATTAGAAATGTGATTCAAATATGTTATCCAAACAGGAAAAAAAATCAAATGCAGCATCCTACATGCATCGGAAAAACTAATTTCAAACAGAATAAATAATTTTTCTTCCCCTAAAGTAAGCATTTTTATTTCATATATCTTCATGCCTCCAGCGGGGAAAAAAAAAAAAAAGAAGCTCAATTAGTTGCCGCAGTATGTTCATATTCTGGTGTACTGCTACACCAGCAAATTTTCTGCATTTTTTTTACTGATTTCAGTGATTTTGCATCTATTGTTAAATTATATTTTTGCCTATAATAAATTTTTTATTGCATAAAAGACAGGATACCATGTCACTCAGTCACATGTTCACATATGCAACCAAAACACATTTATAACATTTGCATATACACTTAAAAATATTATAGCACAGGTAAAAGGAATACTAACCCAGAAGCCCCCTGCTGGAATAGTCGGGCCTGTTCTTCTCGACTGCCTTCATCAATTGACCACCAACCCAGTAGCCTGTTGTTGAAGATTTTCAGATTAGGAATCCATAGCACTTGCATCAGTCAATTTTTACATTATGGATTCAGTAAGTTCAGTCCTGCCTATTCAAGATTTTTCAATGGGAGGGGGAAGAAGTCATTACCTGGAACCATGGTGCAAGAACCCGAAGCAGTCATGAGCACTTGCAGAAAATCGAAAATATAATCCTGTGCCAACTCCACTATGAAGTAAAAGTACAATTTTCTCCACCAACCTAGAGGCAGCAAATAGGAGACCTGCACCTTGCAGTAGGAAAAGAGGAGAGAAAAGAACTGGCAGTGGTATATGCCTAGCATTAGCAGGAGTTCCCTGAAATCAGAAACAACATACGTCTATTGATAAGATATCCCAAAGACTAGGCATTACCACAACTTTAAAATGCATACCTCTATTTTTTTGTTCAAAAAAAAGCATACCTCTAGGCGCATACACAGGAGGATTTGAAAACCAATTATCGGAATTTTCATGATATGGCCTCCAATGTCTTGCAGACTGCACATTCTATCTTGCTGTTGATCCTCCTCTGGAGAAATTACTAAACCATTGGTCCAGTCAATATACCTAATAGTTGTAGAAGATGAACTAGCTTCCCTTGTGCGAGAGTTTCTATGAATCACCGGATTAGACCACTTTGTACAAACAAGAAAGGAAAAGCATTCCGCAATACTGAAAAAGAAAAGGTTCAGAATTTATTTTTCATTCCAAACCTTGAAGATAAACATTGATGTACCAATGTTCAAGGAAACACTGCTAAAAATTACACATTAAACAGTATAAATGACATTAGAGTACATTAATCATACCCAAAATTTATAAATAAGTCCCACCAGCCAAGAGCACCTACATCACCTGTTACATCATGTGTACTCAATTAAATAATATACAGGAGTAATATATAAAGTAATGACAAAGAGGCAGAAGCCATAAAAAATGTGAGAAACCACAGCAACCCACCATTGTCCTGAACAAGGACTCTCAATCCACCAAAAATTAGTAAGGTTCAAGAATTTAGAAATTCCAATAAAGAAAAATCTTCTATGGAGAAATCCTCAACAAGCACAAAAGGCATTCAACAGGCAGTAAATACAGGGAAACAATAAAATAAATAAATGAAGACACGGCGAACCAGGGACTGTAAAATGCAAAAAGAAAAACAAAAGAACACAACATGGCAGTTAGTAATTAGGACACTAACACCTTAAGAATTAGTAATATGTAATTAGAACATAATATTCCTACAAAATTTTCTTATTGTTAATGCGTAATGAAAAATTGTCTATTTCTTTCCATCCTATGATAAGCTACTCCATTAATGAAAGAAAGAAAAATTGGATTCCTTCATTCATGTCTCTCGGATATGGATGGTGACATAAAAATTGGTTTCTTCCATTCATGTTACATGGAAATTGAAGGTTTAGTCAATAACAAATTTCACCAAACGGATGGTGAACCTCAAGCATCCACACTTGAAGCGTGGAATCAAGTTTTGGAGTGAAGCATCACCATATTAGTAATAATAAAGTGTTGCTTTTTGAGATTATGATTTGAAGGCGCCAACAATAATGTTCCAACAACTTGATCAACCTAGGGCTGATCAAGGTGTCAAAGAAACCAACCAAAATCAATCAGTTTTTGATAGTCAAATGACAGCATGTTGTTTCCATTTCAAGTATACAACGCCTTCGGCTCAGGCTCAATGCTCAATTTGAAAGCTTAAACTGTCTTAAAAGCTTAAACTTATAGGAAATTGTGAATTTAATCATTTAATTAAATTTTAACACTCTCCCTCACATGTAGGGTTCAAACTCCATATCAACAAGTGAGGTTCAACACATGGAATATTTAACTAAAATGAGAGATCAGCTGTGAAGGATTCAAACTTAGGACTTCTGTTATGATACCATGTAAAATCACCAATTGTCCCAGAGGCTTAAATTGATAAGAAATTATGAATTTAATTGTTTAATTAATATTTTAATATTCTCTTTCATTATCCTCTAGTGTGACTAGGTCATCATCAACACTCATCCCTTGATGGGGTAGCCAAGATGTCTATGACTTAAGTCTTTTGTGCTTGTGTCGGGTCCAAGGTTGCTCATTGGTTGTGTTGTCCATGTTTGTGCTTCAACCATTGCTGAAGAACAAAAGATAAATAGAAATTAAGGTTACGTATCTTCCTAGCTTTAAATTGATGGGGACATCAGACACTGGCCACTACGAATTATTATTGGGCCTAATTGGACTTTTTATTAGTTGTATTTTGGTTTTATTTATGTCATTTATTTTCAGACGGGTTATGTTACCTTTATAATTTTGGGTTTTATGTTATGGGCTGTCAGCCTAGGAACTACTAGGGTTAGGTTTCGGGTTTAGCCCTCACCTATTTAAACATATTTTTCTGATGTATTGAGGAGTTTATGATGAATTGAGATTTTGTGAGACATGAATTTGTCTTCCCCTTCCCCTAATTTCTTCTGGCTTGCTTCTCCCGACTTTCTAAAGCTTTTTCCCAGCTTCATCCTCTTCTCTTTTGGCTTCTCCCTCTTTTCGCTAAGCTTTATTCTCTTAAGTCTTTTTGTCCCGCATCATAAATATTTGCTTTGTGTTGCTTTGCAAGAGAAAAAATGATTGCTCTAACTGAATTTGGAGTAGGGTAGATGGCATTGAATAGCCGGGAAGGGGACGGCAATTATATTATGGATCTAATCAGATGCTAAGGATATAGATTTGAGTGAAGTTATGGGAACCTTTGGTTTAGGATGGGGGCATGGAGGGAATAAAAACACATTAGATTCCTGAGAAACCAATTTGAAGGTAGAGAGTCAGAGTGTTAATGTTGGATCCCCTTTTCTAAATATTATATATATGTAAGTGCAACTTCCTTGTTAGAAATGAGCAGGTTCTTTTCGTTACATTACAATTTTGCAATGGGCTATTATGAGCTGACACAGCTAAACCAGGACTCAAAACTCAAACGCTCAAACAAAACATCAGCGCAGGTTTGGGCCCAAAATGACTGAACTTGAAAGCACAAATGCACCAAACAAAACCAGAACTCAACACTCAAAAAGGCCCAAACCGACCTGGCAAGCCCCACCAAACTGATGGCATGCGAATCAACTCAGTTTGGGAACACTAATCAGTGCGGCTTGACACAATTTTTAAAATAACCAACAGCCTTAGTTCAGTCATCAGAACAACGTGAAAAATACCAATCACACCAGTCCATGATCGGCCCTAGTTGGCCCTAACCAAGAAGACACTTCTCTATGACACATAGGACCGTATAACGCAAGAGTATATACTCTTGAACTCAGGGAGCGAGACCCTAAAAAAAGTTACAGGATACGAATACAATATGGATGTATCCATGCAACAAATCTCAGAGAAAGAACGAAGACTTTTCCTTCTTTTTTCCTTTTTTCTCCCCCCCCCCCCCCCTCTTATGAGAAGGCTGCATATAAACAATTTGCTTCAACTTACTGAGTGGTGTTTAATTCATCAGCCTTGCCTTTCCTAAAGAAGTCAACTGCATTTTCTGGGTAGTGTACAATAAATAATAAAAAAAAAAAAGGGTAACTCGTCAATCTAGCAATATTACTTTTCTATAAAAGGAATAGTTCTGGTCATGCACGAAAGAATTCCAAGCAAAAAAAATATAAAGTAGATTAAGATGGCCATTAAAATGGTGCTATCCAATAAATGATATGGCAGTAATAACACAACAGATCATGAGACCGTAAGATAAAGCTTACGAGAAGAAAAAAATTAGTCTTTACTTATTATAGTGCATTTATTGTAGCTATGTTTGAAAATTATGGAGAAAGAGAAATTACCACAAAGCTTTAGGAGGGTGAAGATGGTAGCAGCAGCAAAGAAGACCATGGAGATTGCAACCCAAAAGTGCTACAATCAATACATTGGCAAATCCTTCAGTCCTTTTTGAATCAGTGAGAAACTATTTAAAGAGAACATAAAGGGCGGACACCAGATTGTTTTCAGAAATGCTAGACAGATTCACAACCAAAATTAAAACCAGGAGTTGATATTACAAACCAACACATTTCAAAAAAAGCCGAAGTTTGTGATCATGCTACTTGAATGTTAAAGTTAATATCCAGAAATGTGCCTCTTATAAAGCACATGAACAGAAAGCATAGCAGAGGATGTAAACCCAAATCATTGGTCATTTCCAAAATTTAACCAACAGATTCATTTTAAATACCAATGGATATCATTAAATGCCCCAGATGCTGACCAATGCTGCATTTACTAACAAAAAAAAAAAGTCCCATGCAACAGTAATCCAGCAGAGAGGTTGCATCTTGCTAGAAGCAGAGAGGAATCCAGCAGCAAAGCGTTGACAAGATGCATGAATGACATCAATTTTGCAGACTCATAAGAATTGTTTCAATACAAATGCTTTGAATAAAACAACCAGTCATTTTTTATAGTCTTTAAGAGGTCACTGTTTCAACCCCCCTCCCAAAAACAAAAAAAAAAAACCCAACTACATTGTTTCTCACATCATTTCCTTTAAAAATATCTATAATGTTTCATATAGTCCATTATTACTAGACTTCTACTATATAACTTTATTTTCTTCCAATATAGATTTTAAAAGCTTGTAGAGTTCCAAGATGTCAAAAATTCTCAAGGAGGTCTAACTTAGAACATTCTTGTCATCTTATTCTTCATTTAAATTCATTCACATTTTATTAATTACTTTTTTTTTTCAATAAGTAATCGAGTAATCATTAAAAGCATAAGGCGCCCCATTTACACAAGAAATATACAAGAGAAGCCACCTAGCTAGATAAGGCAAAAAGAACAAGAAAATTATAATAACTAATCACCAAGGGAAAAACATAAACAGCTGTCCAAAAATACATGTTGAAAAATAAAGACTTATCTCCTCCAAAATCCTATTGCGGTCCTCAAAACTTATATCATTTCTTTCTCTCTATAAACACCACGAAAGGCACCACCTTCCACAAAGGTGCACTCCAAGTGCTGCCAGCAGTCCAACAAGCAGCATACAAATCGACTACTCGTCTAAGCATAACCAAAGACAACCCAAATCGAATGAGGAAAACATTCCAAATGGCACAAGCAACCTCACAACAAAGAAGGAGATGGTCCACAGACTCCTCATTCCTTTTACACATATAGCACCTATCAACCAAAATGACGTGCCGTTTCTCGAGATTGTCCATGAAAAGGATCTTTCCTAGGGCAGCCGACCACCATACAAAACAGGCCACCCTCAACGAAACCTTAGTCTGCCAAACACTCTTCCAAGAGAAACAGAAACCATCATGACAACTCATTACACTGTAGAAGGATTTAACACCAAATAACCGGAAGGGACCCAACACTAATTAATTAAAATAAATACAACAGTACATAGATATATTAAAGCAATCAGGATAATCATATGACTTCTAATCCATTAATCATTAATAGGCAATATAAGACAAGCCTTAGACAATTAAGCAACTAGTTCAATAGACTTACGGGAAGTGTCTCCCATATAGCCTCATCACTCATGCTTTCTTCGTCTCCAGGCATTAGAGCCCTACACATTCTGTGAAAGAAATGAATACCAGTTACAAAGCCTGAAGCATACTTGTTCACAATAAAATCATGATACTAAATTGAAATTTATGTCTGATAGTGACTTGTGAGAGAGTACCGAAGGCCTTTGGGGCAAATAGCACTTTTAGCTCCCATAAGTATGGGGTGGTGAGTTAGATCACAAATTCAACTCCGGTTAGGTGCATGAGTTAATTACCAAGCCAAATATAATTGTCAAAAAGAGGCTGATAGGAAGGGATAAAAATTAGTTCAAGCAATAATCTACAATTACTGTTTCATGAAATACTACCCCGCATATGTGCACCTTTTAACGTACAAACTTATAGAACCAAAGGAAAGAAATCATTACCCAGGATGGACAAGCTAACTCAAATAAAGCACAATACAAATGAACTCTTCCATACATACTCCTGCCTGGAAAAACATTTGCAGGATCCAGCATTGTTTCTATAGGCAATGAAGACAAGGTGAAGAAATTACGACACAGGGTTGAAGGAAAGTGGCAGAATTCTTCCAAGGTGTGAACCTTACCAAACAAAACCGAAATGTCTTTTTTGTAATAACTGTTTGTGGTAACGTCAATTAGATATGAAATTATCTTCTAGAAAACACCAAAAGCAGTAACCATTTGAACATTCAAGCACTAGTACCCCAAAACCCACAACAAAAATGAGGAGGGCAAGGGATGAACGTGGAATTCAGCAAAGGGCTCAAAGTTTCCAGCAAAGCTTCACCAACATTAAATCTTTAAGTCTCTCTACAATACACCAGATAGTTCTTTAATTTCTAATTTTTTCTTTCTTTAGGATGTTAATTTATTCAAAATCTCTTTCATTTGCATAATCTTGGGTTTTCTGACATTGTTGAAGATTTGAACTCCTGGTGTTTGTCATTGAACAACTGAAAACTTGTATCTCAGTCACTTCTAAGTTCTAGGGCTCATTGCTCTGGAATGTTCCCAAATCTAATGCTCCAACTTCAAGTTCCTCTTCCACCATCGACTTACATTACACACTGTTGAGTTCAATGAGAATCATTGCCTGACAGAAGGCTTACCAACCAATTGGCAACCTTCTTCCATTAATAATTCCTTGAAATTTGCCATCCATTAGAAGCTAGCAGTTATTTTTTACTTTATAACTCAAAACCCTGTGTACCTGTTATCGGTTACTTATAGTAGTTACTTGCTATATAGCATGCAGCCACAGTCGTTTCAGTGTAGATTAAAATTGTTCTTCTTAGTTTGATAATGGAAAATTTTTTCACTGTTTTTTTAATCAATGTTCTATATTTATAAAATATTAAAATTCAGAATCCCTCCTAAGAAATTCAGCATAAGAGTTTTGCCATTTGAACCGCAGGGGGGTGGGGGGGTGTGCAGAAGGCGACATTTTGATTGGACATTTACTTCTCGGCAATATCATACTCGCAAAGGTAAATAGGAACATAACATATTTACTATAAATTGTCAAGACAAAAAAAAAATTGAAAAACCCTTTTAATTTTATATACCCTTAAACTATATTGTTTACACCTTTTAATTCAGCTATAAGTAACCATAGTTTTAGATCAGTCACATCTTCATTTCCCGACATAATACCACATTCCTAATGTAGGAAAATCTTTAAAAATAATGCAATAATAGATGTTTGCAATGCATTTACCCTTCTCTATCAAAAGGTAAATTCACAAGATCTTCCCTCATATAACTTATTTTCTCCTTTCTTTTTTTCCTTTTTTTTTTTTATAAGTAATCGAGATATCATTAAAAGCATAAGGTGCTCTCACAAGAAGTATAAAAGAGAAGTCACCCAACTTGAACTTATTTCTCTTTTCTTAAAAATAGAAACTTCACATTTTATCTTCAAATCATCCTTTCTTCTTTTTTAAAGTAAGCTTTCTATTCTTTTTATAAGTTATTCAATCTCATTAATAGTGCAAAGGAGCGCAACCCTAGTACACAAGAAGTATATAAGCGAAACCCCTAATATGGAGAAAAAGAACAAAAATCCAAAAACTTAAGAAAACTAGAAAATGGCAAACTATTGAATGCTGCTATCCATGTGTAGAGGGATTTGAACTGAATATCTTTCTATTTTATAAATGTGTTAGAAGCAATATATGCTGCATTACAAACTGCATAAAAATGAAAGAAATTCATTTCAGGGTCTGTAAAGAATGAATCCTTGGTATTGAAAAGGGGACAAAGAAAGAAACAGCAGAGAAAGATAACAGGACGAGCTCATTCAACTGCATGTATCAATAACTCAGTATTCCATTCAAGTTCAACAAAAATGAACTCAAATGAACTAAGATGTGCATCTGATGAAAACAAAGCGATGCTATTTGCTTTCCACTATACTTACTATATGTTAGAACAGGTGAGTTAAGTTTATGATCTCTGTTTCAAGAAGGAATGGTATATAATAAAGCACGAACAAATAAAACAAAAGAATTCATGAGAAAGAAAATACCTGAAATTGTCAATCAGAATAATTATTTCAAGTGCCAGTAAGGGAAGAAAGACAATCTTCAAGTTTACAGCTGCAGAACCATTAACTGTACGAAAAGTAATGCATTAATAAGTTGAGACTTTAAGAACTCAAACTCCTGCCATCATGGCAAGAATTAAAGGCCTTCTAGCACAATGAATCAATCACATGATATAAAGCTTAGGAGCTGGATAATTGAAAAAAACTAATGCTCATGAATTAATGTAATTAACAACTCAAAAACCAAAGTTATTCCCAGGGCATGAAAAGAAAAGTAAAAACAAACAAACTGTATTAGTTCCAGTTGTCAATACCCAATGGTTAGCTAAAAAGCTAGGGTGTCAGCTGCTTACCATAAAAACTCTCAAGATATATACAAAGGAGCAACTCAAATGCAATAAGCAATGGTGTTGCAACAATGGCATGGCACGGTGCCCACTGTCCAAGAAAGAGAATATTAGTGTATACAATTGCAGATCATGATCATAGATTTGAGATTTTAATATTCACACAGCTGATATATGAATCAGTCCCACAAAATAATCTCCGGTATTGCAGAGAAGCATAACAACATACATGACGATTATGTGGAACTGATGGAGCAGGTAATGAAAATCGTCCTCGGGCAACAACTGCATGAAATATCCAAAGCGGGAAAAATATAATCCTGTACATTGAAATTAATAGATTTAGTAATTAAGCCTTTTTTCTTGGGGGAGAGAGGGGGGGTGGTGACATGGGGGAGAGATTTTTCAATATATTTATAAACAATTTATGTGTATCACAAGCTTCGGATTACAAGAATGTCATTTTTTTCCTGAGGTACTCAAATCATAACACAGTAGCACATCAATTATCTTCAAAAATTATATTCAAGAAGATGAAATTCCATTATACAGTTTTGGATTGTTTTGTCAACCACCCCATACAACATAGTTTAGGCTATATTACAACTCAGGCTAATTACTGGAATACATCATAAATTTTCTATAAACCCAGCAAATCTACAATTTACTCCTCAATTAATAATTTAACAATCCACTTAAGTTTTGCTGCAGTAAATCTAAACCTTTCTCAACCCGATCTTAAGTCTTAAATGTTGGTCAAGCTATCAACAGAACATCCAATATTTGGATCCCCCAGCCACACCTTGTTAAAGAGAATATGACCACAAGCTTTAATCAGCACAGAAAGACTTTGTCAGATCACTTCAGGGAGCTTCGCACCAAACTACTGGAAGTTGGCCATCCTTTAAAGAAAAGGGCAAGAAATGTTGAGCAAGTGCTATTAGTAATTATTTCAGGGAAGAAATTCCACAGTTGCCCTTGTTAAATCTCCGTCCATAATTTCACATAATCTTTGAAAATTGAAAGATGCCCATTCCCATAATCAAAAAGACCCGCTCTTACATCATTCGGAAGGATCACTCTAGCCACTGTACTTTCAAACCAACAGCAAGGCTCCACCAAAGAACTTAAAAGTACGGCTAAACATTGCGACTTTAAATAGGGTTGCCAGTCAGCTCAATCTCAATGGCAATTTTTATACACACCGCCCACAAATTGCTGGATTGTTAAACCAGATACCAAAATACTTCTCTTTCTCCATTAGCAATTTTGTAAAACTCAATCCCACTCTAGATTTTAACCTCAAGCTTTTTCCTCTTCTGGCCAAAGTTTCCAAAAAACTGAACTTTGATTAGCTCTAATCATATGATTATCCCGATTGACTCACTAAATAACATAATATAAATTGAAATTCAATAATCCAATCATTCCAATTTATAATTCTCATCTATTTGGGTTGCTTTGCTAATGTCTAATGAGTCCCTACACAGGCACACGCAAGATACATGCATACATTATATATATGCCAAATGCCTTGGTATTACGTTGACTCTAGTGATTTAGGGTAAGTTTCAGTTTCTCATAGAATACAACTTTTGCAACATAACACTAGGCAAGTCTCCCACCATAACAAGCAACTTTATAAGAATGATTGATGAGAAAGCCTCATATTTTAACCATTATGAGGAGAAGCACCCCTAGTTAATAGAATCGTGCTCCAATATTCTTGAAGATGAGCTGCATTGGTGTAGGTATCGCTCCTTGAACTGCTTTTTTGAACATGTCCTTGAATCTGGAGAAAAAGAAACCTATCCAACAAGTGAGAAACCGAATTTCACCGCATACCTAACCCAGTGATAGATCCATTCAAGATCACCCAGTATGGAGTGTATAATTCAAAACCCTTCATGCTTTATCTAGATATAATACCATCTTCCTGACATAAGCATTCCTAATCAAATTAAATTTACCACCAGCACATCAAACTAGAAAATAATTGAGAGGCTAATTCCCTTGAATTGTAGTGTTTTTTTTTTATAAGTAATAACCAGTCTTATTAAAAGCGTAAGGTGCCTCAAAGTACACAGGGAGTATACAAAAGGGATCACCTAACTAGAAATAGAAAAGTGAACAAGAAAATTATCAAAGCTAATCGGCAACGAGGGACACATACGCTACAGTCCAAAGATACAAAGTATGGAAACAAGAGGATAAAATGTCCTCCTAGGACCTCTCCAAGTCTTCAAAGCACCTGTTGTTCCTCTCTCTCCATAAACACCAAAAAAGGCAAGTAGGCACCATCTTCCAGACCGCGGCACTCCCCCTCCTTCCAGAAGACCACCAACAGGCAAACAAATCGAAAACCCGTCTAGGCATCACCCAAGACATCCCAAAACAACCAAAGATGACACTCCACAAAGCAGAAGCTACCTCACAATGAAGAAGAAGATGGTCCACCTTCTCCTCACTTCTCTTACACATACAACATCTGTTCATCACAATAACATGTCGCTTTCTGAGATTATCTAACCATTAGGCCCAAAATCCAGAGCAGATTACTTTCAACCTTCAATTTAAGGCCAATGAGAAGTAAACTATTTTTTTATTTTTTTTATGACAACTCTCACAACAAAAGTACCTCAAACCGGACAAACCTTCAAACCCAGCCCAAAATGAAAAAGGGTAACTACCTACAGCTTTATTATGAACTTAAGCTTTACTATCAACTAACAATCAAAAGACTAGACACACTAATAATTCCCAATCCTTTCAATCTTGTTTCTTATGCTTTTACAATGTCAGGATGAGTTTTTCTGATTCGTAAGTTACACTAGCACCCTATTTTTTTCAGCTCTGGCATATAATTCAATGCTATTTTTTGTGACAATTATCATTTGTATCCCAAACATTCATAATCATAATTATATCACATATTTTTCTCGTTTAACTTGTTTCTTAATTTATATATGTTCTCTGATTCCACAATTTTGTCAAATTTGTTTAAACACAATTACATTATAACTGCCAGTAGAAAGAAGATGCACTTATTTCCCGACCAAATACACAATTTCACAATAAATCTATTCAGGAAAAAGTATTTTGCACTTCGGCCACCAGTTTTTCACCATCAAAAAAAAAATCAAAATAACATAATGATTGATTTGTAGGTCCCATAATTCATTTCCTCCATTTACTTCCCAAAAGAGAGCGGGGCATACGTTCGTTGGGACAACTAAACTAACCAGTAACCACTACAAACCTTATAAAATGGAAAAACACACACAAGCACACACAAAGCCCATGAGTTGCTTCACCCAATAATTGCTCTAAACAAAATTCAAACAAAACCCATAAAATTTAACACTTTTCCACCTTACCACCTTTTCGAAACAATCAAATCCACAACCAATCCAATAAAACCAAACTCCGGCAAATACAAACACCAAATAAAAAAGAAAAACAAGCAAACAAAATGGAAAATACATCCACGCGCATACACACACACTAAACCTGAAACAAAACCCATAAAATTTTGACACTTTCACCTCCCTACCTTTTTGAAACAATCAAAATCCCAAACCGATCGACTAAAAACCAAAACACCCACGAATTCAAACACCAACTGAAATAGAAAAAACAACCAAATACAAAATGGAAAATACATTCACACAATTTTGACAGTTTATGAAAAACAAGCATAATCCATAACCCCAATCCAATAAAAACCAAACACCACAAATAAAAAATACCATAAAAGAAAAAAAAACAACCAAATGCAAAACCGAAAAGGATTCACATACAACTGCAAATATATAGAAGAAGAAAAAAAACTTACCACCAGGAGTAGGAGACGACATGGTCGAGCTTGAGGACGAGCAAGAGCGTGAAGCACAAGAGGAGGCTGTGGGCTGCTACGGCCTGAACGGAGTTCAATACTCTCCTCCAGCTCATCATTTGACAACTCAAAAATTCCCAATTTCAACCCACCACACCAAAAAAAAAAACGGGGAAAGAGATATAGAGATAGCAGCTATGAATTACAAGCAAAAATGAAGAAAAAAAAAAAATTTAAAAAAAAGGAAATTTATATGGATAATCGCTTTCTCTCTCTCTCTCTCTCTAAAGTTGGAAGTTGGCTCTCTGTTTTCGATGGGCGCGAGGAGGGAAAGGCATACATTTATTCTCTCTCTCTCTCTCTTTGATGAACATAAAAACAAAACGCATAACTGCTGCTTTCTCTGTCTCTCTCTCTCTCTCTCTAAAGCTCTATTCTTCCACTATTTACTATTGGAACTCTTTAATCTCTAACTTTGCTTTCACGGCAAAGCAAAGGCCCAAGGTGTGTTTGCTTGTCGTTTGATTTGGGCGGTCCCCCCGGATTTTTTGGGTTTTTATTTTGTTTGTCGAAAATTTGCCTTTTTTCTTCTTTTTTTTTTTTTTTTTTTTTTGTGGTTGCCTCGCCATTTATGGAATGATTTTTTTCTTAATAATAATTAGATTTTAATTATTGTTATTTTTACTTTAAATAATTAGATTAACATTTATCATCAAATCAAATACAACTAATTAAGGTAAAATTAGATGTTTTAAAAGTGGTAAACAGTAAGACTGCGCAATCTAAATTATTTGTTTTAAATATAATTGTTAGGACTTTAAAAATATAATAAAGTCACTTTAAGAAATTTTTCAGGATCAAGATATGTTTTACTATTTTTTTTTTTTTCAAATTATCACCTAATTGAAAATATTCTCTCAAACTTTCAATAGCACAATCTGAATTATTTGTTTTAAATATAATTGTTAGGAGTTCAAAAATATAATAAAGTCACTTTAAGAAATTTTTGAGGATCTATATATGTTTTACTATTTTTTTGTTGAAACTTTTACCTAATTAAAAATGTTCCCTCAAACTTTCAATTGAGATAATATCCTCTCTTAAATTACTAAAAAAATTGACAATGTCCTTTCAATGCCAGCAAAAAGATAAAAAAATGACCCGATATGTTTTTTCAATAAAACAAAAATACTCCAATTAGGAGTAAGGGGTGTAAGCAAACGAACACAAATCATAATTATATCACATATTTATTGAGTTAGGACTGGAGATCCCCGAACAAAAATACTCTAATTAGGGGTGTAAGCGAACGAACACCGTTCCCCGAACTGGAGATCAGCTCGTATAAGCTCGACTCGATTATTAAATGAGCCGTTTGTGAACACAAATCCTAACTCGAATATTAAACGAAGCAAACTCGTATAAGCTCGGCTCGACTCGTATATATATATATATTACAAACAATATGTTATAAAATATATTATATATTATATCATGTATAATTGCTTCAAAGGAAGAATGTCCTACCATGTATAATTATTCATATGATTTTTAATATTAAATGTGAATGATTTTTTATTTTTTATTTTTTTGTTTCTAATAGTTGCTCATGTGATTTTTTTGCTCTACTGATGAGTTATTTTCTAATTCATTGAAGAGTATCCCACACTAGATGAGTATCTACGTACCAAAAGAATCCAACCTCCTCCCACACGTTCATCTCCACGCCAAGAATCCAAATCCAACCTCCCACATGGTCAAAGTCTCACTTTCCCTTGTGTTTGTCCAGCCTTTTCAAAAAACACAATGCAAACTTTTGTCTCACATTACTAAAACCAAGCTCACTCCCACCCTTACTTATCTCTAAAAATAAAGCACATAGAGCAATTGAGAGACAAGAACTTGGTGCGCCCTTGCTGTAATAGCAGGTTAGGTGTAAGCCAATAGCTGGCTAATGCTTACACATGCACAAGCCGGCTTTTTTAATCTTTTCAGTGAAAAAAAATTTGTAACAAAAATTAGTTAATATTTGAGCTGATTGCTGAGACGGCTCGGCTCGGTTCGTTTAATATGTGAGCCGAGCTTGAACTCACTTTTTCAACTTGTCCTTGAGCTCAACTCAAATAAAATTTAAACGAGCCGAGCTCGGACAAGCAAAGCTCTTCCAAGCTCAACTCATTTACACCCTTAACTCTAATAAATTCGATAATTTAAGAAAAAAAATGAAAAAATAAAAAATTTCCACACCTTGATTATTATAGCTTGTCTGAGCTCGGCTCATTTATACCCCTAACTCTAATAAAAATGATAATTTAAGAAATAAATAAAAAAATTCCACACCTTGATTATTATTATTTTTTTTCTTTTTTTAAAAAAAAAAAATTAGGGGAAACTTCACTTAACCCTCTAAACTTCCATCACTTTTGCAATCCAAAATTCAAAAACTTTTAAATTTTTGCAATGCCACTTCTATGTTAGTTTTTTTTTTTTTTTTGTTCATTAAATCATGTCAAAATACTTTCATTTTATTATAATAAAAATACAAATTGTAAAAATTCGGAGGCGTGTCTTTTTGCAAACTCCGTTAAATCTTGACAAATGCTTGAATCTTTGCAATTTTTTTTTTTCCAAAAAAAAAAATAATTTTGGCACCCATACATTAAGATTTAACGGAAAAATCTAACGAATTGGTGATATTGCAAAAAATTGGAAATTTGATACACTAAATTAAGAATTTTTGAACTTTGTGACGATAATTATAAAAGTGGTGAAAATTCAAAGGGAGTAATTGTAAATAGTGTTCTTAGACATGGACACATAATGGCTATCATATATTGTAACGCCCGAGTAAAATCAATTAACTGGTAATTAACTTCATGTTTCGCTTCCCAGTCTTATTCCACGAGAAATAAAACTCAAGGATCTTATTCTCTCCAAAGAGAGTTTGTAGCGGAATACTTTTCACTTATAACAGAGATAGTCATAATTTAAACCTACAATCAATAAATAACCAGAGTAAAACTTAAAGCACCATAAACTCGATAAACCTTCAAATGTCGCACTCAAAGATCAGTCATCAAAATATGTTACAGACTAAATTTAATTGTTCTGAAAACATAATTAAACTATACATTTAATGAGGTAAAACATAACGATAATCTCTATCATATCCTGGCGGGTAGCTACATCAGCATCCTATATTAACTTGAGTCATACGGGTTCCAAGTCCTAAAAAATGACCCAAATCAAATCCCTCACAACAACAGGATACTTCTCAGCATCCATCTTCTACTATATTATTTATAACAACACAAGTATACACATAGGTGGAAAAGATACAAATGTAAGTCAGATAACTTAATGAGTATAAATGCAATAGTATGGGTCACAGTTCATCATATGGTCATGGATGCAATATAGATATAGTACATGTTGTAATGCGAGAATCATGTCATAGTCCAACCCTATATGATCTACCTGAGATATTTCCCATTCCTGGTAGGGTTGATGCTGTCCCGAGGGACATGTAATATAATATCGGTGCCCCGGTTATTACAAGCTACCGTACATACACTAGCAGCCCGACCGAGTCTGACCTTGGATGACCCACGCTACTAATAATGTACGTCATATCATAACCATCAATCAAACATGGTTATTCAGTTCATGAACAACCATTGGATTCAAATGTTGGGAATATGATTGCAAATCAGATATTTGTGCAGCGAAATAATCAAATTCTCATGCCCAATAAATCTTTATAAAGAACATGTGAAAAATAGTTGTTTAAAATTAAATCGTAAGAACGAAAAACACTTATTTGTAGGGGTGGGCATATTAACCGGTTATCGATTACCGAATTTAACCGAACTGATAGTAACCGTAACCGATAGTTATCGGTCGGTAATCAGTTAAAAATTTTATACCGATAAGCTTATCGGTCGGTTAATAATTTTTTATCGAAAAATCAATATGACCAATAAGTTTTTTAATTTTTAATTTTTTATAATTTTATATTTATATTTAAAAAATAAATAAAAAATAATAATAAAAAAAAGCTTCAATAAGCTATTTTAGCCAAAAACATACTAAAAAATAACTAATTTTTAATAAGTTATTTTAGACTTTAGCCCAACAAAATGTATTTAGGCCTCCAAAACAATTAATTTTTGGCCCAATTGGCAACTAGTTAAAAGCTCAATAAAAAGCCCACAAAAGCCCAAACCGATTTAACCGACTGGTTAACCGATTACCGATATGACCGATAATTTTCGGTTAACATTTCTTATCGGTCGGTAATCTGTTAGGATTTGGTTAACCGATAGCTTATCGGTTAACCGACTGATAAGCCCATTAACCGGACCGATATGACCGATACCCAGCCCTACTTATTTGGATATCAATGGCCACTCCTGACTTTGGGTAAAAAAAAAATTTTGCTTCTCCAAGAACATGTTTTTCCTTCTTCAAGAACATGAAGAACAAGTTCTTAATTCTTTAAGAACATGAAGAAAAAAAATTTCTTTTCTCAAGAACACGAAGAACAAGTTCTTCTTTCTTCAAGAACATGACAAATCTTAGGGATGATAAAACCTCTAGATCTTCTTACCAATGACTGATAATAACCAAGAGAATATGAGCTGATAAGCGTTAAAATATTCATATTTTCAGCCCTTATCTTACATGTTTTAATTATTTGGTTTTGGAAGAAAGTGAAGTAAAACTGGGTGATTTAGGCTCAAAAAGAGAATATGGGAAAATTGGAGCTCCCTGGTACTACGATCAATCGCAAGGTACTTGCGATCGAGCACAATACTAGAGGAGATGCTGCACGAACCAGGCTAGGAGCGATCGAGCGCAGGCAAAAGAGGCATCGATCGCAGATGTGCGATCAAGCGCACACGGGCTGCGATCGAGCGCACCCGTGCGCATGAGGCATTCCAAGTGACGGCTGCAATGTCCCTATTTCCATATTAGGGTTTTTCAAACTCCAAATTGTAATAGGACTGAAACCCTGCGAAAACCCTAGGGTTTACTACTTTTCCAAGGACTTCTAAAGCCTATAAATAGACTCCTAAGCCTTTAGAATAGTTAGGCTTGGAGAAGGGAGAAGAATAGGAGCTCTCAAGTCAAGTCTCAGGTTTATTCTTTCTTTTCTTTTCTTTTATGAAGATGTTTAATATCACCTCTATGTGTAGCTAACTTATTTAGTAGGGCTAGATTGAAGCCCTAGTTATGTTAAATTAATATTTCAATATTGGCGCCTTGTGATGATCATGTTGTGCTGTTTAACTTGATTAATACATGTTTGCATGAATTCCTCATATGTGTATGTCTGATCAACATGTGCACGTGGTACGGACTTGTTAGTTAGATCAATTTGGATGACCGAGTCCTGGGTTTAACTTAAGTAACAAAAGAATCCACACCGCGATTCTTGGGTTAATCAACATAGGCAACTAGGAGTATGTATCCATGCCCTAGGCTTTGTGTGTTTGTTGATTTCCATAGAACATATGTTTTTCTAAAGAACAACTTAGTATAGACATGTTAAATCCTTTAGGAAAGAAAAGAATTAGAGCATGGACCAAGTGGCTAATTCGTTGCTTAGGGAAATCAATAGCTTAAGGCGTTAGAGTTTAACCCTTAGGTTGGCAAACATTAAATATGCATAACTTGATCAAAGCATTGGCATATTAAAATACTTGTTTAATATAATTAGTGGTGGATATCAAAGCTTTGCCTTTACCCTTTATTATCATCTCATCGATAATCAATCTTAGTTTACTTTGGTTTAAGGAATTTATTTTTAAATATAAATTCAGCAATCCTCGTGGGAATGATCATGTACTTGCACCATATACTACTCTGTTGACCTTGTGCACTTGCAGGTAAAACGTACAATTATTTACCTATTAATTTAGGTATATTTTTGCACAACATGAGCTCTTACTTGGCTCTTCAAATTTTAAACTTTGTTCTCTGTGAGTTAATACAAAGAATTATTAATTCTCATAAAGTTTCTGAAAATTATTAATCAAGAGAACTTGATGAGGTTGAGAGTGATTTGAGAGCTCAAGCTCTTCTCTATTTATAGGATAAGTAGGGAAGCAAATATTCAGATTTAAGCAATGTGGGATAATGAGCAAAAAGGTACTCCAAGAAGCACAAGGAGTAGCATGGACTGCTCAAAGCCCTAGCCTCCATGCTACATGTCGCATGGGCCAGGGAGAATCTCCCTAGCCCATGCGCCCTTTAGCCTATAGAACTAGGCCTGGGATTTAATCCCAAGCCTTTCTCCAGTCTCCAACACATAGGGCCAGGAAATTTTCCCTGGCCTTATGCATTCCACTATGCTTATTGGGCCTGTAAATTTTATCTTAAGCCCAATTACACCATATCTCATCTACTCTTTCCTTAGCGAGGGTGAAGGGATGTATTCCTATCTCAACTACCGTATCGATCTGAGTCTTGGTGAGGACTAGTGTCACAGTTGTTGATTCGCAATCGGTTGAATCAAAAGAAGGCTCCTTTTTCTTTTTGTCTCACACCAGCAGTTGAGATCGAAAAATCGTAAGTCACGATCTAACATCGAATGAAATACTTTGTTAGCGCCATCTCTCCTCAGAAAAGCTCTAAACTGGTGACAAGATTGACTTTCTTTTCTTTGGCAAGATGGGTACCTTATGTTTTAAATAAATAAAACATTTAGCCCAATAAATAAGAAAGCCTTATTATGGTTAAATTACATTAGCTTGATGATGGACTTGAAGGGAAAAATATTATTGGCTTAAATATGTTTGTAACCATGTTTCCTTGACATTTATTACTCAACAATATTTTAATCACAATTAATTCCACTAAATAGTTGTGATTGCACTCCAATAAATATTTTTGATTAAACTATTAATCATTTTGACTTACTTAATGTTGACTTATGATTACTTCATGAAATATTCTATGGAAAAATTAAGGCAAATGATACTGCCACTTAATTATTTACCTTTTTATCCTTGAGTCACTGATTTTACGTTATTCTCACACTTGTACAAAGCACATGTATATATTTTGGTATGTCAACCAAAATGCTTCCACCGAAGACTCTAAGAATAATATCCATAAAATCTAAAACAAGGAAAAAAAAATTATCTTTGTTCTTCGACAAATAATTTGGATTCCCTCTTGGAAAAGGGTTTCCCAAAATGTTTCGTGTGATCACCCAATATATTGAAGATATTTCAACCGATGATAGGTTTCACTCTTTGATGCATCAAAACAGCCTACATGAAACATCTGAGTTCACAATTCCCTCAGAATTTAGAATCAAAGTCTAAAGTAGTCTTTTAAAGAGTTATTGTCTTTTCCTAATAGACAATATCTTTATGAAAAGACAACTTCTTGGTTCGTTCAGTGCATTAGGATCTCAGCACACTACACATCAATCTCGAAGTCACAGCTTCGCTTAATCAAGATAGACCACCATGATTCGATATGTGATAGTCTTACTTAAAATGGAATGTCTAGTTTCATTTACTAACTGCGAACTATCTATATTTAGGATACAAGGATTAATGACTAAGACCTTGTGTAATAACCACATTACTCACACCCATAGCCATATTCAATGTAATCTTAAGACCTCTCTCATGCATAACAAATATGATAAACTTTTGTAATAAGCATGTAAAAGATATTTTATATGCCATATGGTCAAATCATTTAATCCGTGCATATAACATATATTCATTACAACATTTAAATGTCAAGACAGATATAAAATCATTGAAATTCAAAAGACAATTCCCAACATCAAAGCCCATCATAAACATAAACATCTTTTGGTCATAGGCTTAACTTGTATAGTAAGCCATGGCCATTATCCTACATGTACCGATGTACCATGTCGTAGATGCAATTTTAGTCTTTTTGTCTTTTACATACACGTTTTTACAAATCTCATAATTTTTATTATTTTACTTAAGCAGCACACATTTTCACAATGTACAGTTCAAAGTAGTCCAAAATATATTTCATGAGAGTTGCAAAGATGTATGTTTGATATATACAAAATAATAATGTTATGCAGAAAAAATAACAAGTATCCATGTGAGTTTGTACTCACCCGTGTCGTATGGTGCTTCCACAAAATCCTCTACAGGTTCCACACCCTCATAATCTGAGAAAATACTTATTATAAGTTCTAAGCTCATGCTAAAACAAGGCCTATACCTATACCCTTATGCTTAACCATCAAACATTTGGATCGAGGGATTTGAATGTTCGATCACCATATCGAACATTTGGACAGAGAGGATTGAATGTTTGATGCTCGGCAAAAAACCCATTTTGAACCAAAAAGTTACCAAATCACTTATAAACAAGTTCTAAGATATAAACTCGAGTCCTAACTCAAACTAATACCTCAATGCAAAAGAAATCTTGTCCAACATTATCAAAATGATAAACCATTATCAAACTAAGATTAAGGCTAACAACTCAACTACAAGCTTAAAATTCACAAACTAAATTATGAAAAACACATAAACAACCTTACAACAAGGTAAGAAACAGGTTATGCTAATAAAGTTACCTTCTTGAAGTAAAATCACCAGGGAAACTCTTATCCTCCTTCAAAACTCTCTCTCACACACACACCAGGGTTTCACTAAGCAAAATGGGCAAAACTGAGCTTAGGAATGAAGCCAGGTGGGGTATTTATATGTGCAAAAAGTCGAGGATAAGGTTTGACCTGCTTTTTCTGAATTGCGTATAGTCAAATGTTTGGTGTACTATGCTCGAACGTTCGGTATATTATTACCCAATGGTTCTAAGGTTGCAGGTTAACATTCGGTGGTTCATGATCGAACGTTCATAAATGAGGTTAAGGGCGAACATTTGGTGATCCATGCATGAACGTTCTTCATTATGGTTTGCATCTAACGTTCGGGGTACATGCTTCGAATGTTTGGTCAACAACCAAAATTCAAAATTCTAATTTCCAATTAATAAAATCTAATGAACTTCGTAAACCTGTTAGCCACTAAGCACAACCTAGTAATTACTTGGGGTATAACATATACTCTTTAAATAAGTAATTTTATTCTTTACACCCATTTCACACAAGCTAATGTGAAGTGTTTTGAGTGATTTCCCATATAGCCATTTGGCCCTTTTTTTTTTTTTTTTTTTTTTTTTTTAAAAAAAAAGATCCTTAAATCATGCTATGTTAACACGTATAAAATGAATAATATCAATAGGTGTTAAGAGCAGATCGAGACCACCTTAAATTCTATTAGAATTCAAGTTTCTCAAATTTCTAACTCTGGTTGTCTATTACTATAACGCTCTAGTAAAATCAATTAACTAGTAATTGATTTTATGGTTCGCCAAATAAATAACTAGGCTGAAGTAGCTTAGTTAGGGGGATAATTTGGACTTTGGGTCACTAGGGACACATGGAGGGGCATTTTTGAAATTTTTGAATTTTAGAGCTACAATACACTAGCACTCGCCTTGGCGACCACACGAGCGCTCATATGAACAGTCTTTTGCCCCTTGTGCAATACCCAATCGTACATCTGTGCATTTTTAACTTATAGTGAACAGTACACGAGCCGTGTGGGGATCAGAACGAGCACTCGTTGACTTTTTATTAACCGTCGGTTTTTGCTCGCGCGTGCCACCTGCAACTCAGAAACCCTTGGATAAACAGTACACGAGCGCTCGACACTATAGTACACGAATGCTCGCACCTTTTCAGAGATTTTTTGCAGCACCCTCAGCTTTTTTCCCTATTTAAACCCACCCCTACGCCTCTAAACCTTCATTTCAGCTTCTGAAGCCTTAGAAAAACTTTGTTGATTTGGTTTTTGAGTGTGTGTGAGGTTGAGGAAAGAAATAAAGATAGAATCAATAGAGTAAAAAAATAATATTTAAATGATATAGATAAAAATATAGTTAATTGGATGTAGGAGGCCTTTAAAAATTTATTAGCTAAACTAAATAAAATGAGTTTTGAAGAACAATTTTGCATAAAAATTTAGTTACTCTTATGAGTGCTCTAAGAGGCCGGATTGTCCAAATTAAACCAGCCATAACGCATAATGGATATGGTCATTTAAGGTTGTGGTTGTTATAATCATAAAATCAGACTGTCCCTATTATTCTTCTGAATCATTTCTTGACTATTAATTAAGATCATTGATGATACTTCTTTATCCATAAAAGAGAAAGTAGCTAATTATAGAAATGCCCCAACCCAATAAAGGAAATCCATGATGAATTGATAACAAAAATGTGAATTGACATGTTTTTGTCTTTTACCAATTTTCTGTATATGTTCTAAGGGGTACCTCAATCGTTTGTAAACCACATCTCATAAAGCAGAGGTCATTAGTTCGAATCCTCCTTCCCTTCCCTTTTGTAGACATCTCAAAAAAAAAAAAAAAAATCAATTCTCTCTCTCTCTCTCTCTCTCTCTCTATATATATATATATATATATATATATTAGGGTTAAATACTTTATTCATTCATTTGGTTTAACTTCTTTATTTTTTAATCTTTAGGGTTTAGTTTTTATTACAAGAGGTTTCTCTAGTTTGCCTAAAGACGGAGATGGTTTCTTCATCAAAATTTCGTCCAAAATTTAACGGAACGGCACATCAGCACCAATTACAGTATAACACATGCCATATAATTAATTAATTAAAAATAATAATTTTTTAAAAATTAAAAACATTAAAAAAATTATATTTAGTTAAATTATTTTATAAAAAAAAATTGGTTGGCTTTTGGCCACCAGCCACCCCAGACCGACTGCTCCATTCTCTCTCTATCCTCACTCTCTGCCATCTTCTCTCTCTCGATATCTGTCCATTTCTCTGCTTTCTGCAGAATCACCTACACCACATACACTCACCCACTGCACAATCGGCCAACACCATGGAAACCCAAAACAGAAACTCCCTTCTATACTAGGCAGGAAATCACCTAGGAAAATCCTCAAGAACACTTTCCTTTTAGCCATCAAACAACCCAAACAGAGTACACAAAATACCCCAAGAAAGAATAAAACACTTTTCAATTATCAAATCCCATCATCCAACCGGCTACAACAACAATTGGCCATTCGGCCATGGCTATTCCTCCATGAATATCCTACAAAACAACTCACATACACACACAACTGAACCGAAGTCAATACCGGAATTACAATTAACAGGGCACTACCCATTGGGTTAAGAACACCCAAAAAATCAACTCTTCCTCAAAGAACCCAAATCATTCCAGAATACCCAGAAAACCCAGAAAATTAAACACCCATTTACAACCCAACTGATAATCGAAACTATGGAAGATGATTTCACCTACAGGAAACGGTTTCTGAACTTAGAGAGTTTTGGTGCTGGGTGGTTCCGCGACAATAAATTTTTTTAAAAAAATTTAATTAAATATAATTTTTTAATGTTTTTAATTCTTTTAATTAATTAATTATGTAGACACATGTTAAATCATGATTGGTGTTGACATGATATTTTATCAAATTTTGAACGAAATTTTGATAGAAAGATTATCTCCATCTTTAGGCAAACTATAAAGATTTCTTATGATAAAAAGTAAACCCTAAAAATAAAAAAATTAAAAAATTAAATTCACAAGAGTGAATAAGATATTTAACCTTACATATTATTTGCTAATAATATATTATCAGTAACTACAAGTGCTGGCAGTTCACGTAAGTTAATTTTATTTTATTTTATTATTTTTTTTTTTTTGAAACTGATAAATCTTCATTTAATCTCAATAAAAACAAGAGCCATAAAGACTCTAAACATCAGCTCTAAAATAATAGTATCATAGATACTATGGGGTATTTCCTCTAACCACACCTTGTCCTCCAATAAAGAAATTGCCTCCTTTGCCAAGCCGTGTGCTGCCATATTCGCTGTTCTCTTCACATGCTGGACTTTTCACTGCCTAAAATGTCGTAACACCGATTGAATATCAGCTATAATATGTCCATACCTGCTCCATTTGGCCACATTATCTTGTATTGCATTCACCACAATTAAGGAATCTCCCTCCAGACAAATATCTTGCAAACTAATATCTCTGCCAAACTCAACAGCAGATAATGCCGCCATAGCTTCCCCTATTACCGGCTCATGGAATGAAATATAAGGCTTAAAATAGTCTTAAAATAGTCTAATTTGCTTAGAAGAGAAAAACAATAGTCTTAAAATAGTAGTTCTTCCTTTCAAAAAAAAAAAAAAAAAAAATAGTAGTTCTTAATTTTCTTTTCTTCTTCTTTTTATTTAAATAATCAATAACTACAAGTGCTGGCAGTTCACGTACAAAGTTAATTTTATTTGCTTAGAAGAGAAAAACAATAGTCTTAAAATAGTAGTTCTTAATTTTCTTTTCTTCTTCTTTTTATTTAAATACATATATTGCTTTTAGATTAGCTATTTTTAGGTAAACACTATAATTTATATATTATTTTTTTTAAATAATTTCTTTCTCTTTTGGTGGTTTAAGAAAAAATAAAATAAAGAATAGAATAAAAATCTATTAGAGTTTGCATTAAAAAATAAAATAAAATCCTGTGTTTTTTTAATTAGCAAAAATACATAACGTGCTGTTTTAGACAAAGATGATCGACATGTCGTATCTGTAGTTTAATCCAACGTTGGTGGCATGTGTGTGGGATTTTTCTTTGTCGGTCGTTTGGATTAGAGGTGTGATTGGCATCGTCCAATCAAAAGCGTCGTATTTTGTCACCCATGATTTGGATTGACGGTAGAGTTCTTATAGAATGAAAGCGATGGAGAGATAGGGAGAGAAATGCTAGAAAAAGTGCGGGTCTGTTTGGCAACGTTGTGGTCGACGAGGATTGATGTGATATGAAATTTTAAATTTTTTAAATTAAAAAGTAAAAGAATTTTGTTTTATAATAATTTTTTTATTTAAATAATAATAAAAAGTAAATTACATGATATAAAAGGTAAAAAAATAAAAAATAAAAAGTTGTATAAACAGTAAAATAGGAAAAAAAGAAAAAAAAAAAAAAAAAAGCTTTGCCAAACAGACTGGATCTTCTGAGTTATGGATATTCTTCCAATAATTGTTTGAGAAAAAGTACAAACAATAAGTCTTAGATTTTTTTGTGTTGACATCCTAAGGTTTGTTTGCCAAACAACCTATAATATGCACTTTTTTTTTTTTTTTTTTTTTTTTTTTTTTTTTTTCAAAAAAGCCATTTGAATTAAATAATAATAATAATAATAATAATGATGAATGATTAAAAATCTTTATCGAATATTATTGACTAAGGAGAAACTCCACTTAAGTCTACTGAACTTTCATCATTTTTGTAATTATCTCCTTAAAGATTAAAAAAAAAAAACTTTCAATTTAGTGTATCGAACTTCTAATTTTTTTGTAATGTCACTAATCTATTAATTTTTTTTCATTAAATCCTAACGAACGGGCGTCAAATTTACCAAAATACACCATTGTTTTTGGAAAAAAGAAAAAGAAAAAAAATTACAAAGATTCAAGCGTTGATATGGATTTAATGAAATTTGTAAAAATACCCATGCATGAATCTTTACAATTTTTATTTTATTTTTTTATAATAAAAAATGGATATTTTAAAAATTTTAACAAGATTTAATCGAAAAGCCTAACGAATGGGTGACATTGCAAAAAATTAGAAGTTTAATATACTAAATTGAGAGTTTTTGAATTTTTACCATTTCACACCTTATGAAGCAGATGTCACTAGTTCGAAATGAAACAAAAGTTTAAAATAGGAAAATAAAATGGCAGAAGTTAATAGTGAGACATATTACAACATTATTCTTTCAATTATTTTTTAGTCATCTCTTTTGTAAATTCACTATTAAATTTGTGGACTCATATAAGTCTCACAAATTTAATTAGGGGTGGTATCAAATCAGAAGTCATTTTTGGTCAGTTAACCGAAATTGTCTGTTAAATCGGTTAATTCACCGATTACATTTCGATTATTATTTATTTTGAAAGTTTCGGTTAAACAGATATTTTGGTTAAAATCAGTTCGGCTAATCGGTTAACCGTGAATTTTTTTAATTTGGCCAAAAATTGATTGTTTTGGGGCTAAAATAGCTTATTGAACTAAAGAAATTTTAAATGGGCCCATTAATTAACATAATAAAAGCCCACTATACATATGTTCTACACTTCTACTAATAAATTGGTCCTATAATATTTATTATTGGTTAATTCGATTAACCGACAAAAAAATATTTATACTGATAAGTGATAGGCGGTTAACGTCGGTTTGCAGTTGATAAGTGACAAACGATTAATCTGTCCACTCCTAAATTGAATAATGGATGAGTGAATCCACTTGTAAATTTGCAAAAATTAAACGAGAAAAACAATGAAGACCACCAAATATATATATATACAGTAGATTGTGGGTCGTTGTCTAACATGAATTATATCCGTAAATCCCATGTGGAATGTAAAAAAGAAGTGGGATTTGAGGCAATTTCCCACATAATCTATCCATACGTGGCAGCGCATGAATTGAGGTTCAAATAAAGTTGGCCTCATCACCTCGCACCTTCTACTTGTTTATCTTTGGGTGAATCATTACATTATATCTTTTTATTTTTTATTTTAATAGTATTCCAACCTTAGGATAAGATAATTAAAATATATATCTTCTCGGTCCATAAACATTCATTAATTTAAACAAATGCTTAAAATAATAAACAATTAATTAAATGCGCATCTACAAATATTATTTATCTTTAAACTAATATCACATCATCACCTCCAAAGTCATATGTAGTAATGAATAAATCACCCAACAAACACCAATTCAATGATATTGACCACAACACACACACACACACACACGTTATCGTTTATACTTTTAATGACTTTGGCCTTTTCTCATTAATTGCTTCTTCTAACAATTTTGTTCTTTGGTCTCCTCCTCTCCTTTAGACTGAAAAATGTTAATAAGGTTTTTTTTTTTTTTTTTTTGGTCATGAGTTTTAAAATTATGGGTAAAGTCTACTTATCTACTTCAGACTACCATCTAATTGATAATGTTTCTCTTAAACTTTTAATTGTGACAATGACCCCCAAACTATTAAAACATTGTTAATATCCTCCAAGACGAGCAATAAGACAAAAATGCTCCTATAGATTTCTCAATAAGACAAAAATACTCATATAAATTCAAAAAAAAATTAATTTTTTTTAAAAAAAAGAAAAATTGTAATTTAAAAATAATATTTAAAAAAAAAAACAAAACAAATTTTTTCATTTTTTAATTTTTTTAACGGAAATTTTTATTTTAAAAAAATTATTTTGTTTTAAAATACAAAAATTTTTATTTAAAAAAAAAAAATTAAAACAAAAATTTTTTAAAAATGAAAATTTTCAATTTTTATAAAAAAAAAAATCGATTTTTTTTTTAAATTTTTTTTCTTATAAAAGGATATATATATATTTTTTTAAAAAATGGCCACCGGTTGGAATTTTTTTTTTGGGTTAGTTTTAGGTTTTTTCTAGAAGTTTTAGTAAATTTCTTTTTATTTTACTAAGGGTAATTTTGTCATTGGGGGAACATTGACAATTTTTGGTAATTTGGTGGAGACATTGTTATAATTGAATGTTTTTTGAGGGACATTGTCAATTGAATGATAGTTTGACGGGGGTATGTAGACTTTCTCCTAAAATCATAATTTAATCAAAATCTAAAATATAATAGTAATCTACCACAAGTCTAATAATGATTTTAAAAGTCGCATTATTTTTAGAAGAATACAAGATGAACTTCGATAATTACTCCTCTAGATAGTTTCCTTAATGTAAATTACTAGGGGTGAACAAAAAACTGCCCATCCAACTTTCGACTTGATACCAACATGTGTGGTGAATCAATTTCTAACAAAATTCGGTCGGATGTCAGATATCATTTTGCATTTCCAACTGCAGCAAGAAACCCAAGTTGGCTTCCAATAAATTCCGACCCAACCCGACTAATTTTATATTAAACAAAATTACAAGCGTAGAGACTGCCTCCTTGCTCAACTACCATTGGGTCTCTCTTGAATCTTCCTTTTCCCACTTTCCAGACATCTTAGCATCTTCAATTTCTCTCTCTTTGGACAAACTATCTTCGTATGTAATGACTCATGAAAAGCGCTAGCTACATATGTATTATTACTCTAAAATGACTAGTTAAGTTGCAATTGAAGCTTTATAAAATCGATTATAAAGTCTAGTCACTTAGTAAGGAATTAATGTGAGATTTAATACCCATGAACTTATTTATAATTTATCACTCTATTGGACTAATTATCTTTCCAATGTAATACTAATACAAGACTATGGTGTTGCATCGAATATTCGCATACGAGGATGCAAAGCATGTAAGGCCCCAAACTAATAATTCCAATAAATCACCTAAAAAGAAAAAAAAAAAAAAAATCCAATAAATCAGCATAACACTAACCATACTAACTGCTAACCGCTAACCATTAACTACTAACTGCCTATATATATAAAATAACTAACAACTTGGACAAGTGGTGACCCATGTGGAAAGAAAGAACTCCTTCTCCAATATGGATTTCAACTACTTTATATATCCAAGAACCCTTGTTAACGTCAAGTATGGGATGACTTGGTAAAACACTAAATCCCCTTAAGTACTCCTCCACGCAAGCTTATTTGGACATAACTAATAATAGAGATAATAAAATGGATGTAGGCATAAAACAACACAAGTATATATATATATATTTTTTTTGAATCAATAGGAATTCATTTATTCACTTACTATGGATTGACTTAAACTAGTTGCAAACTATGAGATCTAATCATGGAAGCTCAAAAAGCTTATAAGATCTGGCAATCTTAATTACAAAATAAATAAATTAAAAAAAAAAGAAAAAAAGAAAAGAAAAGGATTAAAGGCTCATAGATCACTTAAGTCATTGATAAAAAAGTATTGATTCAAAGAGAGGAATATAAAATCTGTGTTATAATAAAGAAAAATAATATAAAAAAAAAAAACTTTACGCACAAGAAACCATGTTTAAATTTGATATAATAATGAATTTTGATATATAGATACGTAGACAACCAGTTGTCTTCCTTTTCCAATCGGAAAAATAAGCTCCTACCACTTGCTGGGCCTGGGACTTGGTGATGGTCCTTTGAAGGCTTCGTGAATCCTTTGCTTCAGAGTAATCTCTCCCTTAAATGGTCTTGAATAGGATGACACTCTACAGCCATTTATGCTTTACCGATGTAGGGTGGCAATTTATATTAGCGTGTTGAGTTCAGTTCGTGTCAAAGCATGTATATAAAATTATATAGGCCAACCCTAATCCAATCAATTTAATTAAACAAGTCAAATCCCTTAATTCTAATTTCGTATTGAGTTCATGTCAAATTCGTGAGTTATGTCAAAATTTGCAAGCCATTATGTTGCGTGTAAGGCATTTGTATAATACTATAGAGGTCAACCATAACCCAATCCATTTAATTAAACGAGTCAAACTCGTCAACTTTAACATTTTAATTTCGTATTTGACTCGCGAGCCTCGTCAAAAATTGCCAATCCTATTCTTACGTATTGTGTAAGGACAAAAAAACTCAACCCTCTCCTCTCACAAAAAAAAAAAAAAAAAAAGGGGGGGCCAAGGAATTAACGAATTTATAGCTAGCAGAAAAAGCTTAAGTACCATTGATAAGCCTGAAATACATAAGCAAATGTTTATACATTATGGTCAATTTCACCTACTGGCATATAAAGCAAGGCAAACCAGGGGGCATATACACCTGATCTGATTGTTTTCTTGTAATCCAAGTGGACCAAAATCCTCCAACACCCATCCCCCAGAGAAGGAGAGAGAGACCATAGGCAGGCTCAGAGAAGCATCTTTACAACAAAGAAACAATTGCCAGTTGAAGCCTGCATTTGCATTCTAGATTTACGGACACAAAATTGGAGGGGGAGAGGAAATTCCACCTTGGAGAGAGAACACAGCCAGGCTCAGAGACACCAGCAAAGAAGCCAAGTGCCACATGAGTTGAAGCCTGCATTTGAGGTTTCCAGGGGGAGGCAACATTCCGCCTAAGCAAAAATCCATTACAAGGCATCCTATTTACAGCAACGAGCTATACAAAGATCCCAAAACACAAGGCCACCTACATTTTAAGGTCATCTAGAAGAACTGCTGGAGCCAGTGACAGTTTACTGCATCCTTCTGCAAGTCCTCCTTCAATTTGTTTACTTGTTGCAGAGCCTGCGTCAAATCCATTTTGTCTAGCGGGAGATCAGAGAACTCCTTCAAAAACTGGTGAGCCCGGGCAGCACCTCTAGACATCTCATCAGGATCACACTCTCTCTTTCGTTTGGATCCTACCTGTGGACCAGAATAACAAAATTACAAAGACATAACTGGAGAAAAGAAGGCTCCAACACAATCATTTGATACCATTTGCATTATTTGTTAAATGTTGCATTTTGGTTACTGATAGGTCGTTGGTTACTAATAAGGATATGATATGTGCTAACCAAATTGAATTCTTTTTGGTCTCAGCTAACCGAGTAGTGTACAAGGATATCTACACTTTCTTCCCAAAAAGGGGAAACTTTGAGCTGGATTTCCAAGTACAGAAAACCACGCTATATACACAGTATTCTTTTTTTCACAACTCGACTTAGAATGCATATATGCTTCTGAATCACTTTGTTTCAAATATTAGTTTGTAGAACACTAGTTTCAATTTTTGAATAGTGACCTGAATATTTTACAGAACAAAATTTTATGAGAATACATTTATTACTGTGCAAATGAAGATTGAGGAAATTCTACAATGCCTTTTCAGTTAGTTAGCTGGGGGAAATTGATCTCTTTATACGTTATATTTCCTGTTATCTCAAGGAAAAACCTCTATATTGAATGACACTTAAAAACTAATATATTTGGTATTCTAGAGCATTTAATCAATTTCATCAACTTATGGAGTATGACCTGGGTTTTACTTTAAAGTATATGCATTTATAGCTCATCAACATAAAATCAATCAAAAGGTTTGCATAATCAAGAACCAGTGCCAAAGCAATACAGCTAGTTACTGTCTTGCCATGAGCACTGAGATCATTACAGATCCCACCTCTTCTTGAGCATCATTGGAAATGATTGCAGTAGGTGAGAAATCTTCCAATTCAGCAGCCTTTTCTCTAGCAAGGGCAACTACGCTTTCAGGGAAGTTTGCAAATTCTGCAACATGGATACCAAAACTTTGATCACAAGCCCCTGGCTCAACCTGGAGAGTATGGCCAAATAAAGGGGCATGAGTGCATACAGTTTTGCTCAAGCATTCGAATAAGCAAGAGGGATTGAAGCAAATATCTTGGAGTAATTAGGGAAAAAAAAAGGAATTATTACTCTCAAATCTTCTTAAAAAGTACCCCAAATTTATCTACACAGTTCGGCAAATCTGTGAACGCTCTTCTCAATGGAAGTAAATAACTACTTTTTATCAACATTTAGACTTTATGACACAACATGTAAATATGCGAAATCACATTCAAACATTGCACTTGCAAATGCCATAATACTTTTTTTGTTTTTTTGTTTTTTGTTTTTATGCCAGATAACTACAAAAAATTTAGAGCACAAACAGATTGAAATGAGATATTATGACAATTGACTTGCTTTTCAACAGAAAATTTCTGAAGTAAAATTAAAAATGTCTTTGGCAGTCATTAGTCCTACATATTTTGTCATCCTTGACTATTTGGAGGGTTTAGGATCCTTGGTCTAAGCCCCTCGTTTGTAGTCTTGGCTTTTCTCTCTTTTTGGTTGAACTTTATGTCTTGGTGAGTCTCCCTTTAGTTGCAGCACCGCCTGTGTGGGCTCAGTGCCTTGCTAAAGCTCGAGCTATACATTGTGACTGGGAATCTCAAGTGTGAAAAAAAAAAAAAAAACGATTTTGTTTGTTCTTGGTCATGGTCTAGTTGGTTATCACGTCAGTCTAACACACGGGAGGTCTCCAAAGGTCTCTGTGGTGGTTGGTGACATCAATGGTGGCTGGCGAGTGTTGCAGTGGCCATGTACATGGTGTCAGGTTGGATGTCTTGCTTCGTGGTTGTCGTTTGGCTCCGTGGCAGTCGTAGTTGGTGTCGCCAGCGAGATCTGATCGTGTCCAGCAAGGTCTGCCTATTTGTGGCGAGTTTCCGGTGTGTTTTTGGAAGACGAGGGACCCTGTTTGGTTGCTGGTCGTTTCTATTCCTTTTCAGGGATAAGGACGCAGTTAAGAAGTATTCACACCAGTTTCTAATTGGATCTGGTTCCTTCACCTTTTTGGTGTGCTGCGGCCAGTTCAAATTAATCCTCAGTGTTTTCAACCGAGCCAGTCCGGTTCAGATCGGTTCACCTTGCTTATTGGTCAGTTCATTCCAGTTTAGTGTCTTCTCTACTAGGTCCAGCTCTCTTTCTGCCAGTTCATCACCTTTTCAGCCGGTTCTGTATCTACTTTGGTCAGTTAAGTGTTATCTTTCAGTTCAGTGGTTTTCCTTTCAGGTCAGTACATTCTTTGGCCAGTTCTTGCTATTTCTTGATTGGTTCAGATGATTTTTCAGCTGATTCAGGTTTTTTGGCCCATTCAAGTGGTTTCTTAATTGGTTTAGGTGGCTTATCGCTCGATTGGGCTACATGGAGCAACCATCAGGGTTTTTTGCTTAGGAGTACTAGATTAGTGTTTAAAAGTTGTTGTCGTTGGTTGACTGTTGTTGGTTGTATTGATAATCAAGCCAACGTTGTTGTTGGTTGTGGTTGACCGTTCTTGGTTGTATTGATCATCAATCAAACGTAAAATGTTGGTTGTATTGATAATCAGTCATGGGAAATATGATTGTCGTTGGTTCTTGATCATATTGATCACTAGAATCATGATCGTCGTAGTTGGTTATTGAGATCCAATTGACCTTAGTGTTTTGCAGTGGGTTTTGACTGGCTCTCGGTGTTTTCCAGTGAGATTCGGCCGCTCATTGCAGTCTTCCGGCGAGTTTTCAATCGGCATTGAAGTTTTTGGTGAATTTTCATTCGGAATTGGCTTTTTATGGAATTTCAGCCTGTTTATGTTTGGTCTGGAGCATTTTGTTGTTTTTTATTTTTTAATTTTAATTTTTATTAGTCTTTGTATTGTGTACTCCAAGTTGTTCCAACTTGAGGGGGGTATTATGATATGTTTTTCGTTTGCTTGTTTCTTCCAAGCTAGGTTTATACGATATATTGAGGGGGAGTGTTGGGGTTTTGAGAAGAAGGGTATTTTGGTCATTGTCATATTTCTCAAAACCTATACAATAAGATGTGTGAGCTAGACTATGTAATAGTAACAAGCCTCAACCTTCTGTCTAAAACTTTCATGCAAACTACAACAGAAGCCAACCCACTAAACCACTACAAACTTGAAATTCCTAAAAAAACAAAAGGCAGGTGAAAAATCTTATCCGCTTTTGAGGTGATTGTAAATCTCGTGGGGTGACTCATGGCATTTTTGAAGTTCTTGATTAATTGTATTTTTGAAACAAAATAAAGACTAGTATTGACAATGATAGAAAATAATTTGCCACTAAATTCATGCAGTACAAAATTAATAATATACATAATCAATCATAAACAGTTCCTTTCATCATACAAGACTATTTTAAATTAGAAACACACTTTCCCTCATTTCCATATTTTCTCGGTTTTTAGAAACAACCACCTACTTCTCAATCCAAAATCGACCATTTTTATGCTAAGAAACAAACTTTGCATGTTAAAAGTGAAAAAGAGATAAACTGACTAGTGGCAGTTGGATTCGTGATAAAGAAAAGAGCACCGTAAAATAACCAACATATTATCAGAGTGTGAAGTCTACCTTATAAAGCATAGTCAATTTGCGACTTGACGAGTCAATGTGTGCACTAACATGGTAGTTTGCCACACCAACAGTTTGCTTCTTATGGGGTTCATGATCAGGACTTTCATGAGCTAATGCAGTCAGTTCATGAAAGTGGGTTGCAAATAAAGTAGGGGCTTTGATCACTTCAACAAGATGCTCACAGATGGCCCAAGCTAAACCTGAACACCAGAAAAAGACTTTTGATGAGATGTTAGTTGAACCCACAATGAAGCCTAACTAAAATTAAAAGCATACTTCAACGGACATGATCAGCCAAAACAGCCAGATCATTATTCTGCAACCAAAATGCAAGAAAGTTACGTGACTTAAAATTACTGTATAAACCACGCATCAAAAATTAAACTTTAAAATGTCTGAATATTAGTTCTTAGAATCAATATTTCTAAAAGCTTATGCACAGTAGTAATCCAGGAATAATTTGAACAAATGTACTTAAACAAAAGCCTGTCAAATTTTCAGAGTACCAACTATTGCTATCATGCAATTAATTTATTGACCACAAATAAGTAGTTTCTCTTTACGAAACAGCTCAAAATAACCATCTGCACTTTGATGAAAAATTAAGAAATTTTGGTTATACAATAAAGACATCACTAAATAGAACAAATTGTCTGCAATAAAGTGAATAGGCTTGATTAAACTAAGCAAGGTAAACATACATTAACCCTATATATAAATTCAGACATTTCTTATTAATGGTCTGCCAGATGAGCCCACATGAAAATAGTATGACTGCCTGGATGAGTCAAGCACTACTTGTATTTTATTCTTTTGAATAAATCTTGGAATGGATAATTAGTACTTGGCTGTTCATGCATCTTAGTTTCTATGACTACCACATGGTCATTGATGCCTTATTCACTGTTTCACAATTAACTTTAACATCACCCAGCAAGAAAGAGTAATACACATTAAACATTTCCACGCTAAAAGGTTTTGCATGAAAATGGAAATATTTCTGAATTGAAAAGATCAACAGTTTTACACTTATCCCACAAACAAGCACAATTTTTCAGCAAGAGCATGTTTCTTAGAAATTGAACAGATATGGATAACAGAATAATCCATTTCCACAAAGTATACACAGCAGGGTAAATAAAATTGTTGCAGAATTAAAATCAAACAGGTAAATTTCTTATGAGACTATAAAATCACAGTAAAAAACCTCCAACCTGAATTAGGTGCAAACTTTTTACTAAGTGATTGTTTGATAACCTCAATCAGCACTGAAAATAAACATTTCTGCATTGAACTATTCTCTATTGTGTTTCACACATTTAATTTTATTTTGTAGATCTTTCATAATTATGAACAAGTCGGTAACACTCTATGTGATACTTGGGTGAGGTTGTTGCAACCAGGACTTCTGCCGTGAGAATATAAAAACTAGATAAAGCATCAACCAAGGCTTGGTAAAGTCATGCTTAGTTGCAATAGTGTTTGGGCACGGTAGCACAAATGAATTGTATCTCCAGGGGCAGGGGTAGTTAAGGGTTAATTATCTTCTCACCAACAAGGCACATTTGGCTTAACTCAACTAAGCCTTAATCCAACTACATGACGTTGAACGTGTATTATATCAAAAGTGGCTTGGTTATAGAAAAATGAAAAATGTGTAGTGTTACCAGTGTATGAGATCTGAAAAATATATATATATATATATATATATATATATATATATATATATATATATATATTTCTGGCAGTCAATATACTTCTTTTCTTTTGGATAAGCATAAATAATTTGCAGTTAATTATATTTTTGAACCATCCACAAAGTGGTCTGCGAAGAAGCTAAAAGAGAAGAACAAGCAGTGTTATTCAGTCAGATTCTAAATGTGTTATTCTGTCAGATTCTAAATGTTCTCACAACAAAAATTCAAGTGAGAGAGAGAGAGAGAGAACAGTACATGATCAAGATAGGAAACATGAAGCTAGAAAATAGGTTCAAGAGAGACCAACCAAATCCATCGTAAGTTGATGTCCCGCGGCCCAACTCGTCAATGATTATCAATGACTTATCTGTAGCTCCTTTCAATATTGATGCAGTTTCAAGCATTTCTTGCATAAAGGTAGAAACTCCACGTAACTAGAAAGAAAAAGAACACACTTCATTGACAAGGACACATCGTTTTATATTCCTCCCAAGTCCCAAGGCAATCAAGTAATATTTTCTACAGTGATAAAAATCAGTCCAGAAATTGTATAACCGATGTATGGCAACAGAAAAACACACAAGATGGCCATTGCCATGGAATGAGTGTAGGAATCTTGAGAATCCTACAAGATCTATTTGTTCTTTTTCCTTTGGCAGATAATCAGAACTTCACCAATACAAATCCGATTGAGAGGTCTACAAGAGATCAGAAATTGTTGAAATATAACTACATGTTTCTTTTGTTCTTTCCCGGTGATCAGAAAATAAAGGAATAGTTAATGTTATTGTATAATTAGTTATTGACAAAATACTGACTTAGGGCATGTTTGAGATTACGTTTGTGGACCTCAAAAGTGCGTTTAACACCCTGAAAGCTCGTTTGAAAAAAAAAAAAATGCCCGTTTGGTAAAAAAAAATTCGAAGCACTTTTGAAGGTCAAAAAGCTTAAAAATTGCCAAAACGCACTTCTGACAAAAGCTTAAAAATGAAGCTTTTGCCAAAAAGCGTTTTTTAACTCAAAAGTTCTATTTCTCAAACGTAATCTCAAACATGCTCTTAGTCTACCCTATTTCATTAGATTCTGGATGTGATGGACAGTTCCAATAAAATTCAAATGCCTAATGAATTGCATCATATTGCTTGAAGAACTTCTCTCCCTATATGTAAATGTTTCGAGAAGTATTATGCAATACAAAGGTTAAATCAGAGTTACTGCTCCAAACATAGTTCCAAACCAGCCCACAGCCCATCCTCCTAAAATAATATTGGGCCAACCCATATGTTAAGCAAATCAAATTTAAGTGACCTAATCACTAAATTTAACGGGCCATGTTTGGGTTAGGCTCCTAAACCAGCCCAGCTTGAGACAAATCCAAGAAAACATTCATTTCATGCAATGTTACAATAAATTAACTTTTTTGATATGCATACTTTGAAATAGTTTTTATGTTAATAACATTTAAACATACAAATCAGTAGTAGGTAAATAATCAAGAATCTGTATTAGCACCCTATTAAAGGCGTAGTAGTTTACACCTTTAATGGTTCATTTTTCTACTTAGTAGGGATTCCGCTTGTATACTTACTGTGTACTTGGGTTGCGCCACTCTGTGTGTTTTTTTAATATACATTACTTATATAGAAAAAAAAAAAACACTGTAGTAGTTTACATGAACGATTTAGAGAAAAGTTAGAGGCTCATTACTATTGTTCCATAGCCTACCTCAAACATCCTATTATATAGAATAATGCTAAAAGGATGACTAGAGTCCTTGTGTCCTCCTAAATGTGACTTGGCTTTTAAAGTTACTATTGAATTTGAGATTATTATTGGATTTTGATCTATTAGTGATTTTAAAAGCCAAGTAACATTTGGGAGAACACAAGAGCATCACTCTATTATATAGGTTTGAGAAACATAACATTGACCAAAATACCTACAAACCCTAATAACTCTCACAACCCTAATAACTCTTCTAACACTCCCCCTCAAGCTGGAATAGCTTGGAGCACACACTACAATCTTATAAAAAACAAGAAAACGCACTAAACCAAACATAAACAAGCTGAAATACCACCAATGTAGGATTGATGATCAATACTCCAACAACGGTCAACCACAACCAACAACAATGTAGGATTGATCATCAATACAACCAACAAAGAAAAACCAACAGCGATCAACCAACAACTATGACAACTTGTAAATATTACTCTAGTACTCCCCCTGAGAAACAAACCTGATGATTGCTATGTGTAGCCCAAATCGATACACCAGAACCAATTAAAATACTATTTGAACGAGCTGAAAAACAACTGAATTGCTGAAAAATTATTTGCACTAGTCAAGAAATAGCAAGAACTGGCCAAAGGATGTACAGGACTGAATGGAAACCACAAAACCGATCTGAATATGCTCTAAACCGAAAAGAAAACCATTGAACTGGTCGGAACATTTTCTGAATTGGTAGGGAAATCACTCAACTAGACAAAAATCTACTGAACCGGGCTAGAAACAAAGTGAACTGGATAAAACACAACTGTACCGGACAAAACACTACTGAACCGATATGAATATGCTCTCAACCAGAAGTAAAATCCACTGAACCAGACAAAACTCCACTGAACTGGCATAGCCGAATAAAATACCATTGAACGGGGCATGGAACTTACTGAACCGGTCAAGAAAGGCACGGAACAGGTCAAAACCCTACGAATTGGCTCTAAAAGGTACTAAACTGGTCTCAGAACACTCTAAACTGGGAGACAAGCAACTGAATTGGACAAAGAGTTGATGAACCGGCCAAAGGGAGTGGAACTGATGACTGAGCCCAAACAACTTATCCAAACCAAGAACGTAGCTATCCTTATCTAGGATAAGGGAATAGCATGCACCCAAAACCAAACAGGGGTCTTCCCTGCTTGTGGAGACGCTGCCGGCCACTGTTTTCAGTGACGGCTTTGTCGCCGGCACCACAGAATCGTCGGAAGGACCAATGTACACCTCGCTTCATCAATGCATCCCGTGTAAATCTAAAGCTCTGATACGATGTCGTAGTTTGCATGAATAGTTTAGAGAAAAAGGTAGAGACTCATTACTATTGTTCCATAGCCTACCTTGCACATCTTATTATATAGGTTTTGAGAAATAAAACATTGACCAAAATACCCACAAGCCCTAATAACTCTCATAAACCCTAATAACTCTTATAACAAAAGGTTTCAAGCTAATGTCTTCAATTCATTATAAAAGAGGACACTCATGCACATGAATAATCCAACCCAAACACTCAGCAGCGTTGGTAAAAATATTTTGATTAACACAACTTGCATCAAATATCTCAAACTGATCTGTTAATGTTAGGGTCCCAATAATTTATTTTGAAAATTATAATCAATGCAAGACATAAGTACAACAGATAAAAAAATGAGAGTAAATACATACTTTTTTGAGATTGGACACATTGTTGTTGTCACTTAATAGTGAAATAAGTCTGCAATTTAGTTGCTTTTACTGTTGATGCAGCATGTATAAGAGTATAGATGTTTAAAATCTGAATCATGTGATTTTTCCTTTTGAAATTTCACTAATATACTTATAGTTACTTATTCTTTTTCTTTTTTGTTTTTAGTAGGTGCAAATATTAGGAATACACTGGAATAAATTCAATAAAAGAGATCTGAAATACATTATTCAATATATTCAGCAAATGTTTCTTATATTTAATTGTAGAAGGTGGGACTGTGAAAGCGGTAAAATATTCAGTGTAAAAAGGAAATGCATAACTATGTTTGTTTAGGCCCATCCAGACAAAGCACAACTCACTAGTTTGTGAGTGCATAATTATTCAGTGTTTCAAACGTTGTACCAATGCTGCTGCCTTGATCATCAATATTCAGCACAAAAGCTTGTGATTGATGAAAAATAATATATATACCAAAGAATGAAAGGAAGTTATAAAAAGTATTCCATTTTCTGAGGTTCATTAGGTGGCAGCGCAGGCAAGAATAGATCGTGGAACAAATTTATTATATTAGGGTCAATTTAAGGAGTCAAAAATAAATTGATGCTGAACTCACTTGGCAGTCACCAGCACCCACACGAGCAAAAATGCAATCACGTACAGAAAGGCTAGCTTTGTCACATGGAACAAAAGAACCAACTTGTGCCATCAGAATATTCACACCAACCTGCAAGTGCAAATTATAAATAGACAGATGTAATCAAACCCATACAAATCTCAACTAGTAATTGCGGAGTTCATGGGATCCCATTTAAAGAGAAAAAGTGGTAACTAGAATAGAAGAGGTGTCAATATGTTGAAACTCGTTAGTGATGAGGTGTTTTGGTGAGGTGTCCCTATGTGCTGTCCTAATCTAGAATACTGTAAATTCTTATATAAATAATTAATGAATGGTAAAGGGTAAATGACATACAAACTCTAATTTTACATCATAACAAAATCAAACAAAATCGAATGAATTGGTAACTAGAATAAATGGAGGTGTTCAATATGAAAAAATCAAACGAAACCAAATAGCAAGGAGATCAATCCCTTAGTTGGTATTCATTACCAAATTATCAGAAGAGTAAAATACAAAACTAGGATCTTATAGTTACATGGATGGAAGCAATAACATAGTAGTTATTTAGTTGCAACTAGCAACAACTGATAGAGAAGACGCAAATAATTGAATAATCAATCACACCTGCCGAATAAATGTGGATTTTCCACCCATGTTAGGCCCAGTAATGATTTGGAACCAACTTTTCCCCCTGACCTGATTTGCAAGGAAAGCCAATAACGAAAAAAATTAACCATTCTGATTTAAGATTGTAGAAAAAGAAAATGTTTCCCAGTATCTTATAAATACCCACAAGTTTACAATCATTTGGTATAAAATTCACCCAGTCTTGAGCCTCCACACAAGGATGTCTGCTCCCTTCCAAGATAATATCTCCTTCATCCTATCATAGCCAATATAATCATAATTCTACAGTGGGGAAGTGAACTTTTCTAAAACGGGGAAAAAATCACTAATCAAAGAAATCAAAAGCAGCAAATAACTAGTAACTAATTACCGAAGGGGTGATGACTGGTCTTGTGTAGGGAGTAGGACAGCTAGAAGCCAGATCAGCAAAACTAAGTAAGACATCCAACTCAGAAAGCAATCCAGCTAAAGAACCAAAAACCTGTAGAGGAGAAGTTTTTTCAATCCACAACAGTAGCCCAGAAGCAGCAACAAGAAATTATAAAGTATAATTACCTCAGAGAATGTTGCTGCAGTTTGAACTACTCGGTCGACCAGCTCTTTCTGACAATTCTTATACTCCTCAAGTTTCTTTTGATACTGGTCACCTAATTTTTTAAGCTTTGTATTGGTAAATTTAACTCCGTCCTTTCGGGTTTCAAGGACAATAAATTGAGTAGTGAGCTTTTTCCTTATTTTTGGCTCCTCTTTCTTTGTGATTCTAAAAACATGTCCAAACTGTGTGCCCCTATCTAACTTTAACGCCTTATCTAGGGGCAGATCAAGTTCATTAGCAGTTTGTTGATGTAAATTGTGTATTTGGCGCTCCAGTGACTCTTGTTCATCTTTCAGTGCAGAGAGTGCAGAATCATAACTGGAAGAAATCATGTATTCCCCATTCTCAAGTTGATCAAGGTCAACAGAAGCTTCTACAAGGCCAATGAACTTATTCAGGTGATCATCATCAGTCCAGCACTCTAGGGGATCCAAATACCTGTCCTTGATCAGTGAGGAAAATTGTCCCTCATAATGTTCCAGGGCACTTTTAATGTAGGGAAGTCTTATACTTGTCTGCATCCAGAAGATGTAAACCAAATTAAAAACAGAGGCACTTTCAACTACTGGATACAACTTGCGACATAAACATGTAACTAACTTCAAAGGAAAGCAAGTAGGCTGCACTTAATGCTGCAAAGAGGCATTATGGTAAACTCAATGCCAATAATAAGCAAAATAAAGAGTTTTATAGCTTGCAACCCACTGAAGAAAGAAAATACATCAAGATCACCAAAACTAAGTTCATGAAGATCAATCATCACTAAACTTTCAGTATGAGCTGATATTCCATTACAGCAGGGCCTATATTAACATTCTTAACAAAAGGAAGTAATAGTTAAACAAAATGTGTAAGTAAGCATCATTAGTTAGAAACCAAGTACTGTCGTTAGTGAACAACGTTAATCAGTTTGGAAGAAGAAAAGAAAAGAAAGAAGAGATTTTAGTTTGCTTGTTGCGAGCAATGACAAATACTAAACAGCCAGACCAACACCACCAGGATACTGCTGAACCCTACCAATTACTAACGATAATATAATAGAATCTACCTGGTATATAACAGAATCTACCTGATAAAGTTTTACAATATGCTGCAAACCGGCTCTTTTCTTCTCAAGATTGTGCATCAGTCGCTCAACGTCTGATATTCTTTTCAGGTGCTGCCTCAGATCTTGACGAAGTGCAGCATCCTCCACAAATGCTTGTACCAAATCCAACCTGGAGTTGATTTCCTTTACATCTAATAAAGGCTGCTTCAGCCACATGTGCAACAACCGTTTTCCCATTCCAGCAGTACAAGTTCTATTCATGAGACCAAACAAACTGAAGTTTTTGTTGGCATCTGTCTTGCTTTCCAGGACATTCAGTGCCCTCATAGCAGCAAAATCTAACCTCATATAGCTGTCGAGATTATACCTGCAGATTGTATAATTTCCATAATTGCTATCATCTACAAGTAATTCAGCATAAGACAGTAATGCCCCCAAGGCACCAGGTGCAAACTCAAACACAGAAATTAAGTCTCGAACCGGTTCTTTAGAACCTTTAACAAGCCTACCAAGATCCTCCACTAAGTCCCTTGCTTTGAACTCAGTTTTCTTTCTCTCAGTTAACATCACACCACATCTAGTCAAAGCATCATGCAAGGTTCTACTTTCACTGGATTTGACACTCTCAACAGGTAGAAGGCATTCCTTACAACCAAGAGCAACTAAAGCTGACTCCACATTTGTAAATTGGCTATCGTCAAGAAATTCAGCCAACCCAAGTACTCTCTTAGTTAGATCAATGTAACCTAATCCAACAGTGCACCCATTTTCACGGAAGTTGGGTGATAGTGCAACAACAACAGGGGAATCCTGCATCTCATTGTTGGCAAATAGAACATCTTCAAAACTGCCAAGATTTCCAGGAGTTCCACTTTTCACCAGTCTCCAATTTGAACCACTACCCTCATAGAGCTCAAGAGTATGGTCTGTTCTCTCCAAGAGAAGATCGCGGGTAATTGTTTCGAACATGTTTTTACTAATAGTTACACTTGAAAGGGCATCAGATCCACTACCCAATTGTCGCAAAGAAGTAGTAGTATGATAGTAGGTCTTTGCAATAAAAGTTGCATTTTCACCATGAGCAGTATAGTAGTCCTGAATAATTTACACAAACAAATAAAAAATTGACAACAAAATCATGCATATAGAAAGAAAAAGGTGAAAAGTTTTGTTGTACTTCAAGAAAGAAAGAGGATTTCCCATAAGCCAATAAAAGACTTATAGTTACCGTTAGAGTGATGAGGTGCTGCCTTCTAGAAGTATTCACTCCTACAAATACTATGTATGAATGAAAAAAATTGAGAATTTTGGAATTACTACATTTTCTTAAGGTGCCCGCTCTTGTGTTACTAAGCATCCCATTAGTCATTTTGTTTCCACTCATTTATTGTTTCCTTTTCATGCCTTACTTCCCAACTATCTGCCATTTTTATCCTAAGACAGTGCATGAGGCTTTATCTAACCTGAGTTGGAGGAAAGACACAATTGGGAATGGAGGTCCTTCATCAGAATAGAACTTGGGATCTTGTTCCTCTTCCCCCGGGTAAGATGGTTGGTTGTGAATGGGTATACATAGTCAAGTTTAATCTCGACGGCTCACTTGACCCGTGGACAACAAGGTTAGTTACCAAAAGATACACATAGACCTATGGTGTTGATTATAAAGAAACTTTTTCCCCTATTGCTAAATTTCTTGTCATTTGGAGGATGACAATGCAATTTGGCAAATGAACATTCAAGAATTATGAAATCAATTATTTATTTATTTGTTGTATGGTTTACTTTGATAATTTATAAAACACAGGAGGCAGGAATTTACGCTATGAAAAAAAAAAAAGCCAAAAAAAGAAGAAGAAGAAAGCAGTAACCGCTAGAAAGGCAAAAGGTCAAGTTCTCAAGAAGCACTAATCACCTCGTACAAGTTGAGGCAAAAAAGGGAAAAAAAAAAAAAAAAAAAAAAAAAAGGTAACAAGAGCAAACAAACATTAAAAGGTAACAAGCACGAGCAAACAAACATTAAAAGGTAACAAGCACACCCAACAGGAAATGAAGCGGAAAAAACTTATAAATATGAACTGACCCTGCGATCAAAGAACCGTACAGCCCTTGGGTCCTGCAATAGAAACAGGCAAAATAAGCAGAAAGCTTTAGGTTTATTAAAACATTTTTATCTGCCCTCTTTTTGGTTAACAAAAGAACTGATGTAGAGAAGCAAGTTAATCTGAATCTCATGCTTCCTGGTGACTTTGATTTCATATAATGAACGTAAATAAGGATAAATTATGATAGGGGAGGGGGGAATCACCCATTTTGGTTATCAAGATTGACTGGGCATCACCCATTTTTACACACTTTGGTAGGCTTTTAGTCAATAGATTAGGGAGAAGCATTTATGAGAGAAAATAACATTGAAATATAAACTCAACGATTTGACCTTTTTTTTTTTTTTTTTTTTTTTTTTTTTTTTTCTCTTATATATATATATATATATATATATATATATATATATATATATATATATATTCCTTCAAATATCAGAAAATATATATATCTTAATCATTTGGCTCTAGTAATTCATGCAAAATGTAAAAATATTTCAATATTTGTTATTAGGAGATTTTTGTAAACTGTTTGGATCAATAAGGAAGCCCACCGATGCGTGTAAAAATGGGTGAGGCGCTATAAATCTTGATGGAACGCTACTCTATCATAGTTTATCCCAAGAAGTAAATGCACTAATCTAAAGTAAGCAGAAGAATCGCCTTCAATCTTTTATCAATTTTTTTAGGGGCCATTCTCTACATTCCCCGCGCAACACAGAGAGTCAAGCCTCAGTATCTGTTCAATCACTTATCAGAGTTGTGCTTTCCCATATGTGAAGAAACAACAAAGACAAAACACCTTAGAAGCCAAATTTCATTTGTAGCCAAAGTTCATTTCTTTCTCTTTTTGCTCCATTTTCCCGGCAACCAAGCAGACAACTAGAATTTCCACAAAAATCTCACAAATCTAAACCCCACATATTGGGTAAGAGCATAAGAAACTTACATGGGGTATCGCCTTGAAGAATGAGAGAAACCCCTGAGCCTGCTTTGCATCTACCAATAGCACAACAAAAGTAATCACAAAAAAAATCATCACAAAGTTTCACCAACTCACAAAATTAATCCCAAAAATAGAAATGTTTTGGGCAATAATATCAACCTAGTTTCAACTCAGGAAGCTTGTTCTGCTCCTCAAAATTGTCTTCCATTGCTGTTTATCTTAGGGTTTCTGATCTCTCTTTTCTGGGACAAAAGAGAAATGGCTTTTGGAGTCTCTGTACCAAAAGGGGGTTTTGCAATTTATAGTGCGTACTCTGCGAGTGCATCTATATGTAGGGTCGAGATGGCGGGAAAGAAATTGGCGGGGTTATTTTTGGGGGCGCGTTCATAACACGCGCCAAGGCCAGGCCAGGCCGGGCCGAGCCGAGCCGGTTAAGTCTGCCCAAACTCTGTCCATGGGTGTTTATCTTGGGCTAACTGTGTCTGGGTAAGGGATTTTGGCAGCGGGGCAACAAAATGGCATAGTGGTATACTTCCCAATTTTTTGTTTGTTTTTGTTTTTTTAAAAGATTCCCAAATTATGTGTTATCATAGTATTTTGGCAACAAAATGGAGAAGTGCTATACTTCTCAATTTTTTTTTTTTTTGGAAAATTATACTTTACCCCCCAAAGTTTGAGCTGATTTTTAATTTGACCTCAAATATTTCAATTTTTACAATGTACCTATCAAAGTTTCAAAACTTTTTAATGTGGCCCATCCATTAACAATTTTCGTCTAATTTAACCGCAAATTGGTGACGTGCCAAGCACGTGTATTTTTTTGTTTGTTTTAAATTTCCAAACAAAAATGCTCCAAAGTCAAACCAAAATAATAATAATAATAATAATAATAATAATAATTGGGGGTGGCTCCTTTTGCCATGGAGGTGGTTTCGACAACCCTCAAATCCTTTGGGGATGGCTCAATTGACTAAGGGGGTGGCTCAGCAACTCCCAAATGGTTGAATTGGGGGTGGCGGGATCTGGCCATTTAGGGGTCCTTGGCCCTTTCCACCCCAAAAGGGGTGATCGAAACCACCCCGATTTGGCCCCTTGGGGGTGGCCGACTAGGTGGTCGGCCAGCCCCCATGAGTCGTGGGGGGTGGCGAGATCTGGCCATTTGGGGGTCCTTGGCCCTTTCCACCCCCAAAGGGGTGATCGAAACCACCCCGATTTGGAGGGGTGGCCGACCACCCCCCATGGGCCATGGGGTGGCACGCCACCCCCAATCCGGTCAAATGGGGGTTGCCCCCCATGGGCCATGGGGTGGCACGTCACCTCCAATCCGGCTAGATGGGGGTGGCCAGTCACCCCTCAAAATGGCCAAAGGGGTGGCTACAACCAACCCCATTTTTTTTTTTAATCATTTTGTTGAGTTTTTTTTTTTTAATAAAAAATAAAATTGTAGGGGTAATTTAGTATTTTTCATTATTTTCGTTAAAAAAAAGTGAAAATGGTTAATGGATGGGCCACAATGAATTTTTTTTAACACTTGTGGGGTGCGTTGTAAAAATTGAAACATTGAAGATCAAATTGAAAATTGGCTCAAACTTTGGGGGGAGGGGGGTAAAGTGTATTTAACTTTTCTTTTTTTCTACTATTTTTGGATGGTAACACATCACTTGGGAACTAACATTTAGAAAAAATAAACTAGGAAGTGTAGCATTTCTCAACAAAATTGCTGAGTTTGGCTGCCAAAATGAGCGAGTTGTTAAAAACTTTTTAAGGAGAAATGTTATGAGTACAAATTTTTTTACAAGAGATGAATGCCAAAATGATGTCGAGCCTATTCATTGATATCGGTAGAATTTTTCTTGATCAATTATTGTGATCATCATTAATAAATAAGCTTCACATTACGTTAGTGCCCAATTTTTAGTACAAAATTTGATACTCCTAACATTTTTTTTGTTTTTTTTGTTTTTAAGTACAATGATGCACATGTAATTTTATTACTATGTAAATTTGAGATGAAACATCATGTATACTAAGAGCCTGTTTGGGATTGCGATGAAAAATAAAGTTTTTGGATATAGCTTTTGTCAAAAGTGTTACTACTGAAAAGTTGCTTACATGTTTGATAATTACATGTTTTAAGTACTTTTTAAAAGTTAATGATGTTTGGTAACAAAACTAAAAGGGGTAATTACCTTTTTCCCCTATCAACTACAACGCATTGTCACTTTGCCCCTATGAACTGATAACCCTACTGCCCGACCCTATCAAACTACCATTTTGTGCCCAAAATCCCCATTCCGTCACTCAAAAGCGTTAACTTAGAAGGTCAACCCATTACATGCGCCCCACACGCCATCTTGAAATTTTCTATCCTACGTTTTCCCTCATCAACTACGACGCATCATCACTTTGCCTCATGAACTGACAACCCTACTGTGGGTAAAAATGGGATAGAAAATTTTAAGATGGCATGTGAGATGTACGTGACGGGTTTGACTGTCTGAGTTAACGCCTTTGACTGACGGAAGGGGGTTTTGGGCACAAAATGGTAGTTTGATAGGGTCAGGTAGTAGGGTTGTCAGTTCATGGAAACAAAGTGATAATGCGTTGTAGTTGATGGGAAAAAGGTAATTACCCCAAACACTTTAGGTTGAAATCAATCATTTCTTGATTTGAGTGCATGGTTGCATGTTGTCATTGACTATAAAAGAGCTCTGAATCAATGAGACATGCCTACATTCATAGTTTTGATGTTTTGTTGCATGGTGATTTAATCACGATACATGCTAAGATATGAATTTAATTCATAACTAAGCAAAAAGGTGATCCATGGGTCTAACCATTATTTTCACCTTAATGGGTATTAGCCATGGGTCCAACTGTCACGGGGCTAATTTTTCACCTTCAACCAGCCACGTGATGGCCCTAAGCAACGCACCACACAGCGCCTTAGGCAGCCAACTCACCCTCACCAACTTGAGGTTAGTGGGAAGCCAAGCACAGCACAAGCACAGCACACTTACTTTTTACGGGAGCAACACCTCCCAACCTTTACAATTCACTCAACGAATCTGTACAAGGACGGACTAGGGTCCACAGCACACTTTGGAGCCCTTAGTCTCAACACCAACTCAGCCCTAAGGCTTACAAGAGATACATGAATGACCCAGCCACCAAGGCTTTACAAGACAACAATGAAACTCTCACACAGCCCACTGTTTCTCACTACAAAGTCACTCAGCACTCCCCCAAGTGTGTGGCCCTCTTCCACAGCACTTGTCTGTTACAAGCAAACCAGAATCTCCTATCTAGCAGCAAGCAACATCGGCCTCCAGCAGCACTTCGGCAGTCTCTAGCATTCACAAGCCTTCTCTGCCCTTGGTACTCCTTCAGCTCACTTTGAGCTCTCAAGCTACAGCCAAGCTTTCTCTCTTAGCTTTTCTGTACTCTCCAGCTTCCTGAGACTTTTCAGCCTTCCAACTCCACTGCAAGGCAATCATAGCACCCTGGCACAGCAGGTCTTCTTGAACAAGGCAAGGGCACCATGTGGCTGATCCAGCAAGCCACACCATGCTCAACAGCACCATCACTTGGGCAGGACAGTGCCACCACGTGGCCACTGCCTGCAGGCATTCCTCCAGCATAACTCAAAGGCATCTTGGGCGCCATGTGGCCCCTCTCAGCAGCATACTGCACCATGGTCCAGACAGACAAGCATACAAGGGCCTGGGCCACGCCCAGCCCACTCACACAAGCCATCCCAGCAATCCATGCGCCCCACAGCAGCTCTTGGGCCAACAGCAACATGCCCAAGCACCTTGACAGTGCATGGGCCACTCCCTTTGATCCTTTGCAGCAAGCTTTAGCCTTCTCCAAGCAGCATCCTCAACCTTGGCATGCCCCTTCATGCCTTGGCTTAGTGGCCAGCAGGGGTGCAAAGCACTCATGCCCCTGCTGCCACACCACAGCCACATTAGGGCCGTGACAAACCACCCCCACTAGATGAAGTCGACGCCCTCGTCGACTGTGTGGGTGAACTCTCCGGGGCCTTCACCCGGTCCATTCCAGAAGCTAATTGAGGCAACTCCATCATGGCCTCAGGTTGCACAAAATTTTCTGATGGGTGCCCTTCACCTTGGTCACCCAACCTTTCATGCTTTGGCTGCGCCTTGGCCACAGTATCATTGGGCCTTTGCAGCCACCTCAGCTTCTTTTCCTCTTGCTCACGCACTTTCATCTTGCTTGTGAGCTTCCATTTCCGGCCTGTTCCCTTCACTCGTGGTGCGTCCACCACTTGAACACAGCTCGGTGGTACCATCCCAGCTTGTGGTACCAATTGTAGTGCTCCTAACTGCACTTGGAGGGGATTCATCCTTGCAGCAACTCCAGCTCCTGCATCCTCCTCCTGATCATCCCTGATCCTTAGAGCATTCACTTGCTCTTTCTTTGGGCAGTCTCTTGCCCTATGTGGTCCACCACATATGAAGCAACCAAAGTCCCGCTTGCCTTTGGACAGCTTCTCAGCATCATTGGGCTTGCCTTTGCTCACTGCATTGGCTTCCTCGCCCTGCTTCCTCTTGCCATTGTCCCTGAACTTGGACTTGGCCTTGGGCTCCTTCTCCCCTTCACCTTTCTCTTGGTGAAAGTCTACCAGCCCATCTGCGGCAGCTATGGCAGTAGCCACATCTTTGACTCCCTGCCTCCGCAGCTCAAGTTGTGCCCACACCTGTAGGCCAGACATGAAGTTGTACAGCTTGTCTGCTTCCGACATGTCCTTGATATCCAGCATCAAGGAGCTGAACTGCTTCACATACTCACGCACCGAGGTAGTATGTCTTAGCTTCTTCAGCGCATCCCTAGCAACCCACGCTGTGTTGCAAGGCAGGAACTGATCCCTTAGCTCCTTCTGCAACTCCTTCCATGTCTCAATGGATGGCTTCCCCGCATTGGCAGCATCTTCCAACCGGGTCCTCCACCACAGCTTAGCATCACCTGATAAATACATCGAAGTGATGTTTACCCTCTCATTTTCTGGAATATGGGCAGCTTTGAAGTACTGCTCCATGTCCCACAAGAAGTTCTCCAACTCCTTGGCACTACGAACACCAGTAAAGGGTAACGGATCTGGCACCCGCAGCTTCCTTGGGACCTCCCCACCACTAGGAGTCCCACTTATGGCCTTCTTGATCACCCCAAGTTCGGCCTCATACCTTGCTGAGAATGCCTTCATCTCATCTTGCAAGGCCGCAATCTGCTCCAATAGCCCTCCATTGCGATGGACATGCAACTCAGCTTGCTCGTCTAGTTGCTCTCCCACCCGTTGCAAAAGCTTTGAAGACAGCTCTCCAAGGGACTGTTGCATAGTCTCAACGTCCCTTTGGGCCTCCTTGACCCGCTCAAAGAGTGTTGAGGAGGAACCTTCTTCCTCTGGCACTCCAAGAATGGCTTCCAACCGAGCCACCCTATCCTTCAAGTTCTGTGTTGTACCTCCCGTCATGACTTCACCACGATCTTGTGTACTCAGCCGAGGCTCTGATACCAGTTGTCACGGGGCTAATTTTTCACCTTCAACCAGCCACGTGATGGCCCTAAGCAACGCACCACACAGCGCCTTAGGCAGCCAACTCACCCTCACCAACTTGAGGTTAGTGGGAAGCCAAGCACAGCACAAGCACAGCACACTTACTTTTTACGGGAGCAACACCTCCCAACCTTTACAATTCACTCAACGAATCTGTACAAGGACGGACTAGGGTCCACAGCACACTTTGGAGCCCTTAGTCTCAACACCAACTCAGCCCTAAGGCTTACAAGAGATACATGAATGACCCAGCCACCAAGGCTTTACAAGACAACAATGAAACTCTCACACAGCCCACTGTTTCTCACTACAAAGTCACTCAGCACTCCCCCAAGTGTGTGGCCCTCTTCCACAGCACTTGTCTGTTACAAGCAAACCAGAATCTCCTATCTAGCAGCAAGCAACATCGGCCTCCAGCAGCACTTCGGCAGTCTCTAGCATTCACAAGCCTTCTCTGCCCTTGGTACTCCTTCAGCTCACTTTGAGCTCTCAAGCTACAGCCAAGCTTTCTCTCTTAGCTTTTCTGTACTCTCCAGCTTCCTGAGACTTTTCAGCCTTCCAACTCCACTGCAAGGCAATCATAGCACCCTGGCACAGCAGGTCTTCTTGAACAAGGCAAGGGCACCATGTGGCTGATCCAGCAAGCCACACCATGCTCAACAGCACCATCACTTGGGCAGGACAGTGCCACCACGTGGCCACTGCCTGCAGGCATTCCTCCAGCATAACTCAAAGGCATCTTGGGCGCCATGTGGCCCCTCTCAGCAGCATACTGCACCATGGTCCAGACAGACAAGCATACAAGGGCCTGGGCCACGCCCAGCCCACTCACACAAGCCATCCCAGCAATCCATGCGCCCCACAGCAGCTCTTGGGCCAACAGCAACATGCCCAAGCACCTTGACAGTGCATGGGCCACTCCCTTTGATCCTTTGCAGCAAGCTTTAGCCTTCTCCAAGCAGCATCCTCAACCTTGGCATGCCCCTTCATGCCTTGGCTTAGTGGCCAGCAGGGGTGCAAAGCACTCATGCCCCTGCTGCCACACCACAGCCACATTAGGGCCGTGACACCAACCCACAAATAAGGTATCACTTGTAGGGATGACCAGTTGCCAATCATGGAGTGCGATACCTAGACTTCTCACACCTAGGGGCGGCTATGCCTTGGATTATTTAGGGTTTTCCCAAACCCTAACCTTAATCCATAAACCCTAATAGTATAGATCCAAAAATCTTTAGCCTAATATTTTGGATCTCTTTTTCCCAAGAAATATTGTGGTTAATGATAATTTCCTAAGGAAATTGTGATTACTCAAACATGATAGATTCCAATCTAGTTGGAATTTAAATGTTTAAGAATCATAATTAAGGAAAGTTATAAATAAGGATTGGTTTGGGAGTTGGAACTCCATAAACCTAGGCATGATTCCAATGGGAATTAAACTAACCTAACTTGGTTAGGATCAATAATGTCTATTTGGATGGCAATTTTCTATTTATGGAAAGTTTCCATTTATGTAAAGTTTTGGGGTTTGTATTTTTCCTTAAATAAGGAGCGGGAGCTTAACTCCTTGTACCTAATATGTGACAAAGTTCCTTGAAAAAGGATGGTATCCTAATGTTATTGGGTTAACAGTGTTATATAAATTAGGGCTCCTATTTTGGGAAAGTAATTGGATTAATTTTATTTTAATAAATAAGAAGCCTATGCCCAATAAGATAAGGAACCTAACACAGTTAGGATCACTAATAAGATTTGGATGGGAAATCCAATTAGAGTGGAAAGTAGTCAAAACCCATATTCTTAAAAATATCAAGTAGGAAGAGAATCAATCATCTTGACTCTCGTAGTCTCCATCATAGGTTTATCGCAAAGAATGATGTGAGGAGCACCTCTCCTTGGCCATGAGCCATGCTCTATACAAAGGGTGTTTTTTACTTCATAGATTATGATAGGATCTTCTCAAGGGATAGAGGAGGTGTGGTTATGTATCAATGACGACCACACTAACGTGGAGTTACTTGACAATTACATTGAATCTAACTGATGGTACACACTTGATTGACTTAAGATATTAATCTCCCAAATGAGCAATGTTATCTTAAAGTTAGAGACTGCTGCAAGACGACTAGAAATTAGCATTATGGGATGTTAATTATGAGATGGTAATCTCGCCTAGATCATAGTAGTTATAGCCCCTCACCTTGGCCATGGGCCTTGCTCCCTACGAAGGGTGTTTTTAATTGCATAGATTGGGTAGTCGATGCATTATCATATTCTGTGTTTTGTTTTTTGTTTTCATATACATATTGATTTGCTAAAATATATGTCTTAATAATTGTTCTTTAATAATTCAGTTTGTCAATCATATAATCCTTATGAACTGCATGTATATCCTGTTGGTATAATATCTATCATTACTAATTTATTGTATGAAGATTGGAGACAAGAGTAGAACTTGTCTATGATGATTGAAGGGCACAATCTTGTGCAATCGAGACTAGAAAAGCCTACTCTAGACTCCACTGAGGACGCTATAGTTACATATAGTCAGTGGGAGCATGTTAATGATGTGGCAATAGAGTTCATATTGACATCATCAACACCTGAGTTTTATGAGAAGTTGAAAGACTTTAAATATGCTTAAGATATGCTGGAATATCTGGAAGTGAGGTTTGGGAAGAACTATATTGTTCCCAAACAAGATTGTGATACCGAAATGACTGAGGCGGTTTCAGTTGACTATCAGATGGCCAAGTTGAAAGAACTCGGTTTGCTTGATACTAGATTGGATAGTCAATCCAAGATTGCTGAAATCCTAAATTCCGTTATTGAATGTTATGAGGATTTTAGACGTAATAAAGGCAAAAAGGTTTGTACTTTGTCTGAATTGAAAAGTAATGCATCAGAAAGCATGGTGGATCCATGGTCTGAGTATGGTGTATGAAAGCTCTTCTTGCTCAGAGCTGGAAGGTAGAAGAAGAGTGAGTACATGACAACTCGCAATCCTTTTGCCAAAGGTATCAATAAAGCTCACAAGAAATCCAAGGGCAAACCTAAAGGGGTTTGTTACTACTGTAATAAGGATGGTCACTGGTTGAGAAATTACCCAAGTATCTGGCATTCAAACGTTCAGGTAAAAGTTCTTCTTTTGAAAGGGTACATGTTTTAGTAGAAATCCACCAGAGTTCCTAGTGTGTGGATTTTTGGCTAATTCATGTATGCAATTCATTTTGCAGAGATTCCAAGAAACCAGAAAACCAAGAAAAGAAGACAGGGACCATGAAGTTTGAAGATGGAATGAAGATTCCATGAAGAGCATCAGAGTACATACTATATAAAAAATGAAAATATTTTTTTAAAGGATAGATTGATATTGTAAGATATGCCAATTGCAATAAAGTAATTGAAGTTCTGTTCAGTGAATTATTGCTTATAGTGTGATGATTGTATGTTACTCGTTTTTAGAATCTCATTACTATGTTTATCCTTAAGGCTAATAGCTCATATACATTTCCATGTTAATGTTTTACTTATTCATCCATCAGAGATTCAAAAGTTTATGGTAGACTCCTGGGATCCTTTGGATCTTAATAGATCATAGTCTTAGAATTTTCTTGGAGAATGATATGAACAAGGGAATCTTTTCTTAGGAGAAGATTGGCAAGTGGATATGCTTTGGTTAGAATATTATGATATGTTATAAAAGAGATATTGAATAAATCACTTGATGATAGCCAAGCATGTTCAAATATAAGAGTATTTGAATAAATTCAAAGAAAGTTATATGTTGGAGTATCTCTTGGGAATAACAAATCATAGTATGGATAATATCCTATGAGGAAACACATCTTTGTTTAAACAAAGAAAGTGTGGGATTTTAAGGAGTAAACTATTGTAATACTTTACCTTATTTCCTTTAAGGAAATATCTTAAAGACAACAATGCATTTCACGATATGATTGGTTATTAGATACTTTAAAAGAAAATTAAAGGTTTTTGATTACAAATATAAAGTCTTGATTAGGAAAGTGTTAGTTTATAACCAAGTTCCTAAAAGACAGACTTATAAGTAATTCAAAAAAAAGAGTGAGAGATTCTATAAATACACATATACTTGATAAAAGAATAATTTATGCGCTACCTGAAGGCACTTTAAAATTATTCATATATACCCCAATTTACTAAAGTATCTAGTAATTACCATATTGTGAATGGGAGCCAAGATTTATTACATGAATCAAATCCTGAAAGACAATGCATTGGTAGGATGCAAATATGTGAGATCGGGCTCCAGTTGTTATCCCTAACTAAGTCTGACATACTTGTAAGAATGCCTAAAAGCTGTTCATTGATTGTGATTTAATCCGCAAGTAAACAGGAAGATAGAGGGGAAGGATAAAACCTTCAAAGAAATGGTACTTAAGGATGTTTTCTTAAAAGAGTGGGATCAAACATGAGAAAATTCTTTAACGTAATAGACCTTGCTGGGAGTCTATTATAGTTAAGGTTGATCTTTTAGCTCAACATGACTAATATGTCTGTAGAGACATTCAGGCAAGCGTTTTAGCATGCATTCATGAAATTTTTGATCAAGTTGAGATCAAGAAATTATGTCGCCTAATACCTTAATCATCTCAGATGATGTAGGAGTGCTGTCAATAATTGAAATCTAAGATGCTTTTGGATTGTTGACAGGCTGTCATAATTGTTTGTCTTAAAAGATAAACAACAGGGTGGGGGTTGTAAGAGCAACAAAAGTGTTGTTAACTCAACCATGGACCAAAGAGTGTTGGGTATTTTGGTGAAATGCAAACATTATCTCAAATGAGAAGATATCTCTCAAGAGAATTTCTTAAGGAGATATAGCATGGCATGATTTTGAAAGCACTAAATTCTGTAGTATCTCGTTCACAAGATACTTGCCAAAGTGAGACTATGGGTAGACATACACACTTATTCTTGCATGACATATATGTGTGATTGTGTATTGTCCGATTGTATACATGTGAGATTCTTAAGATGCGTTGAATTTGAGTGATGGTGTGAGTTTCATAGAAGATCATACTTAAAGGTCCTTGGAACTTAAAAAATATGTTGTTCGTAGTCGTAAATGAAACTGGGAACTCCATCTAGACTATAACATATTAAACCTCATATGACTTGTCTTGGTCATGAGAAGCAGGTAGGCTTTAGGTTAATATAATGAAACTAATGAATTAACATAAGCGAGTTAAGAGGCTTGTATGTGCAACATTCGGCGCTTATTACACCCACCATGAATCATTCTATTCTTTAAGCGCAAAACACAGTCTTTAAAATGCAAGCTTAATCCTAAATGTGCTTCAACCTTTGGTTTGTAACATATCCAAAAAATCGTGTTCTAATGTGATCGTTAACCTATCTAGACAGTCCAACAAAATTTGGACCTACATATTGTTAGACAGTTTCACATGTTGAGCTTGTGAGGACCATAACTTCCTTATTTTAAATTTAATTGACAAGACTTGACTTAAAATCTTCCATCTTCACAAACACACAACAAATCCAAAATGAAATCATTTCATACCTTCAAGCCCCCTAGAAATTTCACTTTTTTTTTTTTTTTTTTAATTGGGATTCCAAAATTTCAATAAGCCAAAACTCCTTGTTCTGCAATTACAATATCCCTAATGCATGGGGGAATTTGGTCCTTCCAACAAACATCTTCTACCAAGGTCAAAGCCATTTTGGCTAATCAATGTGCAGCTTCATTCGCCTCCCTTTTCACGTGTTTGATACTCCATCCCGGAAAACTTTGGACGAGGGACTTGGCATCATCGATCATGTGCCCATAATTGCTCCAGCATTTGCTGGCCAAAGAGCGTTCACCACCTCCAGGGAGTCGCTCTTTATGTTTGCTTGGGATAATCCCAGTTGCACGCCAAGCTCCCCCGTTTCCCAGGCACCATACGCTTTAGCTGCTGCTGGGTCATTGATTCTGGGTCTTTGTATGCACTTTGCTGCTACTACTCCTCCTCTACAGTCCCTTGCCAGAATTCCCACTCCCATTACCCTTCTCTTAGAATCAAGGGTTGCGTCCCAATTGAGCTTGACAAAACCCTCCCTTGGTTTTTCCTAGATTTTCCTCTCTGCGGTGACATACAGAGGTTGGCCTTCTCGATTCATCAGTTGCACCTTCTCATGCACAACCAAATGGTCGTGGGCTCTTTGGATGAGGACAGAAGGAGGAATAAATCCCTCATCAAATACTACTCTGTTTCTTCTTAGCTGTAGTTGTCTAGCTACTATTGCTATGAAGCACATTTCCTCCAATTTGGTGAACAGCTTGTCTAGAATATTCATGAACCCTTCATCTTCAAACATGCATTTTTGGAGTTTTTTATTGCACTCAAGCCAAACATCCCTAGCAGCTAGACAACTCCATAGCACATGGCCTGTCGTCTCCATGGAGGATTCGCATAGAGGATAGAGGGGATCGTTAGTGATGTGGCGCCATAACAGATTCTCCTTTGTGGGGAGTATATTAGAACAGGTCTACCATAAAAAATTTGTCAGCACCCTTGGAACCCTGAGCCTCCAAACTCTTTTCCAGAACATGCAAAGAGATTGCGAATTGGAGCTACAACCTGCTTCCTTTTGTTTTTCCTCCTGTGCTAAATGATATGCACTCCGTACTGTAAATTCCCCACTCTTATTACTTGCCCAAACCAGCTTGTCTGGATGTGGCTTTGGACAAAGAATAATCTCACATATCTTCCCAACATCTTCTCCATTAAAGACCTCCTTTACCAATGGGATATTCCACCACCTTGTGATCTCATCAACGAGAGTGCTAACAGTGGCCGTGTCCTCAAGAATGCATATCGGGGTTTGAACAGCATTTGTGGTAAGAGAATTCACCCATTTGTCCTGTCGTATGTGAATCTTCTTTCCATCTCCCACTCTCCATCTCATACCAGCTTGTATATGTTTTTTTGCATTCCAGATACTACGCCACGCATATGAAGGTTTCTTCCCCATAGGAGCTTCCAAAAAAGTACTGTTTGGGAAGTATTTTTACTTATAAATTTTTGCCACATAAGAATCCGGGCATTGGGTCAACCTCCACCCCTGCTTAGCTAGGAAAGCCATATTAAAAGATTCTAGATCACGGAAGCCCATTCCACCCTTCTTTTTTGCCTTCCCTAATTTTTCCTAACTCATCGAAGCTACTTTAGAATCGTTCCCCTTATGCCCCCACCAAAACTTAGCCATCATTGAATTTATCTTCTTACAAAGAGTTTTAGGTAGTTGGAATACACTCATAGTGTAGGTTGGCATTGCCTGTATCACAGCTTTTATGAGAATCTCCTTTCCTGCCTACGATAAAAATTTCTCCTCCCACCCATGCATTCCCTCCCAGATTTTCCCTTTTATCCCAATGAAAGTACTAATTCGGGATCTACCAATAAGAACAGGCAAACTCATATTTTTCATACCTTTGCGTGGAGCTGAGTCTTGCAACTAATGATATATGGTCCTGCGTTTCCTACTTAGTGTTGCTACTGAAAAAGATGGAAGTCTTCTCCTTATTCAATTTTTTCCTTGACACTTTCTCATAATTTGATAGCACTCCTTGGATGTGGATCCAATCATCAACATTGGCCTTGCAAAACAACAGACTATCATCTGCAAAAAACAAATGGTTTAGCCTTGTTCCTCCTCTAGTTAGTGGCAAACCTGTGAATCCCCTTTCCCTTTCCGCCCTGTTGAGCATCGCCATGAAACCTTTCGCACATAAAATAAAGAAATAGGGGGACAATGGACACCTTGGCACAACCCCTAGAAGGGTTTATTCGCCCATATGGTTGTCCATTGATAAGCACCAAATAAGACATCATGCGAACACAAGTCATGGCCAAATTAGCCCATCTATCTACAAAACCCAATTTCCTCATTATCGCCTCCAGAAAAGCCCACTCCATCCTGTTGTAAGCTTTACTCATATCCAGTTTTATGTCCATGTATCCCCCTTTTCCTTTCATTCTTGTATCCATAGTATGGAGCGCCTCAAAAGCTACCAGAATATTGTTCGTGATAAGTCTTCCAGGAATAAACGCACTTTGGTTTGGGGATATTATGGTTGCAAGTATCCGCTTCATTCTATTGGCAAGTACTTTGAATATAAGCTCATAAATAAAATTGCATAAGCTAATGGGGCGATACTCCGTAATTTGGGAAGGGTTTTTTATTTTGGGAATAAGGCATATGTATGTTTCATTTATTTCTCATCAAAACTACCCTTATTCAAAAAATCAAGAGTTGCATGGCATACCTCATTACAGATCGTTGGCCAAGATTTCTGGAAAAACACTTCAGCAAAATCGTCGGGGCCTGGTGACTTGAGAGGGTGCAATTGCGATAGTGCAAAATCTATCTCTGACGCCTCAAAAGTTCTCAACAAGCTTTCATTCATGTCATCAGTCACCCGATTTTCAATAGTAGCCAAGCAATCTTCCATCCCTTCCGCACCACCTGAAGTGAAAAGTTGCTCAAAGAACCGTTCTAGTGACCCAAATAATTAACTAAGCTTAGGTAGCTTAGTTAGAGGGTTAATTTGGACTTTGGGTCACTAGGGATAGCTTGAAGGGCATTTTGAGAATTTTAGACTTTCTGACTGGACGTACGCCCGGGGACCACCATACGTACGCTCTTGTTTTTAGTGCGGACGTACGCAAGAGGACCACCGGACGTACTCTGCCAATAGTATGCTGTACTCTGTAAATAGTACATGACGTATGCAAGGGTACTACTAGATGTACTCTACTTTTTGGAAAACCCTTGGTTAATACCTGGATGTACACTACAGCCTTCGGACCGCTATATAAATAGTACCGGACGTACGCCCCAATAGTACCAGACGTCTCCTACTTTTAAGAATAGTTGGTAGCGCCCTCAGCATTTCTCACCAATAAATACTCCTTTACCTTCAATGTTTAAGCCTCATTCTCCCCCCCAGGCTCTCTGATACTGCTGTATGAGTGTTTTGTGAGGATTTTGTGAGTTCCTGGAGAAGGAGACGTGATTCTTGGAGGTTTCGCTTCATGATAAGTACCAAAATATTCATATTTTAGCCCTTAAACTTATACTTGTTAATTCCTTAGTTTTGTTAGTTTATGCTATTTTATTTCCTTTTTTGTATTTTATTTGTTTTATAGGTTTTTGGAAGAAAAGAAAGTGTTTACAGAAAAATTCCAAGCTTAAAGGGCAAATTGGGAAGACCTAGAAGATATGGTTATGCTTAACCAATCATAATAGATGACCTATATGATGTGGTTAAGTTTAATTAAATAAAGAAAATGATTAAATCGGAATTTCTCAAATTAGAGTCAAAATCGGATTGGATTCAAATTTGGATTCTGCATACATCTCGGTATTTTGACCATAACTTTCAGCTCAAATATCCTATTGTGGTGATTCAAGCGGCATTGGAAAGCTAACTCAAAATACTACAAATCATTATAAAATAGTTTCCTAATTCGGACTGCCACTATGCCAAAATCACCCCGCAAGATAGGAATACAATTCTGGACGAATCCTATTCCAATTTGGACTTGGGTTTTCTTTATCCTAATTGGACTAGGACTTAAATATCAGAATTTCCTAGGATTACTAGGGCTTCTAGGGACTCTTCTAAGCCCTATAAATAGACATCTAAGCCTCACAATTCAATACACAATTTCAAGGAGACAACTTTGGGAAGAGGAATTGGAGGCTACTTCTATGAGCGGTTTTCGGTTCTTTCTTTCCCTTTTCTTTTTAATTTTATTTTAATTATGTGTAACTAACTCTTAAGGAGGGCTAGATTGAAGCCCTAATTATGTTTATTTAATATTTCAATATTGGCGCCTTTGTGATAATCATATTGCGTTGCTTAACTTGATTAATTCCTATTTTCTTGAATTCCTCATATGTATGTTATTGGCCATTATATGCATGTGGTATGTATTAGTTAATTAAATCAATTTGGATGACCGAGTCCTGGGTTTAATAGAAGTAAAAGAAATCCACATCGGGTTCTTGGGTTAATCAACATGGAAAACCGGAAGTATACACCCATGCCCTAGGTTCCGTGTGTTTGTCGATTTCCATAAATTTATGCTTTTTTAAAGAACAACTTAGTATACACCAATGCTAAATCCTTTAAAAAAGAAAAGAATTAGAGTATGCACCCATGCCTAATTCGTTGCTTAGAGAAATCAATAGCTTAAGGAGTAGACAGCCATACCCTTAGGTTGGCAAACATTAAGTATTCATAATATGATTGGATCATTGGCATATTGTTATATTATCTAAGTATGAGTAGTGGTGGATATCAAAGCCCTACCTTTTCATTTATCTTTATATATTTTTATTTCTTCTTCACAATATCAATTTAGTGACAACATGATATTTTTATCAATTCTAAAACAAAATCAACAATCCTCTTGGGATCGATCTTGTACTTGCTACACTATACTATTGTTTTGATCTTGTGCACTTGCGAGTGAAAACGTACTAAATATGATCTATTAATTTAGGTAGTATTTGGCACAACACTTCAAGGAGGTAATCTTCTAAGCTTAGCTTGTTCCTTAGTCGTTATACTGTTTAAGTGCTTTTCATAGTTAGCTTAGTTGGTAGTTTATAGCTGCTAGTTATGTTGTTGCCCTTAATCTTGGTTTAAGCATGCGTTAGCGTTTAATTCTTGTTGGGCATATTTCCTTTTCATAGAAGTATTGTTTTGAGATAGGAGGTCCTAGGAGTCCTTTTGATAGCTTTAGAACCAGTTTGGGAAGATAGGAGGACGGTTGAACCAAATGAGGTTCTACCTGAACCTTTTGGATGGACGTACGGCCATGAGCTTGGACGTATGATCAAAAGCGTTCCAGGGAACGCCATTTTGGCTGGTCGTCCAAGAGCCTCTGTTTTCATGTTCTACGTTCGTTTTAGTTGGATTTAGAATTGATGATATGTCTTTTCTCAGTATTCGAGGTTATGGAGCCTCAAGGGAATTTTATGGAGGAGCCTTACGACCCGGGTGAATACAAACTCACATGGATTCTTGTTGTTACTTTCCTGTATTGCATGTCTATTTTATATATATCAAACATGCATATTTTGCGACTCTCATGAAATACATTTTGGAACTACTGTGAACTCTCTTTTGTGAAAACATGTGTTGATTAATAAGATAACAATGAGGCTTGTAAAATTATGCATGTAAAGGACTGATAAGATTAATTGCATCGTATGACATGGTACAATGGTACGTGCGGGATAACAACCATGGACTTACTATTCAGGTTAACTTTATGGTCAAATGTGTGTGTGAGTGGGCTTTGGATCCAATGGTTTTGTGACCAGGCGCAACCATTCCCTAATGGATGGTCATTACATGATAGACATCATTAGTGGTATGGGCCACCCGAGGTCGGACTCGGTCATGCCAGTAATGTTATGTACGGTAGCGTACAATATTCAGGGCACCGATGTTGTATCACAGGTCCCTAGGGACAGGGCCAACCCTACTGAGAAGGGATAATATTTCGGGTAGACTATACAGTTGAACTATTACTGTTACTCATGATTATAAGTATATATTATATCTATATCACATCCATAATAAGCTGTCATCTCATAATGTTGCATGTCCTTTATAAACAACTAAGTTCACCATGTAATGACAGGGACGTCATGTGCATTTATACTTACTAAGTCGTCAGACTTATGCTTGTATTATTTTCCTATTTCTCCATATGTACAAATATGTTGTTATAAATAGTTTAGCAGAAGATGGATACTGCGAAGCATCCGGTTATCTTGGAGGATTCGATCGAGGAGATGCTTGGGGACTTATTGTAAGCTTAGGCGAGTGCTCATGTTAACTAGTACTTATGAGTTATGCTGTAGACTTAAGAGCTTTGATGTATGCTTGCATATTAAGATATGGCATAGATCCCTTGTAACGCTGATGTGTATAGGATGATTTCAGCTACTTTGATGTTCCTTGGTAGATGCTATAATGATTAATGTTTATAGAGCTTTAATACTTTCCTCTCTTTTCGAAGAGTGGAGGTCCCTGAGTCTTGTCCCGTGAGGGATAAAGCTGGGAGACGAACCATGGAGTTAATAACCAGTTAATTAATTTCTGGGGCGTTACAGTTGGTATCAGAGCAGTTGCTCTTCGGACCATAGGAATTGATCTGTTAAGTATTAGGTGCAGATTTATTAGAGTTTTTGGCTCCGCGGACTATAGGAATTAATCTATTAGGTATTAGGAGATGATCTACCAGAGCATAGGATTGATTTAATGTATACAGGGGATACAAAGTTTTGATACCTATGATCTTGTGGATGTTGGACTCGAGATCTTAGGAATTTGTTACGGTATTGAAGTCAGGACTAGGATCGCCTTGATGATGCAAATTTGGAGATTAAATGATCTGCACTAAGATAGTTACATACGGTCTTACGCTTAGATCTACATTAGGACTTTGGATAAGGTGGTAGTAGTTTAGGCCCTTAGTAAGGATAGGTTTACGACTAGGTTTGACGTCTTAAGCAAGACTCGACGTAGCGCTTTGAAGAAGGGGCTGATGATCGTTGTGACTGCAGAGATGTCATCGCGACCAAGATACAATGACATTGGGAGCAACGATGGTAAGGGACCATCCCAGCCCGATGAAAAGAGTAGGAACGTTTTGGATGCCACCCAAGCATTGGAAACTATGGCAAGTCTTCTCATGGAGGCTTTGGTCAACGTACAAGGAGAAGGGACTCCAAGTGGAATCAAGGGTTGCTCTTACAAGGAGTTTTATGAGCATCCTTTCCCTATGTTTAAGGGGAACTTGAACTCTAGAGAAGCAAGAGATTGGCTTATGAACTTGGAGGAACTACGACGAGTTATGAATTGTACTGAGCAGCAAAGAGTCAAGTACGCAGCCTACAAGTTCTCTAGAGGAGCGAGGCAATGGTGGTATGCTAAGAGAAACTCGCTAGTGATGGAATTAGGAAGAGAGGATGCTATTACGTGGATACGATTCAAGGAAGAGTTCTATCGGGAGTACTCGTGGAGCTTAAGGAGGAAGGCACCCCAAGAGTTGTGGTCTAGCAAGAAACAGAGTCGTTTGTGCCATATGTTGGGCAAGCTGCTTTTGGAAAATGCAGATCAAGGAAGAATTGGTGCTACGGATGTGGAAAGATGGGACACTTCGTTCGAAACTGCAATCAGGCCAAAAGGAATAGTACTAGTTTGCCAGGAAGGAAATGATGGCAAGACATGGGATAAGTGTTATGCCAAATACTACCTAAATTAATAGATAATATTTAGTACGTTTTACTCGCAAGTGCACAAGATCAAATAATAGTATAGTGCAACAAGTACGAGATCGATCCCACGGAAATTGTTGATTTTGTTTTAGAAGTAATTAAAATACCAAAATTGTCACAAGATTGATATTGATACTAAGGAAAAGAAATAAAGATAAAGATAAGGTAAATGTAGGGCTTTGTTATCTACCACTAATCATGCTCAAATAATATAACAATATGCCAATGATCCAATCATATTATAAATACCTAATGTTTGCCAACCTAAGGGTATGTGTGTCTATTCCTTAAGCTATTGATCTCCCTAAGCAACGAATTAGGTATGAGTGTCTACTCTAATTATTTTATTTCTTAAAGGATTTAGCATGGGTGTCTACTAAGTTGTTCTATAAGAAAGCATAAAGTTGTGGAAATTGACAAACACATGAGGCCTAGGGCATGGGTGTCTACTCCCGGTTCCCCATGTTGATTAACCCAAGAACCCGGTGTGGATTTCTTTTGATACTCTTATTAAACCTAGGACTCGATCATCCAAATTGATTTAATTAACTAGTCCATATCACATGCATATGTTGATCAGACAAACACATATGAGGAATTCAAGAAAACAGGAATTAATCAAGTTAAGCAACACAATATGATTATCATAAAGGTGCCAATATTGAAATATCAAATAAATATAATTAGAGCTTCAATCTAGTCCTACTAAAGAGTTAGTTACACATAATTAAAATAAAACTAAAAAGAAAAGGGAAAGAAAGAACCAAAAACTGCTCCTAGAAGTAGCCTCCAAATTCCTCTCCCAAAGTTGTGTCTATTCGAGGATGATTATTCTAAAGGTTTAGAGGTCTTATTTATAGGCTTAGGAATACTCTAGAAAACCTAGAAACCCTATTAAAATCGTAGGGTTTAGTCATAGTGCAGCTAGGATTAGAAAAACCCTAATATGGAAAGCAAATGAAGTCTGGCCGCAGCTTCTGGAATTCTACAGCGTACGGGTGCACTCGATCGCAGCCCGTGTGCGCTTGATCGCACCTTTATGATCAATCGTATGTCTTCTGCGCTAAATCGCAATGCGATCGAGTCTTCTCTTGTGCGCATGAGCGCACGCCTTGCTCTTCACGTCTGGACCTCCCTGGAAGTGCGCTCGATCGCAGGTCCTATGCAATTGATCGCACTACTAGAATGCTTTTGCTTGTTTCAAATCTTCTAGCTTTTTCTTAATTTTGTCATTTAAGCCCGATACTTCCAGGAGTGCTTTCTTTTCTTCCAAAAACTTATAAAACAAAGAAAATATAAAAATGAAGTAAAATAGCACAAACTAACAAACTAAGGAATTAACAAATATAAGTTAATAGTTAAAATATGAATATTTTGGTACTTGTCAATAAGCTTAACCACTAGAATTGTTTAAGGCATGCAGATTCGCTTTGTTAGGGGCTGGGTTACTGGATGTATACTCTGACATCAACCAATTGTATTTTGTTTTGTACTTGCACTTGATTTGAGGTTTTGGACCTAAAAGTGTAACATTAACTAAGAGGTTTGTTAATGCATGATGCTTGTTATGCTATGTTGATGTGTGATGATAAGATTCCTGATTTTGCTAATTGCCCATTAGAAGGATGTTAATGCATGATAGTCTTGAACTTGGATTTTGGTAAAGGGCAATTAGTGAATCTTATACCTTCGTATCTTGTATATATGAGCTAAGAGATTCTACAGGATCTTTCTATACCTGAATGGACTAAGGAGCTCTTGGGTACAGTTGTCTGTGGATACAAAGGAGGTGGCTAGAGCTAATCTAAGGATTGTGATCGCAAAATCAATTATCATCCTAGCAAGGATAATGTAGTAGCTGATACATTAAGTAGGAAGTCAACGGTAGAGCTTGCCGCTCTTGGAATTTCCCAACCCTAATTGGTTATGCAATTCGCTAGAATGGGAGTAAGAGTGATAGATGAGGATGCGCCTGCACGCTTGTCTGACTTGGTGGGTATTGCTTGCTAGGATTAAAGCCACTCAGTTGGAGGACCCTGAGTGCACCAGGGTCAAGCAGTTGCTAAGGCACAAGGGTTTTGCCTTAAGGATGATGGGCCGCTCACCAATTTCAAATAAGTGTGTGTCGGAGGACGAAGGATTAAGAAAGGAGATCATGAGCAAGGCTCATCATTCTCCATATATTGTACATCCTGTAAGTGCCAAGATGTACAAGGACGAGAATATGACAGAATTGGAGTTTAGTACCGATTTCCACCCATAGACAGATGGTCAGTCGAAGCAGACTAACCAAATCCTGGAGGACATGTCATGGGCTTGCGTGTTGGACTTCAGAGGTATTTGGATTTAGTACCTACCTTTGATCGAGTTCGCCGACAATATTAAGTACAGGAGACTATTGGAATGCCGCTTTACGAAGCACTTTATGGTCGTACATTTCAATCACCCTTGTAGTGGGGCAATGTTGGAATGAGACAAACGTTGGGCTTTGAAATGATTTAAGATACTCGTGACAAAGTGCTTACCATCAGACAAAGGATGAATGTATCTTAGAGTCAGCAGAAGAGCTACACCGATAACTGGGGATGACCTTCAGAATTCAAAGTAGGAGGTCATGTGTTCCTTAAGATATCATCAATGAGGGGAGTGATGCGATTTGGGAAGGAAGGGGAGATTGGCATACATAGTTGCCTTACCCCTAGACTTGGTGGGAACACATGATGTTTTTTATTTCTCGATATTAAGAGAGTACATCACTAATCTAGACTTAGTGGCGGAGTGTGAGCCTTTGAAGATTCGGGAAGGATTGATGTACACCGAGGAGCCAACGAAGATCATGGATCGGAAGGAACAAGTACTACATACTAAGGCGATTCTCATCGTCAAGGTATTGTGGCATAATCGTGATGAGAAGTGGAGTAGTTAATGTGGAACCGTAATCCGCATTTGTTTAAGAATTGATTAGGGTTATGGCATAGATACCCACCGATCCGGACTATATGTTGAATTACTCACTCTGTGAGTTGATTGACTTGAGTGTCAAGATTGATGAGGACTGGTACAGTGTAAGAAACACTGAGTACGATACTTCGTATAACTTACGAGACGACCTTCCACGGTTGTTGAGGATGGGTAGTGCTAGTTGGTGAATGGGAGGAGATAGCCCAGAAGTGACTGAGCATGATACCGATGATAGTATGGACGAAAGTGCTAGTTGTCTTTGTAGCGATAATGTTGGTAATAGACAATCGTGTTGGACCCATAGAAATCTCCAAAAGAGTAGGTTTAGCGGTATAGCAAGTTGCCTTGCTGCCAAATTTGGTAGTTAAGCTAATGTCTTTCATGTCTTTACATTGAGGTTCAAGGATTTTATTCGTATGGTATATTTCTTTTGGACTGTATGCCTATCCATTACGGTTATGGGTAACCATTACATTTGGATTATCAAAGAGTAATCGATTAAGATAAGTTTGCTTCCGGCTAGGAAGTATGGCATCATGTCAAAGATACCCACAAGCTTGACTCTATGTGGAGCTATTTGTTTTTCTGAATTTAGGGGTCATTAAGTTTGATGATGATTGATATAGTTTGGGTAAAATCGACTACAACACCCATGCTGACTTACAAGTGGATTTGCTACAACTTGTGAGGATGCCATCGTGAATCACTTAATATTGGACGAAGGAGGTCAGTGCCAGAAGAACAAGTGGGATAAGATTTTTCCCAAGGATGGGCTAAGCACGAACCTTATAAGACTATGGGCGTTAAGGTTATTTTATTATTTCTTCTCATGTTTTGGGGCTACAAAATTTCGAGGATGAAATTTTTATACGGAGGGAAGAATGTAGTGACCCAAATAATTAACTAAGCTTAGGTAGCTTAGTTAGAGGGTTAATTTGGACTTTGGGTCACTAGGGACAGTTGGAAGGGCATTTTGAAAATTTTAGACTTTATGACCGAACGTACACCTGGGGACCACTGTACGTACGCTCTTGTTTTTAGTGTGGACATACGCATGGGGACCACCGGACGTACTCTGCCAATAGTATGCCATACTCTGCAAATAGTACCGGACATACGCAGGGGGACTACTGGACGTACTGTACTTTTTGGAAAACCCTTGGTTAATACCTGGGTGTATGCTATACAACCTTTGGACCGCTAGATAAATAGTATCGGACGTACGCCCCAATAGTACCGGACATCCACTACTTTTCAGAATAGTTGGTAGCGCCCTCAATGTTTAATCCTCATTCTCACCCCTAGGCTCTCTAATACCCTTGTGTGGGTGTTTTGTGAGGATTTTGTGAGTTCTTGGAGAAGGAGAGGTGATTCTTGGAGGTTTCGCTTCAAGGAGGTAATCTTCTAAGCTTAGCTTGTTCTTTAGTTGTTATATTGTTTAAGTGCATTTCATAGTTAGCTTAGTTGGCAGTTTGTACCTTCTAGTTATGTTCTTGCCTTTAATATTGGTTTAAGCATGGGTTAGCGTTTAATTCTTGTTAGGCATATTTCATTTTGAATGGAAGTATTGTTTTAAGATAGGAGGTCGGTCCTAGCAATCCTTTTGATAGCTTTAGAACCAGTTTGGGAGGATAGGAGGGTGGTTGAACCAAATAAGGTTCTACCTGAACCTTTTGGGTGGACGTACGGCCACGAGACTGGACATACGAGCCTTCTGGGCGGACGTATGGCCATGAGCCCGGACATATGGTCAGAAGCGTTCCTGGAAACGCCACTTTTGCCAGTCGTCCAATAGCCTCTGTTTTCATGTTCTAGGTTTGTTTTAGTTGGATTTAGAATTGATGATAGGTCTTTTCTCAGTATTCGAGGTTATGGAACCTCAAGGAAATTTTATGGAGGAGCCTTACGACCTGGATCAGTACAAACTCACATGGATGCTTATTGTTACTTTCCTGCATTGCACATCTATTTTATATATATCAAACATGCATATTTTGTAACTCTCATGAAATACATGGTGGAACTACTATGAACTCTCTTTTGTGAAAACGTGTTGACCAGTAAGATAACAATGAGGCTTGTAAAACTATGCATGTAAAAGACTGATAAGATTAATTGCATCGTATGGCATGGTACACCGGTACGTGCGGGATAACGGCCATGGGCTTATTATATAGGTTAAGTTTATGGTCAAATGTGTGTGTGTGTGTGGGCTTTGGATCCAATGGTTTCGTGACCAAGGTCCAGTCATTCCCTAATGGATGGTCACTATATCACAGACATCATTAGTGGTGTGGGCCACCCGAGGTCGGACTCGGTTGTGCCTTTAATGTTATGTACGGTAGCATACAATATTCGGGGCACCACTGTTGTATTATAGGTCCCTCGGGACAGCGCGAACCCTGTTGAGAAGGGGTAATATCTCGGGTAGACCATACGGTTGAACTATTATCGTTACTCATTATTATAAGCATATATTATATTTATATCACATCCATGATAAACTGTCATCTCATAATGTTGCATGTGCTTTATAAACAATTGAGTTCACCATTTAATGATGGGTACGTCATGTGCATTTATACTCACTAAGTTGTCGGACTTACCCTTGCATGGGTACGTCATGTGCATTTTTTTTTTTTCTTCCATATGTACAACTGTGCTGTTATAGATAGTTTAATAGAAGATGGATACCGCAAAGCATCCGATTATATTGGAGGATTCGATCCGGGAGATGCTTGAGGACTTATTGCAAGTTTAGGCGGGTGCTCATGGTAACTAGTACTTATGGGTTATGCTATAGACTTAAGAGCTTTGATGTATGCTTGCATATTAAGGTATATCATAGATCCCTTGTAACGATGATGTGTATAATATGATATCAGCTACTTTGATGTTCCTTGATAAATGCTCTGGTTGTAATGATTAATGTTTATAGAACTTTAATACTTTTCGCTGCTTAGTATCCTCTATTTTCGAGGAGTAGAAGTCTTTGAGTCTTGTCCCGCGAGAGATAAGGTTGGGAGACGAACCTTAGAGTTAATTACGAGTTAATTAATTTCCAGGGCATTATAATCATATAAAAGCTTGACTGATCTTTGCTGGTTTTTTCCATTCATTCCCTTTATCATCTTCTGTTTTGCATATTTCATTGATCATCCTTCTATGACTCACCCACGCATGAAACAAATTTGTATTCCTATCCCTATCTTGTTACCAGTTTTGTTTTTCCCTTTGCTTCCACTTCGTATCTTCTTGCTCCAGCAAGCCGTCTATCTCTTCTTGTAGATTTTTTTTTTTAATCTCTTCTTAGTTATTTGGGCTTTCGTTCCTTTGTAGCATCTCCAACCTCTTTGTCTTTTTCTTTAAACGGTCCTCTTGGTCGCCAAATTTCCCCATGCTCCAACATGTTAGCTCCTCCCTGCAATGACTTAGCTTATGGCGAAACATATGCATCGGCATGGTTTCACTTCCACTTTCTCTCCAGTTTTCCTTTATGACTGCACGGGATTCCTCGTCCAAGTACCAATTAGCCTCAAACTCTTAAGCTCTTATTTTTTATCTGCCTTGCTTCTCCCTTGCTCTGCACAATGGACTAGAAGTGGGTTGTGGTCTGATGACCTAGCCGCCAGCACTTGCACTGAAACCTCTTTAAACAAACCACTCCACCCCCTGTTAGCATAAGCCCTATCCTAACGTTCAAGTGTGAAACGACAATCATGACGTTTGTTTGACCACCTGAACCTGGAACCTTGAAAGCCTAAATCCCCCAACCAACAATCCTCTAGCACTGTCCGCAAAGCTTCCATCTGGGCTTCCCTCCTCAATGCCGCACCCTCCTTGTCCTCTTGATCTATTATCTCATTATAATCTCCCACACAATGCCAAGGCTCAGGTGAGAAGTATTTAAGATAATTTAGTAATTCCTAGGACTCATGCCTTTTCGTACAGTCCGGGTGTCCATAGAACCCCGTAAACTTCCATTGCACTCCTCCTTTAGGCTTCTTTATAATGGCATTAATGTGATGTCTTGAATAATTCTTTATTTCCAGTTGGTCTTCTTCCTTCCACATAAGAGCCAAACCTCCACTCTTGCCCATAGGTTCCACTACAAACATCCCTGCGAATCCAAGTTTCACCCTAAGCCATTCCATTCTTTTCTTTCTGCTTATAGTTTCCATAAGAAACACAAAGCCGGGTTTCTTTTCCTTTACCATCTGGCAAAGGTCACGAACAGTTCAGTGGTTCCCAAGGCCCCAGCAGTTCCAACTTAATATTTTCATTATGATCGGCGGGGTTACTTAACAGCTTCCACCGATATCTCCGCCTCTCCCACTTGTGCCCGCTCCTCATACTTGTTTCTTTTATTTTGTACCCCTTCTCCATTTGTTACCTGCTGCATGAGATCTTTTTTCTTTCCATTCCTAGTCTCTATTCCCATCTTATTATTTTTATTTCCACTAGAATCCCGTGCCCTCTGTTTCCATGCCCGTAGAGATTTCCCTTCCCCTTTCGCCTTCCCTCCTTCTATTCCCTCACATTGTCGTGGTTTCTCCCCCTTCTCCCGTGAGGTCCTTATTACTACCTGTATGGCCCATTTCCTAGAATCCCTCACCTTCATATTCATCCAAACTTGTTTCTATTCCTTCCAGGCCCACCATTCCCTCTCCCTTACAAGCCCAGACCTAGTTGCGTCAACCAGTTTTGTGGGCTTATGTTGATTGTTCTCCTGCCACGTATCCTTATTCACCAAAACCAACCGATCCCCAAACTTATTTACCTCCTTTCCTTTTTGGTATTGTGTCTCCCCTAGCTGACTTTCCATAGAATCCCTAGCTGTCCACTTGCATGAAGATTGGTATTTTTTGCTAGGGTTTCCGTGATTCTCGCTCCTTACTATAACTGAGTGAGCTTCGTATCCATGGGCGCTGTCATCTAATTACTCCTCTATCAGAGCGTATCCCTCCCCTTTTCCACCGCCATACGTCCACCTTGGTGCCTTCGCCCTCAGCCACACGCCCTATTGCTTCTCCTCTTCAGATCTCCTCCCCATTCCCCTCTTCGATGGACATCCTTACACTTTATGTAAGATTCTGCCACAGTTGAAACAAAAAATTGGCAGCTTCTCATACTTAAAAACAACACAATGGGTCCTTCCCAATAGGTGTAGCACTCACCTCCTCTCCAAGGGCTTTCGTAGGTCTATCCTCACCCCTATTCGTAGACATCAACCCCATCTACACCATCCCCCACAATGTCCACATCCTCTACTTCTCCCAAGGACTCTCCAATTTTGGTTGCCACCCCTTTTATCTTGCATAGTAATGGCATGTCATGTACTTGGACCCAAAAAGGGGAGTGGGTAAACTGCATTTGAGACGGCAGTGTACTACCATCAAACTTTGTAAGCACCAATATCTGTCTATCAAACGACCATGGGCATCCTTCCAATATTCGCCTTTTATCCTCCTCGTCACTAAATTCGAACAGCCATACATTGTCTTGTACTTCTTTGAAAACCACCTTGCCCCCTATTCTCCACAGCTGCAGAAGCATGGATTTGAAAGCCTTCTTGTTAACCTTTTTTTCTATTCCAATTTTTCCCACCAAGCAACGCTTCCCAGTTCCCCTCCCTTCAGCACTCTCGCCCTCTGTAACCGATATTCCAGTAGCTTCCCCCCAATAAGAGATAGCTTCCTACATAGCTCATCCACACCCTCTGCCATACTTGCCCTACCTGTTATACAAACCTTCTCACCCGTACAAGGAGGAAGACTCGCCACTCTCCTCAAGTTTTCTCACCGGAAAACCTAGAGAGAGAGACTCCCATATACACATATAATATGACATCCCTAGAAATTTCACTTCATTCTCTAGTTGAAATCCTAGTTTTGACATGTGCACATTATAATAATCATAACTTCCTTCTCACGTGTCTATAAATCATGAAATCACCTTTAAAATGTTCCTTCTTTTTTATCTTTATTTTATATCTTGAAACAGTTTCGTTTTAATTCTACTTGTTGAATTATGAGGCCCTCTCACAATTTTCTATGTGGAGGTGTGGGAGAGCAGTAGAAAATGGCTTACGTAAATGAGACACGTAAACAATTTTACGTCTCATGAAGGTTATTATCCTTGATCAAATGAAAAAAAAAAAAAGTATTCATTTGATCAAGGGAAAAAATCAAATTGAAGATTTTTTATGTCATGCTAAACAATGGAAAATAGGGAAAACTTTTTCTAGAAAACATTTTATATCAAAATAAACAAGGCCTTTGATTCATTGAATGCTTTTGTAATTTAAGTTTCTATTTGTAATATGATAATCATACATGTAACAGCCATCACAACATGTATAGAGAAAAAGGCATTTATTATTTTAGTTAATGCTAGGTTTAAAAAAGAAACTTACAAGTTACATTTATATGTTTTAAAAGGTAACTAAATATTGGTTGATCCTTTATTTATTTAGTTATATTCTTTAATTCCTTCAAAAAAAAAAAAAAAAGGTTATATTCTTTAATGTTTTTAATCATTTTTGTAAACCCTACTTTTAATCTTGCCCATTGCAAGCTTCGAATTATTGGCTATGAATTTTATAACCCGAAAGACTAGTGTGGGATGGGGGCATTATGAGTTGAGTGGTAGTTATGGGAAAGGAAAAATCAGCCCACCCCTGGACCTTTTAATAATCTACCAAAATTATCTTTTACCTTCGCTTTTGACTAACACGGTGTGGAATTACTCTTATAGATTAGAGACAATAACGACATGTACTAGCAAAAGTGTTTATACCTTTTGAGCAGAGAGAAGAGTTCGCCACCTTCAAGGTGTTGGCCAAGAATTCATGCCATGTTATATAATGTCACTATATATATATATATATATATATATACTTTGGATGGAAATAAAATATATCTAAATGAGTTTATATATATATATATATATATATATAAACTCATTTAGATATGTTTTATTTCCATCCAAAGTCATATGTCTTACTATGATCTAGTTTATGTGTTCTATTATATTTAAATTTCTTTTTATAATCCGAGATGCTATTTTTTTCTATACAATTTTACCCTTTGTAAACAATGCATTAAAAGAAAAAAAAAAAAATCCTTTCTTTAAGCCAATGTCATACGAGATAGCATTTTGCATTGCTTAACCATCAAATCAGTACATTTATTGCCATCCAAAGCTATATATCTTAATGTTATCAAGTTAATTTATTATTTATTCAATTGTCCCTTCATAATTTGTAAAGAGTTTTTTTTTTTTTTTTTTTTTTTTTTTTTCAAAAATCATAGGCTCATTTAAGTAATAGCTTCCATATTCTCTTTCCTTAAATGAATAATAAGATGATTTCAATTTCATAATATGTTAAATTGGTTCATTGATGTCTCATATTGTGGTTATTGTATCATCATTTTTGACTATTCATTCTCTTTTGCTATACATAACATGTTAATATAAAAAAAAATAAAAAAATTATACGAAACCTTGCGCTTCTAGCCAAAAGATGTTACTTAAACCAAAAGTCATTCAATTAAATAAAAGCACTTCCAAAAGTCACAAGTATTAAACAACACTTGTTTGAATAAAATTAATGCAAGAAAAAAACAATTCTTCAACTAAATTATCTTTATCTCAAGTGTGTCTAATCATTCAATTGCATATAAAGGGTTAAATGCTTTTAAGCCTTGCCATCTAATATTAGAGAAAAGAGATGGCTAGAAAATGTATTAGAAAACTTATGATCATTATGATAGTGTTGCATATCCTTACCCCAACCTACAAGTTAACAACATTACCCCAACCTCCTTTGCTCCTTCAATTCCCACCATGCTTCCTAATTTCTCTGAACTTAATCAATCTCAGAAGCCAGGCATTCAAGAGTCAAAGTATCAGAAGCCGAAGCATGAGGAGCATGCAACAACATTGCATAGTTGCCTTACTAGAAGAAATGAACATTGTATGAAAATAGGGAAGCTAGCAGGAAAGGTGTTATATGGTAGGTGTCTCTATCGTGCTTTTAGAGGTTGCCTCATACTAAATAAAAATGATGTTTTATATCCGGTAATTGAAATTTGCATAAAGAATTGCCTACTAAAAAGCAAAGGAAGTTTCTTGCTACTTGGAACTTGTTTAGAAGACTGCGGTGAAAAGCATCTCAGGAGCCACCATCATAAGAACATCCACACAATCAATGAGCTGCAATTTCAGATTTGGTAAAGAATTCCTAACTAATCTTTCCTTATTTCTCTATTAATTGAAAGATGCACATATATATGTATGAAAAACATATCCATACAGTGGCGGATCCAGGATCTTCACTCATGGGGGGCATTTTTTTATGAATTCAAAAATAAAATTAATTAAAAATATTAAAATAATAGTTGAATATAAAAAAATGACAAGCTCTTATTTGTAGATATGCTATTCGGATTTGGTCTCTATCATTAAGATTATACTTTCACTTTTTTTAAAAAAAAAATTCTGGGCAAATTTGTTAAATCTACTTCAACACTTGTTTAAAATTTAATTGGAATTCAATAGAATCGTTGTTTTTATCTATAATATCAGATAACTACAACTATATATTTATACAATTAAAATATGAAGAAAAAAAAGCCAAAAACTATATAAATTCATAAATAATTAAATATAAAAACAATTATCAAGAAGAAGCTGAATTAATGGCAATATAAAAATTAAAACAATCAATTGAAAAGAACAATTTAAATCTAAATCTAAAAATTTTATTACATATTTACATGATTACATCCTTCAATTTTTTGTTGAAGTTATTATTAAGAATTGGCTGAATTACTAGCAATATAAATATTCAAATAATTCATTGTAAAGAATAATTTAAATCTAAATCTAAAAATTTAATTACATATTTACACACCTTAATTTGGTGAAAGTATATAAGAATATATTTCATACATACAATTAATATATATAACAAAAATTATATATATTTATAAAAAAATTAATTTAAAATAGAAATTTAAATATAAAAACTTAATCAATGAAAAAGTTGTCATAAAAATGTAAATTTACAAAATCAAAAGTTTCACAAATCAAAAGTTACTAGTTCATCTCCATTTCTCTCATCTTATAAGTTGTGCTTATTGATTGAGAACTATACTTTAGGCTTTTTTTTTTTTTTTTTTTTTTTTTTTAAAGTTGTTTGTTTGCTTTATTTATTTATTTTTAGAGAAAAGGCTTTTGTTTTTAATCATTTTTCTTCTAATTAAACCAGCCGAGCCACTGGCCCATAATCCCATTGACGTTTTTTTTTTTCTTCTTCTTTCCAAAGCCCACTTACTTGTAAACAAGAAAGAAGCTAAATTTTGTAACTGGTCCACAAAGAGTCCAAATAGCAAGGACATGATTGTCAATTTGCCTACAAAGAGACCAAAGCTCACCTATTAAAACGGTGTGTTTAATTAAAGGGCGTGGTTGTCAATTTGCCATCATCTTCTTCCTCCATCTTCTTCCTCATTTCATCGTGTAACTGAAAGTCTGAAAACTGCAGGTGCAACAGAAAAATTTCAACGTCCCAACACTGCATCAATCGTTTGCCCCGGATAACTGGGGCATAATCATGGCCGAAGGGGCTAAGATGGGGCATCATCATGGCTGAGGGGTATAAGAAATTTTTTTACCAAGGGGTAAGAAGAACTTTTAGGGGTCGAGAGGGGGGCATATGCCCCCTCTCGACCCCCACTGGATCCGCCCCTGATATGCAATAAATGCTTATCAATCTTCTTAAATCTCACAAAATAAGGCTCTTTTACTGTTATATTATTAATTTCAAAGTAACCAAGACAAATTTTATTATACATATTTATTTTTATTCACCGCAAGACATTGAATGTTGTTTCTTTTACATTGATAAACAAGTTTTGACCTCAAGTCAATCACCTAGAGGGGGTGAATATGTGATGTGCAGTAGTAAATATCAATTAAAAATATGCAACAATAATATAACAAACAACATCAAATATTGTCACAACATTCATACAATCAACACAAGTTTTTGTTCATAAAGTGAGACCCTTTGAATAACTTTTCAAAAGTAAAATACTCATAGGCATCCAAGCCCTAGAAATCAATTCACCATAGAAGAATGAAAAGATTACAATAAGTTCATACTCACTAAACATTTGTATATGGCCTTCTGTTGTACTAAAAAAGTGACAGATCTTCTAAATAATTCTTCTATCTAATATTCCTTAATATTAGACTTTTATTGTTGATGGTGAAGGTGTGGTTTGCACAAAACACTCTAAGAGATCTAACAACAGAAGCTCACAACAATAATCTCTCTGGACACACAGTGAAAACAAAGGATGCCAAGCACTTAGTATCAAATAGCTTGAGCAAAAATCTAATTATGCTAATTATCATTAAATAAAAAATAAGGAGAAAAATCCTAATAACCACCTTGCAAATCTTTCGAACCCATGAAGAACATGTAGTGGCATCAAGACGCATAAGTAGGCCCATCAAGATGCCAATAGGGTTTTTTTGGGTCTCAATAATGAAATAACAAAGCCTTCAGGACGACTTATTGATAGAGCTCTCTGGAAGTCCTCGCATTGGGACGTCTTGCTGGCTTCATTGTTAAAGAAACATTTTGTAACTCCACTATAACAAGTCACGTTAGGATGAATAGCCGACGCCGTACCTCACAAAACATTATGTTAAGTCCTCTGAATTAGCAAGACGAAATGTTGACACTCTTGCTGATGGAGCTCTCGGTGGGTCTTCCGTAACCATCTTGTTAGGACGTTTGTGGAGGAGCTATACAACCCAAGTGTATAAACTCACATGAATACTTCTTTATTTTATTTTTTTTTCCGCATTGCACGAGTATTTTATGTGTACCAAAACATCTTTTTAACTCTTATGAAATACATTTTGATATACTATGAATTTTATTTTTGAAAACTTGTGTTGATTAAATAAGATAATGAACATGATGAGATTTGTAAGAGCATGCATGTAAAAAAGATGGACAAGACTAATTGTATCATATGATATGGTACACCGGTACATGCAAAATAACGGCCATGGGCTTACTTACTATACAAGTTAACTCTATAGTCAAATGTTTGTGTGTTTATATGGGCTTTGAATCTAATGGTTGTTCGTGACCAGCGCAATCATGTTTGATTGGTAGGTCACTACATTAGTAGCGTGCGCCACCCGAGGTCGGACTCAGTCGGGCTGCTAGTGTTATGGATGATAGCGTGCAATATTCAAGGTACCGGTATTGTATTACAGGCCCCTCGAGACAGCACCAACCCTGTTAAAAATGTGTAATATCTCGGCTAGACCATACAGTTTGAATTATGACATGATTCTCATATTACAACATATATTATATTTATATTGCATTCATGATAAATTGTCACCCCATAATGCTACATGTGGTTTATAAAAAACTGAGTTCATCATCTAATGGCGTGCATGTCATGTGCATTTTTTTCTCACTAAGTCGTTGAATTTACCCTTTTATTCTTTTCCCTTCATATGTATATTTGCGCTGTTATAGCTAGTCTAGTAAGAGATGGATTCGGAGAACCATTTGGTGGTAGTGAGAGACTTGATCAAAGTCATTTTTTTGAGGACTTGGACCCAATCTAGCTCAAGTTGATGTGGGATACTGGTGGAGCCACCCGACAAGATATGATTGAGATAGTTTTTATGCTGTATTTGGTTAAGTGTAGGCTTTGATGTTATTTCTTAACAATTATACTTGATATGTAATATTTTGATGACTGGTCTTTGGGGAATTAGTCTATGTTATAATGCTTTAGGTTTTACTCTGGTTATTATGATTGTGGTTTTAAACTTTTGCTATCTTTGTCCCTTAGTCAAAGTCAAAGCTTTTTGCTGCAGACTCTTTTTGGAGAGGATGAGATCCCAGAGTCTTGTTTTAGCAATGGAATTAGGCGGGGAGCTAAACCATGGAGTCAATTACTAGTTAATTGATTTAACTAGGCCGTTACATAACCAAACTGATGTAATTTAACCAAGTAAGGCTTTTTATTTATTGGGCTACTTGTTTTAATTTATTAAAATAAGGGTTGGAGAGAAACTCTACAGAGGATACAAAAGATAGAGATTAGGTTGAAGGGATATTTTTGGGAATTATGCGAAAGCAATAAAGAAGTGTTTTACAATTCAGTTTTTATTGCTTACAGGTTGATTATTACTTGTAGTTTATGTAAACAATGATATATATATATATGTTTAAGAATCTTTTATTACTTTAAGTATTTATCCTTGAACTAACAAAACATTTATATTTCCAATGTGACATTGAGTTTGTTGATCCATCAAGGATTCAAAGATTGGTTTAGAATGGGCTCATTCTCATTGGATATTGATAAGATCCTAGTCTAAGAATCCTTCTTGAAGGATAACATCAACAAGAGTTTCTTTTCTTAGAAAAGATTGTGTGGCAAATGTACATGTTAGGATATTTTGATTTGTTTTACCCATTTGAATGAAGAGATTGTTGGGAATATAATGTGAAATAGTATAATTGTGCAGTGAAAAATAAAAGATTCCCTAACCAAGATCGAAATTTATGAAGAATATGCACATAACAATGCTCTATAAAATTGAATTACCTACTTGAAGAAAAAGGTCACTACTTGGCTTTTGGGAAAACAATTTCTCCTTGCTCCCTCAAGAACACGTGTGGTTTCAAAAATTATGAGACCTTCAGATCTTTTCACTAATAACTGATAATAAGTAAGGGGGCTCCTTCCTTATTCTTCAAAACTTTAACTTATTCTCAAGAGTTGACTCTTAAATATTAGTTCTTAAGTGAAGAACTGCAAAGATGTTGTGTTTTTGCAAGAGCTATAGACTTCTCTATTTATAGGCTTGAAATACTATGAGAAGTGAGAGATCTAACCATATAGGACAAGTAGTAGAAAAACTAGTCCAAGAAGGACTTCTACAGAAGGTTGACAGCTAGGTTTGGAAAACCCTAGGTTTGTTGTGATTGTCAAGTAACTCCACGATAGTGTAGTCACTCTTGATACATAGTTACATCTCCTCTATCCCTTAAGGAAGTCTAGTCTTGCAATCCACAAAATAAAAGACACCATTTGCAAGGATCAAGGCCCATAGCCATGACGAAATGCCTTTACTTCATTATTACTGTAGACCTATGATGGAGACCGTGAGACCCAATTATTGAGTCTCTCCTACTTGATATTTTAAACTTATGGGTTTTATTTGAACAATCGTAATCTCTTTACAATTTCAACCTTGCCTTTTTAATTGGATTACCTCCTTAATCTCGTAAGGAATCCCAACCTTGTTAGGTATCTTATCTCATTAGGTTTTGGCATTCTAATTAACTAGAAAAAATCCAATTACTTTCCTAAAATATGAGCCCTATTTAACATGACATGATTGACCTAATTAAATCAGAAAATTCAGAGCCATTACTCAGTATGAAATGGGGGGAGCGTGCAAAAGCCCATGGGCACTCACTGGGACGCCAAGAATGGGTTGATCCCATGAGGGTAGCCAGCGATGACCATGGGTCCCAAGAGAGGGTGATTGTGACATTCCACATCGCCTGGGTATGGAGATGGAGATGTGCTTATATGTAGACTTACACCCTTCATGACAACAACACATTTTAAAGCCATGATAGTCATGATTCCATTAGAGCTCTGCAGTTAATGAACTTATACGAGAGTAGTACCAGGATGGGTGACCTAGGAAATCTGGTTTGAGGGAGCTAAAAGTGGATAATATTGTGTGCCAATGGGGTGGAGTTTACAAATGGCATCAAAAGTAACCTTCTCACATATTAGGTCTTGGAGATCTAACTCCCACTCCCATCAAGAAAATATCATCAACCCTAAAATCCTTCCAAATTTGAAACTAAGTTTCATAATTGGAAACCTTTCATCTAAACCAGACACGGTTATCCTTACCAAGTTAGGGCACTTGATTCCATTAATGTTGGAATCATGTCCTAGGTTTATGGAGTTTAAACTCCTAAATCAAATCTTATAACAATTTTCCTAAATTGTGAATCTTAAACATCATATTCCAACCTTGTTGGAATTCTCATGTATAAGCCTTGTGAAAAATTCACAACAAATTTCTTTAGGAAATTATCAAAACCAAAAATTATTTTAGAATAAAGAGATCCCAAAAATGTTTGGTTAAGGATTTGTGAATCTATACTTTTAGATTTCATGGATTACGGTTAGAGTTTGAAAAAAAAAAAAAAAAAAAAAAAAAAAAGACTCTATTAATCCATAGGCTTGCTGCGCCTAGGGTGTGCGGCACCCTAGGTATTGCACCCCTATGGGTGGCAGCCAGCCACCACAACGTACAGGGTGGTGCCACAACCACGCGTCCAATTACCCTATAATGGTGTAGCCACGATTTAGACCCGTGGCTCACTTCCTTGGTTGCTCATGTCCTAGCATGCATGGTGATTAAATCACTATGCTTCCAAATTCATAAAAAATTAATGAATGCAAACATGCTTTAATGATACAAAGCTCTTTTCAATTCATTGACAACATGAAAAATATATACTCAAAAATCAAAACAAAATTGATTTCTTACCCATGTGTTTTAACCTCCAGAACTTGAAATAAAATTCCAAGTACTTCTAAAATCACATCCAAAATATTTGTAACCTTATGTCTTGTGATCAATAACACGTTATATGCCACATATAACCTATTCCATAATAAAGTACAGGGGTAATTACATTTTTCTCCTATGAACTACGACCCCTCGTCAATCTAACCCCATGAATTGACAATCTCACTACCTCAAACTACCATTTACTTACCCAACCCCCCCTTCTGCTATTCAACCTCGTTAATTTGTTTAATTTTTTATGCATAATAATTTAAAAAGATTATTAATGAAAACTTACAAGCTCAAACATGAACGAGGAATTTAAAATTTCAAACTTGGTATATATTATAAAACTGAAGAAAATGAGTTGAGAAAAAATTCAAGACACTACTCCGTCTTTTCTAACATGTTAACCTTTCTCATGTGAAATCAATTGTCACATTAATTTTTAGGGGAAAATACACTTTACCTCCTTGAACTATCTACCTATTTGCACTTTTAACCCCAATGTTTAAAAAGTGACATTTTACCCCCTCAAAGTATCTGGCATTGATACTTGACCTCCATGAAGTACACTTTGCCCCCTGAAGTATTTTGAATTAACACTTTACTGTCCTGAGTTGACACTTTGCCCCCTCCCCCCAAAACTTAGTTACTTCAGGAGAGTAAAGTGTCAACTAAAAATACTTCAGGGGTATAAAGTGTACTTCATGAGGGTCAAGTGTCTATGTCAGATACTTTGGGGGGAGGGGATAAAGTGTCACTTTTTAAACATTGAGATTAAAAGTACAAATGGGTGGATAGTTCAGGGAGATAAAGTGTATTTTTCCCTAATTTTTAAGCACTCACAAGTCATGTGAAAAAATTCAAACAAAACAATTGCTACTAGAATTCAAAAATTCCAGATTCTATTGATGAAGGAAAAATATATCAATACTCTTGAAAAAATTCTGAAACACAGATTTGATTTTCCATTGCATTCACCATGATTTGTATATGTAGAAAACAATTCCCAACCAAATTTAGGGCCCAATTTAAAGCATCATAAAAATTCAGATTTATAGCACTCTTACTTTAAAAATTACAACAACACTGTTTTGAATGATAGATTAAAAATAAAATACCAAATGTGATCCTATTAACTTTACACATTTCAGATTAGATCCTTACATGTCAATAAACATGTTTTAGGATAAATAATGATCAATCAAAATCCTCGGAGCTATTAGAATTAAAATCCAACATACGCAGCATGCAATAACATAAAAAAAATAGGTAGAATTGCATGTGTGTAAAATCTAAACGCTTTCCTGAAGTTGGCCTTGATAGAACTTGTTGGGATCATGCATATAAAAATGTATGTAGTAGAAAACAATCCCAAAGATCTTGTGATTAAAGATAAACAAGGCTAAATTTAAAAATAGGAAAAAATGCACTTTACCCCCTAAACTATCCACCCATTTGCACTTTGATGTCCAATGTTTAAAAAGTGACACTTGACCCCTTCAAAGTTTAACACAGTGACAAAAATACCCATCCGTTTATTTTGGCCGTCACTTTGGACGGAAACCTAGTCACGTGCTCTTTTCAACCAAAAAGTTCAAAAATGCCCTCAGGGGGTAAAGTGTAAACATAAATTACTTTTGGGGGGGGGGGGGGGGGGGTAAAGTGTAAACATAATAACAATAATAATAATAATAATAATAATAATAAAACACTTGAAAAAAAAATCTTACTTAAAAAAAGAAAAAAGAAAAACTAAACTAAAACAAAAAACTCCGGTTAATTACATTTTTAGTACGAAGGTTCTCACTTTTTTTTTTTTTTTTTTTCACCTAGATTACAAATCGTATAACAGATGGTACCTGAGTTATGGGAAAAGATCAACTTGGTACTTACGTCACATTCTGTTAGACCAAACTAACAGACTGCCACCTGTCACCCCCAAAAAATGCCACATGTCCTAAAAATATTTGGCGCCACATGTTGTAAAAAAAATGCCAATTTGGCACCACAAGTCCTAAAAAAATAAAAATAATTAAAAAACAATAAAAAAAAAGATAAACCCTAAAAAAAAATTGAAAAAATTATGGGCCACCCCATTTTGTCCTTTGGGGGCCACCCCCAAAGGACATTATTTGGCCTCGGAGCAGGGGCAGGTTGGGGGTGGCTTCATGGCCCTTGGGGTGGATCGGCCACCCCAAGGACCAAACAGGTGGGTTTAAAAAAATTTGGTTGGCCCTTCGGCCACCTCCAACTCGCCCTTAGGGATGGCTTCGGCCATCCCCTAGGCCAGATCGTCCCTAGGGCCATCTTCATGCCACATGTCCCACCTATTAAAATATATTAAAATATTATTTTTTATTTTAAATATAAATTAAAATTAAAATTATATATATATATATATATATATATATTACCCTTGGGGTGGATCGGCCACCCCATGGGCCAAACAGGTGGGTTTAAAAAAATTTGGTTGGCCCTTCGGCCACCTTCAACTGGCCCTTGGGGATGGCTTCGGCCACCTCCTAGGCCAAACGGTGGCCCTTGGGGGTGGCCGGGCCACCCCAAGGGCAATATAATATAAAAAAAAAAAAAAAAACTGAAACTATATATATATATATATATATATAATTTTAATTTTAATTTATATTTAAAATAAAAAATAATATTTTAATATATTTTAATAGGTGGGACACATGGCATGAGAATGGCCCTAGGAGAAATCCTGGCCATTAACTAGAGGCCTCTCTAGTCCAAGAGGACTAGAGAGGATCCGGATCCCCCTAAGGGTGGCTTAGCCTGTTATTAAATTAGTTTTTTTAGGGACATGTGGCATTTTTTTTGGGTGACACATGGCAATTTGTTAGATCGGGATAACAGAATATGACGGAGGTACCAAGTTGGTCTTTTCTCATAACTCAGGTACCATCTGTGATACAATTTGTAACCTAGGTGAGAAAATAAATAAAGTGTGAACCTTAATGCTAAAAAGGTAATTAACCTGAGTTTTTTTGTTTTAGTTAAGTTTTTCTTTTTATTTTTTAAATAAGCTTTTTTTTTTTTTTTTTTTTTTTAAAAAGTATTTTTTTTTTTGGTTTTTTATGTTTACACTTTACCCCCTCGAAGTAATTTATGTTTATACTTTACCCCTTGGAAGTAATTTATGTTCACACTTTACCCCCCGAGGGCATTTTGAACTTTTTGGTTGAAAAGTGTCATGTGCCACGCACATGACTAGGTTTTCGTCCAAAGTGACGGCCAAAATAAATGGATGGGTTTTTTTGTCACTGTGTTTAACTTTGAGGGGGTCAAGTGTCACTTTTTAAATATTAGACGTCAAAGTACAAATTGGTGGATAGTTCAGGGGGATAAAGTGTATTTTCCCCTTAAAAATAAATACACAATTTTGCGTTACATGAAAATTCGGCCTCTTAGGCAGGTTGGGTTATATAATTAAGCTTGAAAATATTCTTGCATGCTTGATGATAAATGTGTTGGCTTCTTGTTCTTGAGGATATGATTAAGAAATTAAGTCTTCTGTTTAATGACTAAATATGACTGTGAGTGTGGGTACACAAACTATTCTCAATTTCTTGAGAAATAGCTAAAAGCATAAACTGAGAAAAATCATTTCTCTGTCTTTCTCTCTTGTATATTTCACAATTGGCTCTCAATTGTTTATGTTGTGTCTTATGCTCCTCTAGGGTCCTTTATTTATAGATTTAGATTTACTTCAATAGGTGAGAAAATAGCATTTTAGAATCCTAGTAGTACTATGACTTATGGTCACGAGGGGAATTCCCCTCGTGACCACCAATTCTCTCCCAATTAGGGCTGTAATCGAGCCGGGCGAGCCGGGCTTCAGGTGTGCCGAACTCAGCTCGTTTATGTTGTTTAGTAAACGAGTCGAGTCGAGTTCGAGCTGGGCTTCAAATCCACTGTCCGAACTCGACTCGTTAGGCCCAACACTTAACTCGGCTCGAGTTGGCGAGCCTAAGCGAGCTCGAGCCAAGCTCGGTTAAAAGCTTGTTGAGCCTTTAGCGGGCAGCTCGGCTCGCTTAAGGCTCGTTTAGCAAGAAAATACCTATTTTCTTCCACTTTCTCGGTAACCAAACAATAAGAAAATAAAAACAAAATCAGATAAAAAAAACACACAGAGGTGGATTCATGAGTGAAAGTGAGAGTGAGAAGAGTCGGAAATGAGAGGAGAGTGATAGAGAGAGGCATAGATTCTTAACCAAAAAAATTTCCTCCACTTTCTCAGCAACCAAACAGCAAGAAAAAGATAAGAAAATTAGATTAAACGATTAAACACACAACTTGAACCAAAAAGGCACAGAAACTCGAAGCAAATCACTGTCTAAAACATGCTTAGCAAGAAAATACCTCTTTTCCTCCACTTTCTCGGCAACCAAACAATAAGAAAATAAAAACAAAATCAGATAAAAAAACACACAGAGGATTCATGAGTGACAGTGAGAGTGAGAAGAGGCGAAAATGAGAGGAGAGTGATAGAGAGAGGTAGAGCGGCAGAGATGAGAGGAGAGTGATTGAGAGAGCAAGGTGAGAGTGACAACTAGGGTTAAGGGAAATGGGGGATTGCTTCTAAACAAGGTATATATATAGAAGGTCAAAACGGCGCCGTTTTGATCATAGTTTTTTTTTTTTTTCCTGATAAGTAAAAAAATCCCCTTACACGCCCAGCAAGAGACTCGAACCTAGGACCACAAAGCAAAGAGCTTTGCGGTCAGCCAACTAAGCTAGCACGCATCTAATGTTTATGTTTGTTATAAATATATAATGAAAGTCGTTTTGAAAGTTGGTAGAAGTCGGTTCGATGTCAGTCAAAAACCAACATCCAAAAATCTCTTCCGTCTACCGACCAACAGAATGTCGGGATAAGAAAAACCATTCCGCCTACCGTCTGTCTTATGGTCGGTTTTGGTCGGTACTCGGTCGAATCATATGATTAAATATTGGTCTTATGCTTAGAAAAAAAAAATAGAAAAAAAGTATTGATCTTATACATTTGTATTATTCAATATGCATATATGCATAATTATAATTTATAACAAACATGGACTTATATATGTATAATTTGTTATTATATAATCATATGATTTAATGATCATGTAAATATAATCATGTACATTATAATGATAATATAATAATACTTCCATTATGGTTATAGGTAAGACATTGTTGAATCTAATGTCAATTACTTAATTCGATATTATACAAATCACATTATTATTGTACACAAATATTATGATTAAGTATTTGAATTGTCATTGGATCATATGATTAAGTGTTGATCTTATAAACTTACAAAACAAACAAAAATATTGATCTTATACATTTGAATTATTCAATATGCATATATGTATTATTATAATTTATAACGTACATGGACTTATAACATACATTGGAACTAAGTCTCTAGGCATTTAATTATTATATAATTTGTATTAGTATGAATTTTTATACTTATGTCATATTATAAATGCATAATTTGTTATTACTTAATTTGATATTATATGAATCACATTATCATTGTCATTGTACATGAATAATTGATTAAGTATTAGAATTATAATTGGATCATATGGTTAAGTATTTATCTTATACATTTATATTATTCAATATGCATATAATATAATTATAACCAATTATATATATAATCAAACGAGTCTGACGAGCCCCTATCGAGTTTTGTCGAGCGAGTCGGGTATGTATCACTTATTAATCGAGTGGGTTTCAACAGTAATGAGCGGGTTACTACAGTACCTAGCTCGGGTTCGGGCCGAGCTTAGCCGAGCGGGTCTCGGGCGGGTTGTCGGACGGACTGGTTTATTTACAGCCCTACTCCCAATGTGTCTCCTAGGGCTAGGTTTAACCTTGTCCCTTTTTTAGAAGCCCAATGCTTGGGCCTGGGTTTTATCCCATTAGCCCAATGCTCTTTTAACTTTGCTTAAAACTTTAGGAATTAAATTCCTGAATCCAATGCTCTTTTAATTGCATAAGCCCCTAAGGATAAATTCCTAAGCTCATTCAACTCCAAATAACAAGCCATATATGAATTAAATTCTTTAGCTCAAATTTTATAAAATAAAACAATCCAAATAAATAAATAACTTTGACCCAAAACAAATAGTCAAATTACATCAACTCAAAGAGGGACATAAAGTGAAAATACAATTAGCTCCAATAGGCCTATGACACTTCTCATCCATGACTTGTCACAAGTTACTATTAATCACAATTGATTCTACCAAATAAATGTGGATGCACTCTAATTCTCTAATTCATATTTTTGAATTAATCAATTAACTTCCTGACATATTTATTTAATACATGTATCAACCATGAATTATTTTGTAGTCAAATGAAAGTCAATGTATTGTCACTTTATTCACTACCTCTTATTCTTGAGTAGCCGATTTACTTACGTAATTATTCTTTGTATTCTGTAAGACTCAATCTTACCATGCACACAAAAGTTTGAGTATCTCCCACCAAAACAATTAGGCATGAGCTTTAGAATAATCATCACATTAAATCTACATCAAGGAGAATATTTTTTTATCACTTTGCTCTATATAAAGGGATTCCTTATAGCCTTGATCTAGTCATCTGCGTCCAAACCATCGTATTGTGTCCCTTGGGATATGACTCAAGCTTTTATAAGTAATGAATCTCAACTCCCACTACAATATGACTAGCACTAGCTAGATATCTAAATAATAAAACACATAGTACATCTGAAACATCTGTAATGTCTCTAGATAATTTTGAACTTATCTCTTTCCTTATTATTTGTTGAATCTTTTAGAATCTCACTACTCTTTTCATGATTTACTTATATAGTCTTAATTTTTGGAAATTGGTGTAAACCAACAGCTTCCTAAAAAATAAGACTACATAGTTTCCAAACCTTTGTTTTTGTTTTTGTTTTTTTTTTTTTTTTTTTTTTTTTTTTTTTTTTTTTAAAAAAAAAAAAAACAAATTCAACACTCAACGACACTTGTGAAAATGTGTTGTCGTCTCTAGGATATTTGCTTTAAAGAAACAAGGTAGAGTATTCCCTTTCTTACAAAAAACAATATTCCTCATATCACACACCATCTTTGGTATGAACCTAGTTGTATTCACCCTGGGATACAATTTATATTTTGATAAGTTATCCTAAGAGATACTTTGATTAAATCAAAGGTTCTTTATGTATTTAGAAACTTAAAGGAGTTCATACATAAACATATCTTCATCCAACAGAGTAAACTTAATCAAAATGTTCTAACGAAAACATATTCCTTTGTCATACTATCTTTTCAATAAAAAGAACATCTTGCTCATTTTATCCTCCAAGAAAGATTCTTAGATTAGGATCTCATCAAGACCGAATGGACCTCAACAACCCATTTTGAACCAGTCTTAGAATCCTTGATGAATGAACAATGTCAAGTTTATACTTGGCAATACAAATGTTTTGCTAGTTTAAGCATAAACATTTAAAGTAATAAAAGATTCTAAAATAGATGTTATTCACATAAATCACAAATAATCAAACTGTAAGCAATGGGTACTGAATTGAAAAACAGTCCATTAAATCCGTAGAAAATTACTTTTATATTACATAGTTTGAAATAACTATGTAACTTCAAGGTCCATCTTTTCTTTTCTTTTCTTTTCTAGTTTCTTTAAACCCCTACAATTTGATTGTGGATATGATTAGTACCAAATCCACACGCTATGAATGCTAGATATATAGGACAATTTCTTACCGAATGCCCATTCTCCTTGCAATAGAAGCATGTATATCCCCTCGGTATCTATCACACTATTCGTAGGTTACTTTCTCTAGCAACATTTTGTCAAAATTTTCTTTCCCAAATTTCATCAGTACCCAACGAAGTCAAGGCACGGGGCAATTGTTGTTACGATTTTTAGGGGACAATTTGGTTTATTACCGAACGAGGTAAGTGGCTTAATTAGTAAATGGGATTTTGGAAAATTGTTTATATTTTAGTTGAATATCATTTTGAGAATCTTGTGCATGAATTTAAATCCTTTTTTTTTGAATTGTCGTATATTTCTTTTACTCATTATAGAAATTTACATGCACTAGGTTAATATATTGCTTTGTATTTTTATGGTGAATTGCTTGATTTTTATTTGAAGAATTGGCCATTATTGAAGTTTAATGAGAATATAATTTATCAATATTCTTTATGGATTTTTACATATATGGAAAGTTAAACCTGTGAGCATTTTGTAAATATATCATTAGTCTTTGTGGCATATACCTTTTCATATGACCAAATTGGATAAATTCTTGCAAAAGAAAAAAATATATATATTTTATGGGAATTTGCTCATAGTAATTTTAGAGTTTGTGTTGGAAGCTCAACAAATCAAAACGCAAGAGATTTTTTTCTAAATGGTAGAAGTTATAAGTTCCTTTAATTAATAAGGGGCTTTGGTTCTCTAACCTCATGTGTTTATTCAATTCTCAACTGAAGTCTTAACTTACAGATGAGTTTTTTGTTATTTATTACAATAAATATGGAGAAGTAAAAGGCATGTAAGTTAGTCTTTGAATGCCTCTATTTATAGGCTTTGTAAGATGTATTTTCATACAAGTGAAATACAAAGAAGACTTCCTCCACTCTTCTCTAGTCTAATTATTTGTTCTTTGTCTTTTAGTATTAAAATACAGGAAAAGAGAAAGAGAGAAAAGAGATAGAGAGGTAACTAGTTTGTAAACTAGTTTTTTCTCTTTCAAATTGGTATCAAAGCTCAGTTGTGCCAATTTTCATTTTTGTCCCATCTAGAAATGGGTTCCAACATAGTTCAGCAACAAATCCCTAGATTATCAAAAGATAACTATGGGTCATGGTCTATCCAAATGAGAGCCCTGTTTGCGTTTCAAGATCTGTGGGAAGTCATTACTGACGGATTTACAGAACCAAGTGGGGAGGAGGAAGCTGAATACACAGCAGATGAGAATAAGACTCTTAAGGAGCAAAGGAAGAAGGATAAAAAGGCCTTGTTTCTACTCTATCAAGCATTGGACGAGTCTACCTTCGAGAAAGTTGCCGAAGCAATGACAAGTATGGGAGATTCTAGCTTCCATCTTCAAAGGAGACAAACGGGTGAAATGGGTTCGTCTCCAACCATTACGGGGCAAGTTCGAGGCTCTTCACATGAAGGATGGAGAATCGGTGTCTAATTATTTCTCACGATTGCTGGTAATTGTGAATGGTTTGAAAAGAAACAATGAGAAGGTCGATGAAATCCGAGTCGTCAAAAAGGTACTTCGATCTCTTTCCTCTAAATTTGAGCATGTAGTTCTAGCTATTGAAGAGTCTAAGGACTTGGAGAATCTTACAATTGAGGAGTTGTTGGGTTCATTACAAGTGCATGAGCAAAGGATGCGGAAGAATGCTAATTCTGGTGTATTAGAACAAGCACTAGAATCAAAACTAACTCTAAATAATCAAGGCAAATTCAGTTGCTACTGTGGTCATGGTAGAGGCTGGGAGCGTGGTATTTTCCAACAACCATGTCAAAGTCAGCAGGAGACTCAAAGCTTCAGAGTTCAGGGACAAGGAGGCAACCGAGGAAGAGGAAGATCCACATATGGACCTGGAAACTCCAAGAATATCCAATGCTACAATTGCAAGAAGTTTGGACATTATGCCTCGGATTGTTGGCACAAAGATGATGAACAAGCCAATGTTGCAGAAGCAACAAATGAAGTTCGTAATGATTCTATTTTACTTCTCGCGTATGATGATTTAGATTCACAATATGAGATTTGGTACCTAGATTCTGGTGCAAGCATTCACATGTATGGGAAGAAAGATCTGTTCGTAGAACTCACAAAAGGAGTTCATGGAAATGTGAACTTAGGGGACTCCTCCAAACTCTCAGTTGAAGGCAAAGGGAAGATAAAAATCTGTCAAATGATGGTAAGAAAGGGTACATTTATGATGTTTATTATGTGCCTAATATGAAAGGCAATGTTCTTAGCATTGGGCAGCTGCTTGAGAAGGGGTTCACCATACATATGAAGAACTACTCTCTCATTTTAAGAGATACACTTGGAGGAATTGTGGCTCGTGTTCCAATGACCAATAATCACATGTTCCCGTTACATCTTAACATAAAGTCTGAGAAATGCTTCTATGGACTCAAGGAAAGTGAGTCATGGAAATGGCATCTTCTATTTGGCCATCTACATTTCAGCGGCCTAAAACTATTATCTTCATTTGGCATGGTGAATTGGTTACCAGTGCTCGAGCCACCGAGCAATGTTTGTGAAGGTTGTATACTTGGCAAGTAGGCACGACTTCCTTTTCCCAGTAGCAAATCTTGGAGAGCAGCATCACCATTGCAACTGGTTCACACCGACATATGTGGACCAATAGAGCCCATGTCCTTAAGAGGTAATAGATACTTTATTACCTTCATTTATGACTTTAGCAGAAAACTTTGGGTTTATTTTTTTAAGGGTTAAATACCAAATACCCCCTTGGGGTTTGGTAACTTTATTTTTACCGCCCTGGGGTTTCATTTTTATCACAGGACTCCCCTGGGGTTTTGAAAAAGGACTAAGTTAGTCCATCCGTTAGTTGACCGTTAGGACTGACACGTGGACCAATCAGATGTTGACACGTGGCACATATTTAATTTTTTTTAATTAAAAAAATGTATATATATATATTTAAAAAAAAAAAAAATTGGGGGTGGCTTGGCCATTTGGGGGTGGCTCGGCCACCCCCATCCGGCCATATGGGGGTGGCCTAGCCACCCCCATGGCCAAAGTGGGTGGTCGAGCCACCCCCAAATGGCCAAGGGGGTACCCCTAATTTTTTTTCTTTTCTTTTTTTTTTTTAATACATTTTTTTTAATTAAAAAAAATTAAAAAAATTAAATAGGTGCCACGTGTCAACATCTTATTGGTCCACGTGTCAGTCCTAACGGTCAACTAACGAATGGACTAATTTGGTCCTTTATCAAAACTTCAGGGGGGTCCTGTGATAAAGATGAAACCCTAGGAGGGTAAAAATAAAGTTACCAAACCCCAGGGGGTATTTGGTATTTAACCTTTTTTTAAAATAAAAATCAGCTGCCTTTATTGTATTCAAGAACTTTAAAACTCTTGTTGAAAATCAAAGTGGCCATAAGCTTGTAACTCTCTGTTCTGACCAAGGTGGAGAATACACCTCAAAAGAATTTGATAAGTGTTGCAGGAAACAAGGCATAAAGCATCAGTTGACTGCTACTTACACACCACAGCAAAACGGGATTGCCAAAAGAAAGAACCGTATCATTCTTAATATGACCAGAACTATGCTCAAGGAGAAAGGGTTGCCAAAACAATTCTGGGCAGAAGCTATGGCATGCTCATCTTATCTACTCAACCGATGTCCTACCAAAAGTGTCAAGAATATGACACCTCAAGAGGCATGGAGTGGCTACAAGCCAAGTGTTGCACACCTAAGAATCTTTGGGTGTGTTGCATACTCTCATGCTCCCGAATCCAAGAAAAAGAAGCTTGATGATCATGGTGAAAAATGTAACTTCCTCGGATATAGTGAAGATTTGAAAGCATACAAGCTCTACAATCCACTAACAAAAAAATTAGTGGTTAGTAGAAACATTATCTTTGATAAAGAAAGAGTGTGGAGCTGGAGTGATGAAGAGAATGCCAAAGAACAACAACTATTAGAGGAGCCTGAAAAGCTCTCAACATAAGCTCCACCAAGTACCCTACCATATTCTTAGCCTACCACACCGTTTAGAGCACATAGAGACTCTACACCTTTGATGGGAGATAGCAGCAGCAGATCCTCCACAAATCAAAGTAAGATGAGAAGTCTGAGGGAAATCTACGAGCAAACAGAAGATGGAGAGACTATTCTTTTTTGCCTATATGATGATCATGAGCCTCTTACCTTTCAAGAAGTCGTTGAAGAAGATTGTTGGAGATTCGCAATGGAGGAGGAGATACATGCTATTCAAAAGAATGATACTTGGGAGTTGACAACACTCCGATCAAACCAAAAGGCTATTGGTGTCAAGTGGGTGTACAAGATCAAACGCACTGCAGAAGGTGAAGTTTCTCGATACAAGGTGATGCAGCGTGACTTAGTAGGCTGCAGTGAAAACAACAATAAAGCAACGGATAACTAATTCTACATCTTGAGTCTATCAATGATCTAAAAATTCTTCTAAAAACAATAGATACTACCTAAAGTTTAAAGGAAAAGATGAATAAACTCAACTCTGAATATTCTCATTAATCAAAATCAATAATAATCAACAACTGTTTTCTCTGGAGGCTATAAGCATATATTTATAGCCCACAACCCTAAACATAATAAAATATGACATAAATACCCCCAAAATCCTAAACCTAATAAAATAACGAACTATTGACTCCCAAAACCCTAATCCTACTAAAACAAGGAAATAAAGACGGCTTAACCTAATTTAAAACGCAGAATATAACATAAGCAGCTCCGAGTGCGCTCGATCACAGGTATAGTGCGATCGATCACACAACCAGGGGCCTGGTTCGCAAGTGTCTGGAAGTACGCTCGATCGCAGGTACACGTGCGCTCGATCGCACTTCCAGGGGACCTGCAATCTGTATCATTCTCCCCTTGTTGGAGAGAATTCGCCCTCGAATTCAATCAGTTCTTTCCACGGTCCTTCAGATGACTAGTCAACTCATTCCACTCGCCCTTCTTCAAAATCAAGAAAAGGCAACACCCCAAAATAAACGTGATGCTCCTCATCATCAAAATACTTTGATGGTTGTCATGAAAGCCCCACACACCACTTGGCAATAGTTTAGATTTGCCATTCTTCTCCTGTTCTTTCTCCCTTTCACGTGCCACGAAGATACTCAAGGACGGATCAATCGTTGTTTCCCTTGCAAACATATAATTCTCCTCATTCGCATAGAACTCATCACAATTGTTGTTAGGAGAATTTAAAATACTTTCAACACCAAGGAAATCAACATAATCAATCCCTTCATCATTATAATTAGGCATTTCACCTGAAAAGTCTTCATCAACCTCTTCATAATTGTCGATGTCACCTGTGGGCTCCTCCTCTTCCAATTAATCATCTTCGGGGTAGAGGCCACCAAACATAGGAGAAAAACCATTGATGTGGTATTTTTGTGACTAAAAATATCAATTATTAAAATTACCACTCGCAATAGAACGAATCCCGTATGATAGGGCTATATTGAGGGTGTCGAACCTCAAGGACTGCAGGGGTTTAATTATAAGAATTTAAAATATTAAAATCAACTTAATTAAAAGAGAATGATTTCTTTGTGTGAATTTGAAGTGCATAAAATAAACGGAAATAAAAGAAGTAAATGGATGAGAGAGAGAGTAGGGTATTGACTTCACCATAATCCGCACATCAATGGTTAACCATATTTAATTCTAGCACTTCCTTTTATGCATGTTATAATTCAACAATAAAATAATTTCATACAATCAATGGAATAGCATAACCCATCTTCGGTTGGCACGGACCGTCTACCTAAATTACACTAAACTAAGGTGTAGTACGATCCGTCTTCCCTAGGCATGGCCTATCTAACCCTATTGATTGCATGTCAATTAAGAACCATTGTAAAACCGTCATTCTTATAATCAAAGAAAATAAGAATGATTTGAGTTCAATAATAGAAAAATAATTTCTAAGACAAGATAAGAATTTTACTAATATTGAATTGGAATTTAAAGAACAATTGCATTTTAATATGAAGAACAGAAATTAATTGTAGCAATCCTCAGAGTTATACAATCACATGCATAAATTGAAAGACTAAAAATTAAATACAATCAAACCATTGTGCTTGGAAAGGGCTACATCAATACCCCACAATTGGGTTTAGCTGCTCATGATCTCCTAAGCTCCACAGACTATTTTACTGAATTTTTGCTCTAGAAGCGGTGTGTCTGTTTACAATGTTTAGAGCCCTATTTATAGGGATTAGGAGAACCCTAAAAACTCTAGAAACCCTGAGAAAACCGGAGAGCAGTCTCCCAGTCCAATTAGGAGACTGAAATCCAAGTCCATGCTGGAGAGGAATTCTTGCCGTGCACTGTACGCTCGAGTGCGCTCGATCCAAGACTTGGTGCGCTCGAGCCTAGCTGGTGTGCGCGCGAGCGCAGGCATGCACTCGACCCTTGATCGCAGACGCTCGAGCGCAATGCGCTCGATCTCAGGAGTGCTACGCTCGATCCTAGTTCCAGAATGCTCAACTTTTTGATCTTTTAAGCCCAATTTCCAATGGTATGTCAAATAAGACCTGAAACACAAAAACAAAACAAAATCAAACAAATAACAATGCTAAGGAATTAATATATGTAAATTAAGGGGCTTGAATGTGCAACATTCGGCGCTTATAACACCCCCAACTTACATATTGCTAGTCCCTTAGTAATATAAACAGAAAATAAACCGAAAAACAAAAACATAAATCCAACTTTCGTGGGACGTACGGTTGCATTTAGCATATGCAACAAGCCTTTTAAACCCCTAGGAGTTCCCTAGAGGACGAGTGAAGTCTCGTGAGGGTTTTCCAGGAATGCTACCCACAAACATTTTCTAACCATGTAATTCCTAAGAATGCAATCTCATGACCATCATGGTTTTCAGTCATTAACAGGCTTAATAAATCAAACACTATCTTCACAATTTCAGGCAATCACAACTTAGCTCCAATCATGGCATATGAGATATCACAAGATTCAACTAGTGTATGTGAACTCATCAAATAGTCAAGGGGTTTCAAAACTAATCTCAATCTTGCATGGATCAATACTCAAAATTCATTGGACTCCCCATCGGACAAAACAACCAGGGCAAAATTTTTTTTTTTTTTACTCACTTAGCTCCCTTAAGCTTTCTGATTGACCCATTTATCGAGTGTTAGGCCAATGACTCCCAAACCAGATGGTTTTAGGGCATTAGGTGTAAAGACACCCCTAAGGACTTATTAACTCGGGCCAAAAAGGCTACAAAGCTAAGCCACTTTTTTTTTTTTTTTTAACCAATCCAAACTTCTCACTTTTTGACGCGAACACTCACTGCTTAATGAGGCAAGAGGTCCGGTTACTTGGTGGGAAGTTTAAAAGGATCCTTTTGTTTTTTTTTTTTTTTTTTTTTAATTTATGCCAAAATCGTTTTCCCAATAAGTTGCCCAACTACATTCCGAATATTAAAACCAAACATTCTTGATTCCAGATTCTATACCCCACAGACTATATGCAAGTGTGCTTGTGAAAATCAAATTGAAACAAGTAATATTTCATGCTGCCAATGAGAGTAACCCAGTTTTAATTTCTTAATCAAGTGATCATGTGTTCGTCATATTAAGCCCATCAATGAATTTCAAACCACAATAGGAAAATCAATTGTATGCTCAGAACGTATCATGTATATGCCCACACCCCCCAACTTAAAGTGCACAATGTCCTCAGTGTGTGGAAAATAACAGGAAAGCAATGCAAGGGGAAAAAGACACACCAAACCTGTCACTGTGGCGCAGAAGAAGGTGCCCCTAGGGCCGGTGGCAATCGGGCTACAATGGCGCGTAGCAGTTCTTGCTGGGCTTCAAATCATTCATCTGCCTGACGCCTGTCCTCCGCTCTCTGGTTCGCAAGCTCAGAGCGGAGGACAGGAGTCAGGTAGGGACTCATATTGAGATATGGTCATAGTAACAGTCACCACTGCTCCGGTGTTTTTGACCGGCGCTGCTGGAGGTGTCTCATCGTGCACAGGCCCGTCAGCGTCCCTATCGACCTCTACTGCCGCAGGCACCCGACGTCGTCACGGCATGTGAGAATAACTCTGATTCCACTGGATCAGACCAAACTGAGGATGTGTGGAAATAGGTCCATCAGTAGGGGTACCCTCTATGCCTCGAGTCTAAAAGATCTGGGTGAAGAGAAACGGGGAATGGAAGTCCCCATGACGCCGAACCCTACGTGCACCGCACAATTGCCCCGTCCCAAAACTTGTGTATCTGGTCCCAAATGAGCTGGGGAATGGAAATCCAATAGCCTCTCTGAAAGGCATATAGTGCTGCAAGAAAGGGGCCGCGCCTCTGAGTCTTGTGTCCAAAGGGGCACACATTCCGCTGCAGGATGAAGTCCACGAACCACAGGTGGGAAGGTAGCAGGACCTCGCTTGTGGAATTGCGTAGGTCATCGGTGTAGCGACCGTGGCACATGTCATCCACAATAAACAACAGTGTGAGGTCAGCTGGCAGGTCTGAGTACCGAGGTGAGCCATCCTGAGCCAAAATGTCGAACGGGCACTCATGAGAACACTACAAGGCAGAAGCAATGTCTTCGGCGGTCAGCTCCACGTCTATGCCCGCCACTAATGAAGAGAGGACGCCCGGCTGAGTACAATCAAAAGTAAGGTGGTTGTAAAATTCTCGGACCAGTCCTTCATAAGCAACGGGGCTAACGGGTTGGAACAGGGCGGTGAGACCGCGTCGTCGGCATTCTTTGACCGCCCACTTGGTTGCTTGGAGGTTGTGGAAGACGGTGTCTACGGCAAAAGAGGTCTCCAAGATCAGCTTCCGTTGCTTCCCATGGCGGGGTAACGGCTGGGAGGGGGCCTCGGGGGTGGTCTCTCGGGCAGGGGAAGAGAGGGATGTGGAAGCAGTGGCTGGAAGCAAGGCTGGGCTTCGTTGAGGCATTTTGCCGAGCACTTGGTGGGCACTCCAAAAGGGAGGAGATGGAGAACCACCTTACTGGGCTTCCCAACCCCCTGCAAAACAAAGAAAAACCAACACAGAGCAGTTCGTGGACCCACGGACTGCTAATTTCTACAAAAAAAAAAAAAAAAAAAAGGGAAAATAAGGGGGTGGTGGGGTATCGGAGAGAATGGGAAATGAGAGAGATAAGTGGTCGAGGAGGGATAAAATTGAGGGAAAGGCCGGTGGGGTGGTGGCGTGGGGTTGTGCGGCAGCCGTAGGTGGTGCGGTGGTGGTGGGTTGGTGGTTGGGGGCGGGGCAGGGGCTGCGGTGGTGGTGGGTTGGTGTGTGAGTGCAGGGGAGGGGCTGCGGCGCTGGGGAAGAAAGGGGAATGGGGAAGAAAAAGAAGTGGGCCGTGACCTAAAAAGGGTCACGTGAGCCCTCTAAACGAGTGCGCTCGATCGCACTTGCGCAGAGGGTGTCACGGTAAGGCGTGGGTACGCTCGAGCACTCCGGAAGGTGCGCTCGAGCGTACTCGTGCATGTGTGTGTGAGTGTAGAGCTTCTGTGCTCGATCCCACTCATGGTGGGCTCGAGCGCAGGCCCGTGCTTTGGGATCGAGCGCACAGTGTGTGCGCTCGAGCCCAGGGTGTCAGTGCCCTAATCAAAAAGATAGACGGGATCTGTCAAATCGACGGATTCCACGTCTGTACCTGGCTCGAGGTTCTGGATACAGGGCTTCAACCTTTGACCGTTGACCTTGAATAGAGTGCCATCCTTTGGGTCTCGTAATTCAACGGCGCCATGGGGTGACACTGAGGTGACTATGAAGGGGCCGTCCCATCTTGAACGGAGCTTCCCAGGGAAAAGCCGGAGTCTGGAATTGAAGAGCCATACTTTCTGGTCCGGCACAAATGTTTTGGGCAAGATATGTTTGTCATGAAAAACCTTAGTCCGCTCCTTATAAAAGTAAGCACTATCATAGGCATCTCGCCGTAGCTCCTCCAACTCTATCAACTGAAGTTTTCGGTGAGAACTGGCTGCCTGTATGTCGAAATTGAACTGCTTTATTGCCCATAGAGCCTTATGTTCTAATTCCACAGGGAGGTGACACGCCTTGCCATAAACCAGCCGATAGGGAGACATTCCAATGGGGGTTTTGTAAGCTGTGCGGTAGGCCCATAATGCATCATTGAGGCGCAAGGACCAATCCTTGCGGTCTGGCCTAACCGTCTTCTCCAGAATATGCTTAATCTCCCGGTTAGACACTTCCACGTGGCCACTTGTTTGAGGATGGTAAGGAGTGGCTACCTTATGTGTGACAGAATACTTGAGAAGCAAGGCCTTGAAAAAACGGTTGCAAAAGTGTCTACCTCCATCACTGATGATAGCCCGAGGAGTACCAAATCTGCTAAAAATGTTGGCTTGGAGGAACTTCACTACAACCTTGTGATCATTGGTCTTTGTGGCAATAGCTTCGACCCACTTAGAGACATAATCCACTCCTACCAAAATATTCTCATGTCCACAAGATGGTGGGAAGGGTCCCATGAAGTCGATACCTCAGACATCAAAAATCTCGACAATAAAGATGGGGTTCAATGGCATCATGTCCCTCCGAGACATAGCTCCTAGGCGCTGACATCTCTCACAAGCTCGGCAGAAGTCATAGGCATCTTTGAACAAGGTGGGCCATGTGAATCCGCATTGTAGAACCTTGGCTGCTGTCTTCTTGGCACTGAAATGTCCCCCACAAGCTAGAGAATGACAAAAGGTAAGAATGCTGGAAAATTCACTCTCAGGGACACATCGTTGGATGATCTGATCAGCACAATACTTGAACGACTCTGGATCTTCCCAATAATAGAATCGAACTTGCTTGAAGAAGCGGTTCTTATCTTGCTTAGACCAATGAGAAGGAATCCGACCTGTTGTTAGATAATTGACAATATCGGCATACCACGGCGGATTTCTCGGAGTAATTTCTAAGAGTTGCTCATCTGGGAACGAGTCATGAACAAGAACCGGCTGGGGTGTCTCAAATGAAATCCGTGACAAATGGTCAGCAACAACATTTTCAGTGCCCTTCTTGTCCCGAATCTCAATGTCAAACTCTTGCAGAAGTAGGATCTAGCGGATCAATCGAGGCTTTGTTTCTTTCTTGGCCAGCAGGTGTCATAGAGCAGCATGATCAGAAAAAATTATAACCTTTGATCCAAGAAGATATGAGCCGAATTTATCCAGAGCAAATACCACAGCTAGCAATTCTTTCTCAGTGGTTGTGTAATTGACTTGAGCATCTATCAACGTCTTGCTAGCATAATAAATGACATGGGGAAGCTTGCGTACCCGTTGTCCTAAAACTGCACCCACAGTGATAAGTGCTAGAATATTCATATTTTCATCCCTTAACTTGCATGTTTTAATCCTTTAGTTTTGGTTAATTAGGCCATTTTACTTCCTTTTTGTATTTTCTTTGTTTTATAGGCTTTTGGAAGAAAATAAAGCGTTTCTGGAAAAATTCCAAGCTTAAAGGGCAAATTGGGAAGATCTAGAAGATATGATTAAGCTTAACCAATCATAGTTAAAGTTTAATCAAATAAAGGAAATGATTAATTCGGAATTTCTCAATTTGAAGTCAAATCGGATTGGATGCAAAATTGGATTCTGAATACGTCTCGGTATTTTGGCCATAACTTTCATCTCAGATATCCGATTGAGGTGATTCAAGCGGCATTGGAAAGCTAACTCAAACTACTACAATTCATTGTGAAATAGCATTTTCCCAATTCGGAGCGCCGCAAGGCCAAAATCATGCCGCAAGATAGGACCGCAATTCTGGGCGAATCCTATTCCGATTTGGGCTTAGGTTTTCTTTAACCTAATTGGGCTTGGACTTAAATCTCCGAAATTCCTAGGATTACTAGGGCTTCTAGGACTCTCTTAAGCCCTATAAATAGACCTCTAAGCCTCACAATTGAGGGGGGTCAGACGAAGACGCGCCGGAGGCGCCGTTCTTAGTCGCTTTCCGTGTTTTCTGGGTTTTTGTAGCTTGGAACTCGAATTATTTTGTAAGTTTTTAATTTTAATGAAGTAATTTAGTTTCTTTATGATTTCTTTTGTCATGAGAGGCTAATTCTTCAACTAAGGTTGAAGATGAAGCCTCACCATTGATTAGTTTTATATTTTTATGTTTCGTTCGTACAAATCCGTCGTTTAATGTAATGTATGTTCGTTTCAGTTCAATTGTGTGACAAAATTGTGATTGATTGTTGTTTATAAATCGTGAAAATGTTGGATATTCGTTGTGTTTCATCCAACGGATACATCGAATGATTTGATTGAGACTTATATCCATTGTGATTTACGGATACAATGGATGATTTGATCTCAATTGGATATTCGTTGTGATTTGTAATAGAGATGGATTCATCGAATGATTCAATTGGTTTATAAAAAAACAATAGAACATATATAGGGTTTAATTGTTTGTCGGATGCATGAATGAAAACATAAGAATGTATGCTTTGATTTGGTGAGGTGAATTCTAAAACCTTAGTCGTTTATCTTTTGATTATTTTTATTTTATTTAGTTTATGTTAGTTTATTTTCAAAATCAAAATCATTCGGAACTAGGTTAAGATATAATTGATTTAGATAGAAATTAAATTTCACAAACACAATTCCCTGTGGATCGACCTCGCACTTGCACACACACTATATTGCACACGACTCGTGCGCTTGCGAGTACAATTAAATTTGTACATCAAATTTTGGCGCTGTTGCCGGGGATTTGTTTGTTTGTGAAAATTGATTTTTGTTTAAATTGATTTTATTTTTCTACTAGTTATTTTCTTTTTACAGTTTGTTGCCTTTTATTTTTATTTTTTTTATTTGTTTCTGTTTATAGTTACTAATAAAAATAAAAAAATAAAATTAAAAAAAAAAAAAAAAAAAGAGAAAAAGTTGTTTGTTTTTGTTGTTTCTGTTGCAGCTCTGCCGAAGGAACTAGTCCCTGCCAAAGCACTTGATCGCACATCACCTACACTCGAGCACATTCGAGCCTAACGCAGCAAGCATCCCGCGTGCCTGCGCTCGACACTTCCGTAGGTGCGCGCGAGCGCACACCCCTCGCCCATGTACGCTCGATCGCACATCACTTGCGCTCGAGTGCACCATCGCAGACTGCACCAAAACGGGCCAGCACCTTGAATTTTGCCAAACTTATGTTTGGTCCGTTTTGTGAGTTTTTGTTTTGAGTTGTTTTTAATTTTTGGTATTTTTGTTTATTTTATTTTCAAAAAAAAAAAAATCCAACAAAAAAAAAATCCAACAAAAAAAATTTTGGTTAATGTTTCATGTGGAAGTGTGCTTTGTTTAAAGAGTGAGGATAAGCATGAATTTTCCTTTAGGTAATTTTAATGCTACCCTTAGTTGTAGGACACCCGCTTTTTCCAATTATTCTCATCATTTTCACCCACATGGACCATGTTTATATTGCTCTAACCCTTATCATAGTTCAGGTAATTGTCCATCTTGGGGACAATTTTTCAATTTTTCACATGAGCAGATGAACACCAATTTCTCCAGTTTGGGGTCTGAATCAAATTTCAATTGCTACACCCTTGATTGGAGCAACCATTCTAATTTCTCGTGGCAAGCTAATGCTACGGGAAATTATGCTCCCCAATTTAATGAACTGCACCATCCTGAATATCCGCAGTTCGACAACCAATCCTCTACTCCTTCACCCTGCAATTATCCTCCACAAGATTTATCATTGGAAAACACCCTCAAAGAGTTCATACAGTCTAATGGCCAAACCTTGCAAGAGCTTAAAAATGCCACCATAGTCAACTCCCAAGCCATAAATGAAGTGAAGAATGCAGCCATGGCCAACACTCAAGCAATTGAAAAGTTGGAAGGACAGCTTGGTTATTTAGTTGCTGAACTCACTAGAATAGAGGAAGAAGAGCTTCAAAGTCAGTTGATGGCTGAAAGGCACTACATGATTGATGAGGATGATTCTAGCCATCCTTATCATGAGCATGTCAAAGCCACCACCCCAATTAGGAGAGAGAAAATTGTTGAGGAGACTGTTGATGAGACAAGTCTAGAGGACCCATTGGGAAAGTGCTTTGCTCAATTTGGATGTGACCTAGACCTTGACAAGTTACTTGAGCAAGCTGATGCCTTATTGGACTCCACTCCTAATATGCGAATTGAAAATGGGGAAACCACTGAGATATCATTCCCTAACTCACCCTCATTAGCAGCTGAGCCTTTCATTGTGGGTAACCATGAGGAGAAAGAAAAAGAGGAGCAGGTTGATCACATTGAGCCCCCATCAACTCCAAATCTGTCCAATGACAAGGGAGTGAGTACTGAAGCTCACTCCTTCATCAAAATCCCTCTTGCGACAATTCATGAACCCCAACCTTCAATTCTTCAATGTCTCAAAGAGCCGTCTCATGCTGAAATTCTCAAAGATCTATGCACACAAGGTCACAAATCTAGGAACCATGTTCCTAAGAAGATCTTTCGAAGCAAGCAACTAGGCTACCTGAGACGGCAAAACATCCTTCCAGAGGGATATCAAATTCTTAAGAAGAAAGGATGGAAGGGATTGGTTGGACACCCAAATGATCGAGGAAAGTGTGGTATTCTTTCTTTCTTTTTATTTTCAGCACTTTATTTTGATTTCTTTTCCTTTTTGTCATTTCATTTTGTGTCATTTTCTTTTTATTTCTATCAGCAATTAATCTTTTGATATTTGTTTCTATGAGAAAATATTGCTGCTAGATTTTGACAGGTGTTTTGGTGTTCAAGTCTGGGGGACGCCCTGGCCTTTGCACACTCGAGTTTCCGCATCCTACGGTATTGTGTCTCTTGCTACATTGGGGACAATGTGTCATTTAAGTTTGGGGGTGTGGACAAACACATTGTCTTTTTGTTTGTTTGTGTCTTTTTGTTTGTTTTTATCTGTTTGTTTTGTTTAAAAAAAAAAAAAAAAAAAATTGTGCTATGTTGTTGATTGGTCATGAGTTACATCATAACTGTGGTTTGCATGTCATTAGTGTGTTTAACTTTTTGAACACTACATGTCATTAGAAATCCGAGTCCTTTGACTCATTTGGTGGATTAGAAAGACTTCACATGTCTGAGTTGATTATTACAAGCACACTAGCATAAAGTTTGTGAGGTATGAGATTTGGATTGATTAGGGTGTGCTTTGTGATTTGTAGGATGAAGTGTTGATGAAACCTTGGCTTGAAGATAAAAAAATTAAAAAAAAAAAATTAAAAAAAAAAAATTAAAAAAAAAAAAAAAATTGTCATCATCAGTTTGAGCTTTTCATTGAGTAACCGGATCTCATGCCTCACTAAGCATTGAGTGTTCGCGTAAAAAGATGAGAAATTCAACTTGGTTGACTGTATGGCTAGTTTGGCTTCGTAGCCTTTTTGACTTGAGTAATTAAGCCTTAGGGATGTTTTACATCTAGTGCCCTAAAACCATCTGGTTTGGGAGTCACTGGCCCAATACTCGTTACATAGGTCAATTAGAAAGCTTAAGGGAGCCGAACATTGCACAGCCTACACAAAAAAAAAAAAAAAAAAAAATATATATATATATATATATATATATAATAATAATAATAATAATTAAAAAAAATGCATGTCTTGATCCAAGCCTTTGGTGTTTTCATTTGTGAAAATTCCTATGAATTTTGAGGTACACCAAACTTTGAGAAAAATTGAAGCCTCTTAACTTTGTGTTAGTCTCACTTTGCACATTTGGAGCTTGTGTTGTCTCAAATTTCCACCTTTGAGTTGAATGATTTGTGGTTGGCTTGATGATTTGATTGTGGTGTTTACTTTGTTAAACCTGCTCATGATATGAGAACCATATGTTTGTATGAAAATTGTGTCTGTCAATGACATAGTGCTAAAAATGTTTGTGGGTATCATTTCTATTAAACCCTCACGAGACTTCACTCGTCCTCTAGGGATGCTTAGGGGTTTAAAAGGCTTGTTGCATACGCTAAATGCAATCGTACATCCCACGAAAGATGGATTTATCTTTTGTTTTCTGTTTTTCCATTCTTGTTTTTAGTTTTGTATTGCTAAGGGACTAGCAATATGTAAGTTTGGGGGTGTGATAAGTGCTAGAATATTCATATTTTCATCCCTTAACTTGCATGTTTTAATCCTTTAGTTTTGATTAATTAGGCCATTTTACTTCCTTTTTGTATTTTCTTTGTTTTATAGGCTTTTGGAAGAAAATAAAGCGTTTCTGGAAAAATTCCAAGCTTAAAGGGCAAATTGGGAAGATCTAGAAGATATGATTAAGCTTAACCAATCATAGTTAAAGTTTAATCAAATAAAGGAAATGATTAATTCGGAATTTCTCAATTTGAAGTCAAATCGGATTGGATGCAAAATTGGATTCTGAATACGTCTCGGTATTTTGGCCATAACTTTCATCTCAGATATCCGATTGAGGTGATTCAAGCGGCATTGGAAAGCTAACTCAAACTACTACAATTCATTGTGAAATAGCATTTTCCCAATTCGGAGCGCCGCAAGGCCAAAATCATGCCGCAAGATAGGACCGCAATTCTGGGCGAATCCTATTCCGATTTGGGCTTAGGTTTTCTTTAACCTAATTGGGCTTGGACTTAAATCTCCGAAATTCCTAGGATTACTAGGGCTTCTAGGACTCTCTTAAGCCCTATAAATAGACCTCTAAGCCTCACAATTGAGGGGGGTCAGACGAAGACGCGCCGGAGGCGCCGTTCTTAGTCGCTTTCCGTGTTTTCTGGGTTTTTGTAGCTTGGAACTCGAATTATTTTGTAAGTTTTTAATTTTAATGAAGTAATTTAGTTTCTTTATGATTTCTTTTGTCATGAGAGGCTAATTCTTCAACTAAGGTTGAAGATGAAGCCTCACCATTGATTAGTTTTATATTTTTATGTTTCGTTCGTACAAATCCGTCGTTTAATGTAATGTATGTTCGTTTCAGTTCAATTGTGTGACAAAATTGTGATTGATTGTTGTTTATAAATCGTGAAAATGTTGGATATTCGTTGTGTTTCATCCAACGGATACATCGAATGATTTGATTGAGACTTATATCCATTGTGATTTACGGATACAATGGATGATTTGATCTCAATTGGATATTCGTTGTGATTTGTAATAGAGATGGATTCATCGAATGATTCAATTGGTTTATAAAAAAACAATAGAACATATATAGGGTTTAATTGTTTGTCGGATGCATGAATGAAAACATAAGAATGTATGCTTTGATTTGGTGAGGTGAATTCTAAAACCTTAGTCGTTTATCTTTTGATTATTTTTATTTTATTTAGTTTATGTTAGTTTATTTTCAAAATCAAAATCATTCGGAACTAGGTTAAGATATAATTGATTTAGATAGAAATTAAATTTCACAAACACAATTCCCTGTGGATCGACCTCGCACTTGCACACACACTATATTGCACACGACTCGTGCGCTTGCGAGTACAATTAAATTTGTACATCACACAGCATAGTCAGATGCATCACACATGATCTCAAAGGGCAATGACCAGTCAAGTGGCTGCATGATGGGAGCAGAGGATAATAGGGACCGGAGCTGCTGGAATGCCTGGTGACATGCTTCATCAAAGTGAAAAGAGGCGTCCTTAGCAAGCAAGTTACATAAAGGCCTTGAAATTTTGCTGAAATCTTTAATGAAACGACGATAGAAGCCGGCGTGCCCTAGGAAAGAACGGATCTGCTTCACTGAAGTGGGTGGTGGTAAATTTTCAATGAGCTCAACTTTGGCCCGGTCTACCTCAATACCTCGTTTGGACACTATATGGCCCAAGTGGCTCTTCTCCCAGCTCAAAATTCAACGTTGAAGCACAAGTGATAGATTATGGAGGCATTTATCAAAAGAAGATCCAAAAACAGAAAAGTCATCCATAAATACCTCCAAAAAATTTTCCACCATGTCAGAGAAGATAGACATCATACATCTCTGGAATGTGGCAGGTGCATTGCAGAAGCCGAAGGGCATGCGTCGGTAAGCAAAGGTGCCGAATGGACATGTGAACGTCGTCTTCTCTTGGTCTTGGGGATCAACTGCAACCTGATTATACCCGGAATAGCCATCTAAGAAGCAATAGTAGCTCTGGCCAGCAAGACGCTCCAAAATTTGATCAATGAATGGGAGCGGGAAGTGATCCTTGCGGGTATGAGAATTGAGCTTCCGGTAGTCAATGCAGACACGCCACCCAGTGGTTATGTGCTGTGGAACCAATTCGCCAGCAGAATTCTCAACAACGGTGATGCCTGATTCCTTTGGAACCACTTGAGTGGGGCTCACCCATTTGCTATCTGAGATGGGGTAGATGATGCCTGCATCAAGTAACTTGACGACCTCTTTCATTACTACCTCCTTCATGTTGGGATTCAACCGGCGCTGTGCCTCACAGGAGGGTCGAGCATCTTCTTCCAAATGGATCCGGTGCATACAAATAGAGGGGTCAATGCCTTTCAAATCTGCCACGGTCCAACCAATAGCCTCTTTATACTCCCTTAACACTGCGAGCAGACTGTCTTCTTGGTCTTTTTGTAAGTCAGAAGCAATGATGACCGGCAGGGTGTTGTTAGACACCAGAAATGCATATTTGAGCTTTTCTGGTAGGGGCTTCAACTCAAGCTTCGGTGGAGACAGTAGGGATGGAACAGGAGGAGTGCTTGATGTCACAGGTAGGGGCTCCTTTACTACTCTCCATGGATGGAAATCTGCACTAGCAGCTGTTTCTAACAATTCATGGACCTCTTGAATGTACTGGTCGGTGTTGAATTCTTCAAAGTCGAAAATAATTCAAGCAAGCTTCTACTGGGTCCTTTGTCAGGAGACTGGGTAGTGAGTCTTCTATATATTCTTCAATGCTGTCCAAAAAGAAACACTCATTCTGATCAGGAGCATGCTGAAATGCAGTAAAGATATTCAACCGAACCTTCATATTGCCAAATGAGATTTCCATGACTCCAGTTCGACAGTTGATGCATGCATTTGCTGTGGCTAAGAATGGACGCCCAAGGATGATAGGAACCAGCTTCTCAGGATTGGGCACAGGCTCGGTATCCAGCACGATAAAGTCTACTAGGAAGAAAAATTTATCCACCTGGATGATCACACCTTCTACAATCCCTCTAGGCTTCTTAATCGACCGATCAGCTAGTTGCAGAATCACTGTGGTGGGCTTCAGCTCCCCTAGGCCCAGCTGCTGATATACTGAATAGAGAAGTAAATTTACTCCAGCTCCCAGATCTAAGAGTGCCTTATCAATCTCTCTTTTTGTCCGATGATGCAAGAAATTGTAGGCGCCCCGGGGTCCTTGAATTTCGGAGGAGTGTTGTGCTTGATTAGGGAACTCACTTGCTCAGTCAAAAGGACTTTCTTGGGGATGTGATTTCTGGTCTTCCTCTTTTGACTACACAAGTCTTTAAGGAACTTAACATAGGCAGGGACTTGTGCAATGGCATCAAGAAGGGGAAGATTGATTTTTACCTGTTTGAACATCTCCATCATTCCTTGTATTTTCTCTCATTGTTTCCCAAAGTGGGAAGGTGCCTTGAGACATTCTGGAAAGGGGCCCGGTGGCTCATATGGGAATTCTGGAGTGGATGCTGCTGATGACGAAGCCTCATTGCTTACTTGCTTGCTTTTAGCATTCTGTAAATTCTGGGCAACCTCCTTGTGTTCATCCTTCTTCTCCTTCACATGATTGTCAACTATTTTGCCGCTTCTTAAGGTGGTGATGGCTTGAACTTGCTGATGGTATGAAGTGCCCTCATCGACCATATAGTGCCCTTTAGGGTTTACCACCGGCTGACTTGGAAGCTTTCCTTCGTCTCTTCTGTTAATGGTGTTGGCAAGTTGTCCGACTTGAGCTTCTAGCTTGGCAATGGATTGGGAATGTGAGTTGACTATTTCCTCTTGAGATTTAATTGACTGCTTGATCTCGCTGGTCAGCTCAGTCACTGCTTTTACAATCCGATCCTCAAAATTAGACTCTAAAGGAGCCTGGTAGTGCTGCTGTGGAGGCCGGTAAGTGGACTGCGGTTGGTAGGGCTGCCTGTTTGATTGAGAGTGATTATGTGGCCCTAGGGATGAGTTGCTTGAATTCTTCCATGAGAAATTTGGATGATTTCGCCATCCGGGGTTGTAGGTATTGGAGTACGGATCATTACCCGGTCTGGAGAAAGCTGCATTAACCTGCTCATTAGAAATGTCAGTATAGTTCCAGTAACAGGGCAGTTATTTACATGATGCATAGGACTGGAACAGAATGAGCATGCTTCAGTGTGTGTGTGAGTGGCATTAGGAGCAAAACCAACAGTCAACAGAACTTGATCTAACTTCTTGGTGATAGCCTCAACTACTTGGTTGGCCATGTTTGGGGAATGGCCGGCTTCATACAAACTCTCCGTCTTGGGTGCTTTAGGTGCTGGTGCCCTTCGTCTGGCGGAAACCTGCTGAAGAGAATTGTTACTTAAGTTTTCAAACAAAGACCATGCTTCATTTTCACTTTTCAACATGAATGTCCCCCCACATGATGCATCTACCATTTTTCTATTGGACTCGGTCAGGCCATCATAAAAACACTGGACTAGCTGCCATTTTGGGACAGCGTGGTGTGGACATGATCTAAGCAAGGTCTGCAACCTATCCCAAGTCTCATGGAAATCCTCTCCCTCGTACTGGGAGAATGTAGTAATGGCTCTCCTAGTATTATTGGTCATGCCTAAGGGAAAGTACTTCTTAAGAAATTTTTGTTGCAATTGAGCCCAAGAAGTGATAGAATTGGGTGTTAAGGACTGGAACCAATGTTTGGCTTTTTCCTTGAGGGAGAAAGGAAAAAGACGCATCCTTAGGGCATCCTCAGTGAATCCATTCATTTTAGTGGTTTCACAGATTGATTCGAAATCACTGAGGAATTCATACGGATTTTCAGTGCTAAGCCCTAAGAAGGAAGGTAAACTTCGTATAGTGCTAGGCTTAATTTCATAATGGGTTGCCGTAATTTCCGGCAACCGGAGACATGTTGGAGTAGTGTAAGTGGTAGGAAGATAGTGATCTTGCAATGCTACGTGGTTACCGTCCCCCATGGTCTCAGTGGAACGTTCTTCTAGCAAATTAGAGTTCTTTTGGGATCTAATTTGTCTAAGAGTGCGTTCAATTTCAAGGTTGTAAGAAATTAATGGAAAAGATAAAGAACGACGACCTAGCATAAACTAAACAGAAATTTAAAAGAAAACATAATTTTTTTTTTTTTTTTTTTTTAAATGAAGCTAAAACAGAAAACAAAGAAGCTCACAAATGGCCTTAGTGTGCACTTAGGGTCTGGATGCAGGATGCCGCAAGTGCGCTCGATCGCACGGTAGGGTGCGCTCGAGCGCACTTGATCTTTTAAGCCCAATTTCTAATGGTTTGTCAAATAAGACCTGAAACAAAAACAAAACAAAATCAAACAAATAACAATGCTAAGGAATTATCATATGTAACTTATGGGGCTTGAATGTGCAACATTCGGCGCTTATCATCTTCTTTGTACTCTTCCTCTCGGTCATCTTCTTCAGGGTAGAAGCCACCAAGCATGGGAGAAAATCCATCCTCTTCGTACTCGTCCTCTAGGTCGAATGCCAAAGATCCTTCAATCGATTCTTCCTCATTGACATCGTCATCATAGGTTGGTGGGGAATCCCAATCCACAAATCCTTGTGAAGGATCTACAACATCTTCATGTCTAAACTCTTCATCAATAAATTCTGACTTCTGAAACTTTTCATCCACAGATTCTTTTTCCTCCCCCATATAATATGGATTCGGTTTATGGATTTGTGGTTGGCAAGTAGGGGTCCAATTGGCCTGTCGTGTACTCTTCGCCTCTCTCCATGTTTCCCTAAACACTTTTTTTTTTTTTTTTGTAGAAATTTTTTATTTTATTTGTCACAACCATAGACCGTTGTCTCTAATTTTGTGACTTCTGGCCCATGGTATAACTATGGGGCAAGAAAGCGACCCGCATATATTTCAATAGTTTTTCCCAACTATTGATCTTCAATTTGGGTTCTCGCTTCCTAGTTTTCTTCAGTTGTTGCCACAACGCACCAACTCTTTCCTGAAATGTATGTACCACCAAAGGGACTTGTTGTTCATGAAGCACCCCGTTGAATTCAAAAACCTCTTCAACAGTCAACACCCAATCCAGAAATTCGTCTAGTTCTAGATTCCCGTCGAATTTCAAAATTTTGAGTTCGAATCTACTTACCCGCCAATTGGCATGAGCTTGCGCAAGGTACTGATGTCCGTGCTTTCAGCGCTCCGCAAACGGGTTTCTAGATCCATTCCCATGTTGACCACACAAGTTGGATAATTGGGTAGTGAGGTCTTCAATTTGATCCCTCATAGCCCTGAATCGATCATCCATGTGTTGCCAAGGTTCAGTGATAGATTTGCCTTCTGCCTCCATGAATCGTAGTCTTGGTTGGCCACGACAATTGTTCGGCCCACCACTCATGTGCCTCAAACGAATCGTCGGTTGTTCCTTACGTGCTGTCTCCGTGTGCACATACACCTCGTTCATGTCTGCAAAGCAGTTGCTCCTCCCCATTCATGGACAACAACTGAGCTCTAATACCAACTGATGCAGCATGACTTAGTAGGCTGCAGCGAAAACAACAGTATAGCAGCGGATAACTAATTTTAGATCTTGAATTTATCAATGATCTAAGAATTTTTCTAAAAACAATAGATACTCTCTAAAGTTTAAAGGAAAAGAGGAATCAACTCAACTCTGAGTATTCTCATTAATCAAAATCAACAATAATCAACAACTGTTTTTTCTAGAGGCTATAAGCATATATTTATAGCCCACAACCCTAAACATAATAAAATATGACATAAATACCCCCAAAACCCTAAACCTAATAAAATAACGAAATATTGACTCCCAAAACCCTAATCCTACTAAAACAAGGAAATAAAGACGGCTTAACCTAATTTAAAACGCAGAATATAACATAAGCAGCTCCGAGTGCGCTCGATCGCAGGTATAGTGCGATCGATCACAGGTATTGTGCGATCGATCGCACAACTAGGGGCCTGGTATGCTAATGTCTCGAAGTGCGCTCGATTGCAGGTACACGTGCGCTCGATCGCACTTCCAGGGGACTTGCGATCAGCATCACAAGGCAAGACTAGTAGCTAAAGGGTACAAACAAAAGTACGGCATCACACTTGCCGCTCATCACAATCGGAAGATATACCAACTTGATGTCAAGTCAACCTTTCTCAATGGCATCCTTGAAGAAGAGGTGTACGTACAACAACCGGAAGGCTTTATAATGGAAGGAGAAGAAAGCAAGGTATACCGCCTTAAAAATGCATTATATGGCTTAAAATAGACACCAAGAGCTTGGAACGCAGGCATTGATAATTACTTTCATCAGAACGGCTTCATCAAATGTCCATATGAGCATGCTGTTTACATGAAGAAAAACCATTGTGGTGAATTTATAATCATTTGCCTATATGTTGATGATCTGTTATACACAGGAAATAGTAGTGAAATGATCAAGGAATTCAAGTAATCAATGTTTAAGGAGTTTGAGATGACAGACAATGGGTTGATGTCCTACTTCCTTGGTATTGAAGTGAAGAAACAACATGATGGAATTTTCATATCCCAAAAGAAGTACATGTGAGCAATTTTAGAGAAATTCAAGATGGATAGCTGCAACTCTGTGAATACCCTAGTCGAAACAAGCATAAAGTTGTCAAAAGTCGAGTTATTGAACGAACTCTTTACAAGAGTTTGGTTGGAAGTGTGAGGTACCTGACGATCACAAGGCCAGATATTGTCTATGAAGTTGGACTTGTGAGTCGATACATGGAGACACCAGTGGAGATTCATTGGCTAGCTGCAAAAAGGATTCTAAGGTACATTAAAGGCACTCTGAATCTTGGTTTATTCTATGCGTATGGTGATGAAGCAAAATTAGTTGGTTAATCAGATAGTGATAGGGGATGTGACCAAGATGAGAGGAAAAGTAATACTGGCTATGTGTTCTATCTGAGTTCTACAGCATTTTCTTGGACATCCAAGAAACAAGGAATTGTAGCCTTGTCTACTTGTGAGGCAGAGTATGTGGTAGCTTCATCTACTATTTGCGAACCTCTATGACTAAGGAATCTCTTGAAAGAACTGGAACATCTACAAGAACAACCGACTGTGATTTATGTGGATAACCAATCAGCTATAAAGCTAACAAAGAATCCAGTGCAACATGGGAGGAGTAAACACATTGACACTAGGTTCCACTTTCTTAGAGACCATGTGAAGCAGAAGACAATAGAGCTCCAATATTGTCACACCACTGAACAAGTAGCAGATATATTTATTAAGCCATTATCAGGTGCAATTTTCATGAGGCTAAGAGACATGCTTGGAATGAGGACGGTTTTGATTTGAGGGGACGTGTTGGAAGCTCAACAAATCAAAACGCAAGAGAGTTTTTTCTATGTGGTAGAAGTTATAAGTTCTTTTAATTAATAAGGGACTTCGGTTCTCTAACCTCATATGTTTTATGCAATTTTCAACTGAAGTCTTAACTTAGAGATGAGTTTTTTGTTATTTATTACAATAAATAAGGAGAAGTAAACGCCTTGTAAATTAGTCTTTGAATGCCTCTATTTATAGGCTTCATAAGATGTATTTTCATACAAGTGAAATACGGAGTAAACTTCCTCCACTCTTCTCTAGTCTAATTATTTGTTCTGTCTTTTAGTAATAAAAGAGAGGAAACAAGAAAGCGAGAAAAGAGATAGAGAGATAACTAGTTTGTAAACTAGTTTTTTATCTTTCAGTTTGAACCATTATGTTGTTTAAAACCCCCATTATCTAACCTCATCCTTATTTCTTATAAATTTTTCAGAATAAGCAGGCGATCCCTCAAGTTGAGATACTCAGGTAGCTGAATGTGGGAGCGAGTTCTTGGAATCTAATTAGAAGTGGAGGTTTCAATAAACGTGTTGTAGAGTTATTTTTTGTTTTGTAAGAACTTGAGACTCGGAGTTTATAGTTTATCAATATATACATTGGACCCAAATTATGTTGCTGGGAAATATATTTTAGAGATGGGTTTGGATTTACCATTTATTTTATTTGACAGTGACAGAGTATTTAAATGGGGAAGTTTGTTTTTGTTATCAAGTTTTGTTGGGTTATATATTACTTAGTTCTAATTGAGGTTTATAGATGATTAGGTAGTATGAGTAACTGACTCTTGGGTGATATTGAAGAAGAAAATATTTCAAATAGGTGTCATGTGCTGCTTTGGACATGGGGTGTAACACCTTTATCTTGATAGTGTGGTCAGGTACAACGACCAAAAGAGTGCAGTCAAGAGTACCAACAATAATGGAACAGTGAAGGGTATATATATGTGTGTGTGTGTGTGTGTGTGTGTGTGTGTAAATAAGTGATGGGGGTGTTAAGTAGTTAGAAGAAAGTAGGTTGGTGCAATGAAAACCAGTAATCATCACATGCTGAAGTCAAACATTTTCTTTTTCTATCGATCATGCCTTTGTTAACCTAAGTCGGATATATGTATCATGAAGACTTCTTAAAGTAGTTAGTTTTAATTATACCTATTTCAAAACTTGTCCTATTCCATTGTATCAGACCAAACCATAAAAGAACACAGGAAAGGACAACATGTTATCTAGGATATGATCAAGTGTCCTTTTGTGAAAGCGATAAATGAGTAAATTGTTAGGCACAAATGAGCAGCAAGCACCCACCTATTCATTCATTCTTTTCTTTTATTCATTACATAGAATCTATTCTCTCCTCATACATTATTTGCATTGTATATATATATATGACATGGTGATGAGGATTGAGGCATTTGGCTTAACCATTTATTCATATTTCATTTGTTACTTTTGTTGGAAAATGATGGGGGGATGGAGATTTTAGGTTATGGGTTATTATCTCCTTGGCAGCATTACTTTCTGAACATCAAACCATGGGTCCCTTGGAAATTAGGATAAACAAAAGAATAACAATGATGTGAAAAGAACTTTAGGACCCAATCGAATCAATTCATGGCGGAAAGATGGATCATATAATGCAAGAAAACCTAGCTGTTATCTTTTCATCTAAAGAGATGTAGACATGGTACTCAAAATGGGCCAAGATGGGCTTTTGAGTTGTGTCAAAACCATTTCAATAATAGACACTGTCAGGCTGGGGGAAAAATCCAGCAGATGAACCAAACAAGTGCTGTTTATGAATGGTTGTAACATAGACAAAATTGTCATGTCAGGCTGAGAGAAATGGAAGTAATATATCTATAAGTCCCATCTAATTGCTTGGCTAAGATTAATTTCTTTCTCTAATCTCTTTTCTTTTTATTTTTTCACTGTCAAGTCCTCCAATAGTTTCCCTCAAAGTATATGCACATTGGCTATGGTTAATGTGCAGGCCCACACCATGGGATGGTCCTCCGAGTATGCCTTGTTGGGAATCATAAACCCCAAGATATTTTCAATGGCATAAGGATAAAAAGCAACAAGGACTTTCTTTCCCATCAACACCTGTGAAATGCTGTAAGATTGATTGAAACATAAATACTTTAAACAAAAAGGTTTTAAGAGGTTGAGAGCTTAATAATTATCAATTATTCCAAATAAAGCCGCTGAAAAAGAAATCCCTGTCTATATATAATAAGTAGCCCAATTAATTTTTCTGGAAAATCCTCCATCAATTCCACAAAGAAGGTGGAAAACAAACCCCCCCCCCCCCCCCTCCCAAAAAAAAAAAAAACAAATAAATTGTCATAGATAGTTGAATAAAGAATTTTACTATCACACTATCTAGCTGTGTAACAATTTATTAAATATTATTTCCCGACAAAAAAAATCATGTTGATCAAGGCTTGTTATTTCAACCACATATATAAATGGGTTTTAAGTACAGACAAGAGACAGGATGAGAATTCACCAAGGAAATGAAAGCACTAGCTTAGATTAATTTTTTTTTTTTTTTTCTTGTGATTTTTGTGTAGGTTCTCATTATCAGCCACTCCAGTTGATGGTACATTCACTCTCCCTTTTTTCCTTCATAGTTATCTCCTCCTTGAAAGCAACCTCAGAACAAACCCAGCTTTGCCAAGGTGGTCCTTGTAATTATGCTAGTCTAAAGTGGTCGGGCTCAGTTCTAGGTAGAGAGAGAGAGAGAGAGTGAGATATAAGTGGAGAGGACGGCATGTATATATGGAAAAATAGTTGGGGTAAAGAGGGGTTTCAATTGTGGATAGGACTATTCCCATTTTGAAATACGATGAGATGGCATTTTTTGTTGTAGGCTAGATAGCTATGGCACTTTGGTGTGATTGGCTAGGTTTTGGAGAAGGGTCTATGTATGTGGCAGTGGCAAGTACAAGCACAAGCACAAGCCACAAGCAACTCTTTTCTTTCTTTCTTCCTTGACAAAATGTGAGAGAGAGAGAAAGCTTTTGAAAGAAAAGCTAAACAGATAAGCACGCATGGGAGGGAACCCAACGACATTCTCTCTCACATATAGAGTTGATAGATAGACAAGAGAGAGAGAGAGAGAGATGGGATTTCTTCTTTTTTGTGAAAGCGACATATATTTAATTAATTGCAAAGCTTCAGTCAAAGGGAGCATTGCGTCTCATGGCAGGCTCACAGTGCATGCCCCCTTTGAGTGAAATAATTGTCCTTCTCTGTTAGGGTTAGAAACAGCTACGTGTAGGTTAAAATTATATATCCTTAACAAAAAAATAAAAGAAGAAAGAAAATGAGATTCCACATCCACATGCACTGATCAGAGAAGTTACACAAAGGGGGAATAAATAATCCATGCAGGATGCTTGTTTGGGAATTCCTAGGGGGTGGTTTAGAATTAAGAAGAAATATGGAGGTGTAATATGCAAATCACGTGAAGTAGCACAGTTACTTGGTATTTCCTATCCACTCATCACTTCCCAAATATCGCTCTAAGGGGGACGAGTACTGTATGCACAAAAGAAGGAAAAGATTAAGAAAAAGACGCCTCTTTGTCTGCAATAAATACCCTCTTTCTTGCCTTCTTTTTTATATCCCCTAGCTCCTCACCATCTTTATTCAAATCTCTCTCTCTCTCTCTCGCCCCATGGACGTACGGTATCCTAGCCATGCTGTCTTTCTCAAGCTCTCTCTGTCTCTGTCTCTCTCTCTCTCTCTCTCTCTAGCTAGTCTTGCTTAAAGCAAGCTGCAGGTAAATCTTTTATCTCATCATCTCTCTCTCTCTCTACATACATGATACATGCATATATATACATACCCATTTGACAAATACATACATATATACATACATTCATTTCAGGCTGTCCTTCTCATGGCCGGCTGCTGTCTTTCTCAATAACTCCAGGCTTCCACACTTGCAGATAGCTAGAGAGAAGAAAGGAAGAAAATGAAAATGAATTAATTAGCCTCCTGCCTTCCTTCCCCTGGCACCCTATCTACGTCATTCTCAACCGGTGCAATTCAAATAAATAAATTTAGAAAAAAAAAAAATGTATTCCTCAAATAGTAACACTAATATTCCCATCTCCTATTCTGACCATCCATTTCTCCAGAGGCCTTTTCTCAATGACATCATCTCCAGTACCACCTCCAGCTTCTTTCCCTTCGAAGACGACGACGTTTACAACAACCTCCTTCACCTTCACCACCCCTCCTCCTCCTTAACCCAAACCAACATGGTCGAATCTACCAAAACTCACATCACTGAGCAGATCCCGAGGAAAAGATGTTCCAAGCGCGACCGCCACAGCAAGATTAACACTGCCCGAGGACCCAGGGACCGGAGAATGAGGTTGTCCCTCGATGTCGCCCGCAAGTTCTTCGGCCTCCAAGACATGCTAGGCTACGACAAGGCTAGCAAGACCGTTGAGTGGCTTCTCGTGCAAGCCAAACCTGAAATCAACAAGCTCGCCGGAGAGATCAACAGCAAGAGCACCACCGCTTGCTGCAGCTTTGCTTCTTCTACTTCTGATGATCACTCGTGCGAAGTTGTCGATCATGATCATCGTAGTAGTAAAGTGAAGGCGGCGAAAGAGAAGAAGAAGATTAGGGAGTGGAGAAAATGTGCGTTTCACCCACTTGCAAGGGAGTCAAGGGAGAAGGCGAGGGCAAGGGCAAGGGAGAGAACAAGAGAAAAGATGAGGAGTCGAGTAGGAGATGATTTGATGGAAATTACGACACAAAGCCATAGCAATTTGAAGGCAGCAGCAGAAGACAACATCGTTAACGATGATTCTTTGGTGATTATTGGCACGTGGAGCCCATCTGTGATCTTCAGTTCTCTAAACAACAATACAGCAATTTCCCAAGAGGTAAATTAAATTAAATTAAATTAACAAACTAACAGATTTCATGAATTTCTCTCTAGCTCAAACATGTTTGCATGTTTAGGATTCTGACAACCTCGATCGTCATATAATTGTTAATTTGCAGCATCAATTGGGAGACTTCCAATTCTTTGGCAAACCATGGGAGGGATGATACATTAACCATAACCATGTGAATGTGTCGTTATGATCTGATGATGATGCTTGTCAACTCAATAAACATCAGCTGCGTGCAGTACTAGGATGGATGGATATGTGTATGCTTTCTTTCTGTTTGGAATGTAATTCATGCGAATGAACTACTTACTGTTATGTCCTTTTTTTTCATGATAATTAATAATGTTTATCTTCCTTTTGCTGGTATTTCAAACACACACACGTGTATATATATATATATATCAATCAGTAGAATATATATGGATATGAACTGATGTCCATGTATATGAGATGGATTAGATAGAAGGCTTTGATAATGCAAACTTATATAAATATATTTTTTCATTTTTCCCTTTTAGGCTTTTAAAAAAAAAAAAAAACTGGCAATTTACCATATGATTTGTGTAAATTTACTATGTTTTGATGTTTTTTTCTCTCCCAGTCCATTTATATTTGGAAAAGGGTTAGGGTTGTTGGTCTATAATATTTTTGTCTGTGGGCTAACTTCCTTCCTAAGTGCATTCCAGTGAATGGAGGTGGTTTATCTTTTTAGATGTGATTGAATAGACACTTAAAAGTGATGCACCTCCTGTGATGCTTTCCAAGTCCCATTGACACCTAGGTTGTGAAATTTCAACACATGAATTATCTCATTTCATCACATAAACAACATAATAATGCTTGAAAGCAAGACAAGGAAAATTCATCAGCACGCATTAATTAATGATCAAATCAAAAAGGAAACTTTTATTTGCTCATATCCATATATGGAGTACTGTTTGGGTTCCAAATTAAGAGCAGATATATAAAACCAATCCTATTACAAAATTAGCTTCACAAGACTCAATTGATCATACCTCCCCAAGAAAAAGGAAGAAAAATAAATTAAACCCTGGAATTTATACTGTTTTTAAATATTCCTAATGAAACTAGAGCTTCTGAATATCTTTTCATGGCAACTACCCTTTTCTAGAATAGAAACTTGTGTTGTGAGTTAATTAATTAGCTCAAAGAAGCAATAATTGTTCTAAATTGAAAAAATTACCCTAGATTGCTGTTTGAATATATTATCTTAATATGCTCACTCCATTGATTTAAGACATAAGACATTCAAAAATTGAATCTAACTATTTATAATTGAAGCTCCCATTTGTAGAGGGTTTATTTGGATCTTAGAAGGAACAATGGACAAGATGACTTATCCTCTTTCCCTCTCTCAAACCACTTTCCTTTCATTTCCAACATTAAATCTAAGTTCAGAACAATGGACAAGATGTTGAGAGATTGATAAAGATGATAGATTCAATACCCATGCCTATAAAGTACAGCAATAGGAAGAGCTTCTTTGTTTGCTCTCATTTGTTCATATAAGGATTCTTAGTCTGGCAATGTTTCTTATTTTATGCGTTCAAACTCATTAGCTAAAGACCAATGCTACTGATTGTCTATCCTAGTGCTTGCTGTTGCTAAGAAAAGCTTTGCCCTAGCTTTTTAAACACTTTCAATATGGATGGATGATTGGTATATACATGACTTAGCTCAGGATGATCCACAAGTGAGGACTCTTTGCAATAACATTACATAGCACATTGTAGGAACAATTTGGTACTTCAGGGTTGTTTTTTTGGAAATATCTGATGGAATATTAATTAAATGATTAAATCAACTATTTCCTTTAAATTTATACTTTTGTGATAAATTATGATTTAATATAGAGTTCAAACATTTTCTATGCCATTAACTTCTCATTCCAGTAGGTTATGTTAGAGAATATTTGGGGATTTGATTTTACTGTAGTTGACTACAGTAAAATCAAATCCCCAAATATTCTCTAACAGGTTAAATAACCAAATGTTTGACTTCACTTATTAAGGAGTAGTTTGAATCAACACGTGATGGAAAGTATTAGTTTAAATAAGTAAATCAACCATTTTGTATAGCTTTAAACTTTTAGAATAAATAGTAATTTAACAAGATCTAACAATTACGAGCGTCACATATTGAGGCAGATCCACCCATCAACAAAGGATTCAACTTAAAACATCATTGCCGACTAAAACAAATTATTTGAACTGGGACTGGCTCAAAATACTCCATCCATTATCTTCTTAATCAAAATCTACTCCCAGAATGTTGTGCATGTGCTTAATTATCTGCAAATTTAGTCTGGGTTTCTATCTTGTCTCTCCCTTTTATATCTATATCTCGGAGTTCCTCTTATTTCCTCTAAGTGATTGCATTGCCCTTGTTGAGAAAAATACTTAAAGAGTTAAAAATTTAACTTATCGATCTATTTGAACTGGGACTGGCTCAAAATACTCCATCCATTATCTTCTTAAACAAAACCTACTCCCAGATTGTTGTGCATGTGCTTAATTGTCTGCAAATTTAGTCTGGGTTTCTATCTTATCTCTCCCTTTTCTTCTTCTTCTTCTTCTTCTTAAGCAAAATCTTCTTAAGCAAAATCTACTCCCAGATTGTTGTGCATGTGCTTAATTGTCTGCAAATTTAGTCTGGGTTTCTATCTTATCTCTCCCTTTTCTATCTATATCTCGGTGTTCCTCTTATTTTCTCTTAAGTGATTGCATTGCCCTTGTTGAGAAAAATACTTTAGAGTTAAAAATTTAACTTAAGTTGAGATCCTTCTTTTGAAGAGGAATGTTATATACTAGCAAGGGAGGTGGCAAGGTGCAGGCCTAGGAAAATGTGTTCTCTTCTTTAGAAAGTTTCCCCTATCCCTTGGCATAAGATTATCTGGTTCTCTGGGTTGATTTCTTGTCATGTGTTGATTCTTTGGCTGCCTGCTAGAGGTAGAATGATGAATACTTAGAAAAGTTGGCCTCCTTTGGTATCTCCTAATTCCTGCCCCTTCTGCAATGCGGATGTTTAGAGCTTTAACAATTGTCTTTTTTCATGCAAGATCGATCTCCTGTAGAATTTGTCATTCTCTATTTGGCAAGTCTAATTTGCCTTCTGTTTATTGGTGCTTGGGAGGATCAGCATGTTTCTTTAAAACTATTTTGCACAAAATTAAGTAAAGCCTCACATATGCCTACTTTTCTACGCCCAATAAAGATCACAAATCTAATTGTCGTTTTAAAAGCCATCTATGAGCATGAAAAATTGGGTGTGGAGAAGCGAGAGTATGTATAAAATTACTCTTTGCACAATGGCTAGTTTTGTTGGTGTTCTTGGTAGCTTTAGCTTTTGGACTGTTCTTTCATATTGGCAGTTTCTTCCCTTGTGTTATGTTGGGTTGTGGTTTTCTCTGTGTTGTTGGCCTGGCTTGAATGTTTTGTAGCTTTCTAGCTTTTTGGTTCTGTTGCTTTCTTTGTTTGAGGGTTTAGGGAGCTGTTTGCTTTGCTTCCCCTATATTTCTAATGTATTTTTCGTTTTGTTCAATAATTTTTTCTTATCCGAAAATATATATATATATATATTGTGCATATATATGAATGAACCTTTGGCATATTTTGGTTGCTATTATGATTGAAAATATGAAATAAAATTGTTTATCATTCTAATAGGATAAATCTTGGTTCATCAGTAGTGTAAATCAATCCTCTCTTCCTTAGTAGTTAAGGAGATTGGTAAATTGGTAATGACAAAAAGAAAAGACGAGACAAGAAATTAATGACTTTGAATGACAAGAAATTAATGCTTACTGATGAATTGTAGGCCATCTTGAAGGAATATTTAAGAAAATCATCCAATAAAAACTTTTATTTGTCATGTCTAGGGCTTGAGAGCTAACAGCAACATTGTTACTTGATGTTTTGTGTGGAGGTTGTAATACATTCAAACAAAAAAATCATTGTCTTTTTCCTTTTTGTTGTTAAGAAAGATGGTTCCTTCATCATTGAAAAGAAAATTGATGCAGGAGAAGAATATAACAGTAGTGTAGATTTATTATTTTTTGCATATGTGTTTTAGTTTTTCTTTTTCAATAAATATTGGTTTTTTCCTTTTCCAATTATGATTTTTTTTTTCTTTTTGTTGTTAAATTAGGAGAAGTTTTTAGTCTATACAAGGGATACACTCACTGGAACAATTCAGTTTTGAAGTATATATCAATTAAGTTTCAATATTTTGAGAGTTAATAGTTCTTGGTTTGCTTATTTGGGTGGGGCAATTAAGGTCTTTCTCTTCTTCGTTTGTTATTTTCTTTCTTCCTAAATTCGGTTCTTAGTTTTTACTGCTATTAGACATTGTCAAAACAATCTTAATTCTGCCTGAAGTCGGTTGGTATGAGAGCATAAGATAATTCACCGGTAGTACTTATCCTTAAAACTTGATTAAACTACTAAGCTTATGAGAAGTCTTTCATGAGTCAGTATATAGGCTGCGCTCCCACAAAGTTATGCCATATTCATGAAGGACAGATTACATACATTATATATTATAAAAATTGACCTTAAAACTTGATTAAACTACAAAGCTTATGAGAAGTCTTTCATGAGTCAATATATAGGCTGCGCTCCCACGAAGTTATGCCACATTCATGAAGCACAGATTACATACATTATATATTATAAAAATTGAAATATAACACATGGAGATATTAATGTCTAAGTACGACTATCCTTTTTTTTATAATGCTTTAATTGTGCTATGGATGATAAATTGTTCATTTGTCAGAACAAAATAGATGATAATAATACTATATTATATAAGCTCAATTAAGTTTTAAGGAACATTCTACGTACAACACAAAGATATATATATATATATATATATATATATATATATATATATATATACTCAATTGCAACTTATACTTTACCTACTACAAGTCATGATGACCGACAGCAGATCATGAGAAATTTGAGGCCAGCCATTTTTGAAGTTGTACTTGGCATCTGGTGTACGTGGTGAGATGATGGTTGAAATAACATGATTTTGAGACAATTGAAACACATGATTTACAATATGATATCATATATGATTTGTTAGTGTTATGTATAGACTAATTATGAGATTTGTGTCTCAAATTGAAAAAATATAAAATATAAAGAAAAAGAATAGCTAATATATATAAGTGGACTTAAGCCTATTAGCTTAGGTTTTTGGGTTAAAAGTTGTATCCTAATATGTATATATTAATTTACTTTTGTTTGACTTCCTTGGTGTTTCTCTCCCAATTGTGAAAGTTCTCACATTGAATTAGTTTATTATGAAAGCCTGTATGCATGTATTAATTAAGCCTCGCATAGGTTACCTTATAAGTGAGATTGAACTACATAAATGATTCTAGAAAACTACAATCATTTTGAGATATAACGTTTCCAAATGTGTCTAGTGCTTCCCCGCGTCGGTAAAAATGGTATTAAATCTAGGTTAGTGGAGTCATGTGGTTCTGGGATACTAAATGGTATTAAATCTAGGTTAGTGGAGTCGTGGTTCTAGGATACTAGAGCTAAAATCCTATGATCTACATTAAAAGATATCAAGACTCTGTGTATTACTTAGTAGATATTATGTCCACTTAGATTGGATCTCGATCCACTGAAATTCCTAGGAAAATTCCAGTTTCTAGAATTCCAGATCCAGGCCGTCTATTTTCATCCAAAGACCAATGTCCTACCACGTGTCCCACCAATAATAAAATAATATTTAAAATTTGAAAAGAAAATAATAAAATAAATAACTTATTCCAATTGCATATGAGACCTTAGCCCTTAGATGGAAATGGACGGCTTGGATCTGGAATTCCAGAAACTATGATACATGTGTATGTATTAGTTAGTAGCACTAAACTCAAAAGTAATTAAGTTTGCATATGAGACCTATAAATATGAATCTTTTGTATTGTAAATCTAATCAAGTGAATAAGAGAAAAATGTAACATTTAGGATTTTATCTTGCAGACGTAAATCATAAACCAAACCACGTAAAATCCTTTATATTTTATTTTATTTCCGCTATTGTATACTATTATCTTTTCTAATTCAAAGGCAAGTTAAATTGGCAATTGTGTATGGAAAATATTTAGGTCTTTGAAAAAGAAAAAGAAATAAATAAATAGCTATGAAGTCGGTGAACAATCTCCCTAAGCCAAGGATTCAAAAATGGTCATGAACCTCATGAAGAGTAAGGTTCTCCTGATTCTGTCAGGCAGACATAGACAGATGATGTGTCCTCCTCTATGAATAGCACAAAATGCTTGCATATCAAACAAAATACGCCCACCCGGCCCGAAAGCAAAAAAATTAAAATGGGTCATTTTTAATTTTTATATAATAATATAATAAAAATTTGCACTAATTATAAAATATATAAAAATAATTATTTAAAAATGATTCTTCTCGATCGATTAAAGCAATTCAATTATTAATATTATCAGTACTATGTTCATTATTTATTATATGATTTTTTAAGATCTTTCTATAATATTCTCTATAATAAAAAATAAAAAATTGAACAAAATAATTTAGAGCAAAAACAGTACGTTTTATTCAAATCTTTCGAATATTTGGTCATTTTCGAATAAAATAGAGAAATGTCTATTATATATTTTGGCCTTGCACTATAACCAAGGATTTGTCACACTATAATTATTGTAACATCTTTAGGGGAGCATCTTTTGGGGATTAACAATTTACTTTTATGTGGCTTTGCTTTGAAGCACGTTAAGATTGCTTACAAGCCAAAAGTATTGAGCAAACTACTTCGTCTTTGTTGGCTTTTGAATTTAAATGTTGTACATATAAGGAATCAATCAAGGAATTAATTAACCATTAAGAGCAAATATATAAGGACAAAGTTTTCCTCCAAACTGGATTGGAAGAATTTCCTTCAACCTAGTTTATAAAAGTGCATAGTTTATAAAAGTGACGTGTGTCCATTTTTTTAATAACATGTGAGATGCACATGAATTTTTAATAAAAAAAATAAATTTTATTAAAAACTTATGTGCATCTCACATGTTCAAGGGACATACATCACTTTGATAAACTAGGTTGAAGGAAATTTCTCCAACCTAATTTGGAGGAAAACTTTGTCCTATAATGAGAGAGCAACAATCAGTTTCATTAATTTGATATTCAATTGTGAAATTGATAGAAACTAAATGTGTCTTAACATAATCCAATTGACATCAATTAGGGGCAGAAATTTCCTCCAAAAATTTCTGTGCATTAATTAATTGTTATGAAAATATTCTACTTGGACTCTTTTTATTGAGAAAAAGTATGGGTAATCTACATGTAAGTATATCACTGTGGAGAAAAATGAAATATTTTCTTTGGGGGTGGCTTGTGTATACTAAAGCTTGGCTTGATAACAATAGTAGAGCATTTACACCCTGTTAGTAAAAGGTTGTTTTGTCCCTAAGGAGTAGCTCAATTGGCTGGAGACCACGCCTCATGAAGCAGAGGTCGCTAGTTTAAATTCCCTCCCCCCATATGAACATGTCAAAAAAAATGTAAAAGGTTGTTATGACTAGCTACAATACCCTAAAAATTGGTAAATTGTTACAATGCTCATTAATTTATTTATTTTTTTTTTAAAAAAAAAAGAATAATTTTTTACTAATCCTAATAAGACATGAACATGACTTTAGAATGTAGGTGCTTAGTAAAAAAGTAAAAGTTGATAGATAAATAAAGAGTGTGATATAGGTTCTTTGGAAAGAGTATTTCTATATGCCATCTTATTATCTACCTTTTATCATTCCAAAGTTGACGCGGTGTGCTCCCCCATCAATAAAACCCCATTTTCATGCACAAAATGTTATGGGAGACTAGTCACATCAGTTTTTAGAGGATAAAATATGAGTAAAAAGATGATATATAGCATTATTCATTTGAAAAAATAGTTAGCTAATTTTTTTTTTTAAAAAAAAAAAAAGTTTTTTAGTTAAAATGGAGTTGGAATTTGTTGAACCAGATGTAAATACTCCAATAAGTGCATTAGCGGCGGTGTATATGTTTGTTTTCAAGTTCTTTGTGACAGTATAGTGACCGTTGAGTCTATGTAAATCCTACCACAAAGCACACACATTATAATGTTTGCTATTGATCATATTAGAGTAATATTAGATGAGGGTTTACATATTTTAGAACAAAAATTGAAGCTTCATTTGGCATTTCTTGAAAAGTAGTTCCATGTGTTGTTGGGGTCTTGGGCTCTGTCTGATAAAGTGATTAGAGATGAAAGGCCAGTGATGCAAGAGGCGAAGTATGAAATATTGGTCTACCTGATTTTATTTACGTGCTACTAATTCACAGATTTATTAGTATTTAGTTTTATATTTTATTTAATTTTGAATTGTTTTTGGTAATTCAAGAGATGAGCGTTGCCCTAAAGTACATACTATTGGTAATTAAATAAAAGGGTTTTGCCCTAAATTATGGTTAGGGTTAGGGTTCAGTTAGTCAACATATTTAAGAGTGATTTGTTCTCTAATGGAGGGTCAGAGGAAATTGATGAATAAATAACAATTTTTAGGTGAGATTCCTCTTTCTTTTCACCGGTAAGGCTCCGCCGCATTCCATTGTTGGTTAGTGAGACACACTTAGGATCCCATTATTGGCAAGTGAGACTTTACTTCAACGTGAGATTTCTTTTATGATTCTTGTTCTTCGTTTGTTTTGGTATTCAACTTGCATCAATTTGGTATCAGAACCCTGCGATTATTTTCTATTTAGAATTTTAGTACATTACAAAAAGGATTAATCAGGTTTGGGAGAGTTTGCTGGCAAGGACCCCTGCTCATGTTCTAGAACAATTCCTCACCACTCTTTTATTTTATGGCTTGCAATTAGCTAGAAAAAGTTTATATACCAAGACAGATTGGGTTCTATTGACTTCTTTCAAGAGACGAGATGAATTTACTGTGAGTTGAGTGAGGAGAATATTGAAGCAATTTTTGGGCTCGTAGGAACTGAAAGGGATTTATTCGGTGAATGGCATTCCACTTCAAAGCCAAATGCAAACCTTTTCTTTCCATTACGATCATAGTATAACCAAACACCCTCTAAATGCATTTTCTTTTCTTTTTCAAATAACAAATTCAACCCTTTTTTATTACTATTATTATTATTATTATTATTATTATTTTAAATAACAACTTTAAACTTTACTAATTCATGTTACAGAAAAACAAAAAATCATTTAGTCTCCAAGTTAACTGGTCAACAGCCATCTCTCCAACCCCATCACCACCAAAAAAAATTTAAAAAATAAAAATAAAAAAACTGTTAATTTGTTTGATGTTCATGATGGGGTGTTCTTGATTCCTTCTCTTTCCCTGCAAAGTAGCTCTCTCTCTCTCTCAGGTTTCTGCAGGTCAGCTTTTATTTAGCTATACCCTAAAAGCAAGCAGGGATAAGATCAACAACAACCCAGAAACACCTACGGCAATAGGGTATGGTATATCTGATTCTTAAAGCTCTCTTAGCATAAAACAAAAAGATTTGTAGACACCCAGAAACCCCCTCTAGGCAGGAGATGGATGGTTTCAATGACCATTCAAGATACCCTACCTGGCTAGATCCAATATCAAGCCAGAAGAGAAACAAGAAACATCAGAAACCTAGCTGCCTAGGATATCCCAATTACCATCCTTTCCTTCCACCCTATTTTTCTCTGACGGAAAAAAAAAAAAATGGTAAAATCAAATCTCATCAAGCCATAAAGAACCACTATACTTCAAGCGCATTTCCCCACCTCCAAAAAAAAATTAAGATGAGCCAAACCCTAAAAGAAAGTGAAAGAGAGAGAGAGAGGAATATTATGTTATATGTTCTTCCCCACTCACTTCCTGACGAAGCTCTTGACAGAAAGTTTGCAGTATGTATGGATCAGAGCTGGTGAGAAACCCTAATGGGGTTGTCTGGGACCAATTTTGAGGAGTGGGGAACACCCCAAGGAGGGTTAGCAGGCGAGAAAAATGAAATTGGTGGGTGACAGATTGAAACTGACCCTTTTCCTTTGGGGTGGATGTAACCCATTATTTGGGAAAGAAAATAATTGCACAAGTACAGATACATTACACGCCCTTCATTCCTGCACCACAGAAAATATTTTTTTCTCCAATAAAACTTTTTGTTGGCTGTATATAACAACACAACACAACACAACACAGGAGTGGTGGTTGTTATAAATTATTACATTCTCTCTTTTTCTTTCTAAGGGAATGGTAAATGGTTGTCACTTTCAAAGGACAACACATTTTATCAATTTCTACATATATCAAATATGGTTTCCCTCTCGTTATTTTTCTTGTTTTGGATGAATAAATTCTTCCCCCCCCAACCCCAAAGTTTTTTTTTTTTTTTTTGGTGTAAAAATACATTTAATCTCCGAATTTGGACCACTTTTGCTTGAACTCCTCAAAATGCCCCTAGGAGGTAAACTATTAAAAAATAAAATAAAATAATTACTAAAAAAAAAACTTCGGGGGAGTGTTTTTTTTTTTTTTTTTTTTTTTTTTTTTTTTTAATATGAGAAGACCAATCACTATTACGATTGGTACTACGCACATGTAAGTATCACTAGCTTTTCTTAATGGTCACCAGAAATGAGTGAAAAAAAAAAAAAAAAAAAAAAAAAAAAAAAAAAAAAGCCTTTAAAGTCTTGGAATCTAGAGAAATTACTGCACCAACAAATTTTTCAGTCACTAGTTGACAGCTGAATCCATAGCCTCTAGCAGCTAAATTGTGGGCAACATTTTCAGGACGACTATTAGGTTGGTTCCAGCACTCCTGAACATATTCCAAAAGGACCAAAACATCTTCCACAATGATTAGACCTAACACTGAAAATGTCTCAAAGTTGTCCAATTTAAATTTCAAGCAAGTTTCTGTCGTATAAAAACTTCAAGTCTAAGGTTTAGGAAGCGCATAATCAACAGATATATATTGAGCTACATGTTCATAAAGTAAAAAACTTAAATTGTGATACCCCATATTAATGTAAAATTAAATTTCACATTGAGCGGGTGAATTATGAAGGTGTATAAGTATCAAATCTTATACAATTGTTTATTACATGAGACTAGACTATATATATGACTTTGATTAATCTTTCCAAGATATAGCTAGCACTTTCCTATATAGGTGGTGTTGGGACTAGGGAGATTTGCGGAGTAGGCAAAAAACACAACACAACTCCCAAGGAACTAAACTTGGCTCTAATACCAGTTGCTCGGAGATTTGCGGTCAGTGAGTTTTTTTACCTTAATATACATATTTAGACACTACACTAGCCTAAAAGCTTAAGCTAAATGGGTTTGAGTCCACTTAGGTATATTTAAAACTACTATTTGTCTTTATACTTTCTTAATGTGGGACTTAACTCTTACAAGTGTATCATAACGGGTGGCCTGAGAAAGCCTTAAAATATAGTAAGTTTGACTAGTTGTTTAGATTATAGCATTGGCTAATTTAATAGCTCAGATATTGATTCGAAGAAATCTTACCGAAAGCAAACTTTATGAGATTTGTTGTCAATGTATGGAAAAGGATTTATTGTCAAATACCAAAAGCTTGCCTGCCTCCACAAAATGCTTGTCATTGGCTTCACTTCCAATCAATTGGCTTGTCCTTCCACTGAAATTGAGTGTACAAGCAACGTGGAAATGGAAGTCAAGATATACATATACATATATATATATATACACACTAATAATTAAAGCCCTTACAAGCAAAGGTTACAGCTCAATGTAATATGAAAGAAGGGAGTGATGAGACATAAAGTAGTGTAGACAGTTACAGAAGAGAGCTGTTATACCACTCAGTTTCAGGTTCGGCCATTGCAGCAATTCTAGAAAGTGCAATTAAGCAGGGTAACTATTATTAGTGTAAGGTTAGGTAATTGAGCACCCACAGGGCAATAAAGCTGTGGGAAAGGATGTAATTGATCCAGAAACAAATGCTTGACTTGATGGAGGCAATGATAAAGAGTAAAACAGCATGCATATCTTCATTTCTGGGGAAAATAATTCAATAGTTATGTGAATTGTGGAGGACTAGTGGAGTTGACTGATCAAAGGAGTAGTGGAATTTCATGTCAGAACCATATCGAAGAATTTCTTGGCAACTCTTTCTATCTAAATTCATCTGCACCCCTAGGGAGGGAAGATCAGAGTAGATTGACTAATATTAAACAACAGTTACAAATATATAAGAGATGGAGTTGGATGATTTGAGAATTAGACTAGAAAATATATATATATATATATATGTGTGTGTGTGTGTGTGTGTGTGTGTGTGTTTGTGTAATTGTATCTTGCAATCTACACAGTAACAAAGTGAATAGAATAGAGTGAAGAGACAATTAATGCGTGACGGGGATCGAGCTAGCGCCCGAAGCTCCAATGACGGGGATCGAGCTAGCGCTCGAAGAAGCTCCAGTGAATAGCGGTTGTAACTATATCCGTCCGACGGTTGCATATATATATATATAGGCTATAGCACCCTAATTTTGTTTATGCCCCAGAAATCCAAACTTTTTCTGGCCCTGGAATGAGTTTGTAGGAAAATGTGGTTGATTCAGTCAAAGAATACCACTAGACTTGAAAGATTCTGAAAGAAGCACAAAAAACATACATAAGATAAAACAGATGTGAGAAATTGGTCTAATTAAGGATCTGTGTAAGAGAGAGTTCAAGGCCTAAGACGCACAACTCAAGTGCAGCACATTTTGAGCCAAACAGGTTCTGGCCCAAAGCTAAGAAAACAACTCAAAATAGATGAATGAAACCTGAAAAGGCTTTTCTCCTAACAACAGTTGTCGGCCTCAATGGCTGGTAATGATTCATCCAAAGAAGAATGTACTATTGGAGCATTATTAACTTTGTCGATTAACAATGTCACAATTTTATGTCTTGTTCACATCCTGTCAATGGTGTCTACTACGGCCTTAAAAGTCAAAAAAAGTGTCTGATTTCAGACTTACCAAAGCCAGTTTTGCTGACTTTCATGTGATTTAAACTCTAGGTCACCGGAGATAGAAAGTAAAAAGCAAGGAGATAACAGGTCTAACCCAGATCTCACCTTAAGAATATTGAGAGAAAATATTTAATTGATGACAATGGGAAATATTATTGAAGAACCTCATGCACTCTTCACAAGGAGTTTCCCAATCTCTCCTCAGGGGGCTTTGGCCGCCTCTATAAAGAGTGCAGGTGGTGCTAATGATTGAGACCCTCCTATTCTTGTTGAGACTTGTGATGAAGAATTACAAGTTGAGTAAGATGAAGAGATCAATCTTCAAGAAATCTATAATCAACTTTTGTAAGGAGTGTGCTAAAATGAAGAAATTGAACAAATTGATCCTTAAAAGGTTGAATGAGGTTTTTTTATTTATTTTTTTTATTTTTAATTTTTATTCAAATAAAGGAAAAGGGTAAAAGGTTGAATGAGGTTAAGTTTGAGAATGAATATTTGAGTGCAAAATTGTATGATTTAAATGCTTCGCTTGATTCTTTGAAATCTAAAAATTGCATGCTTATGAATAAGGTCTTAACATTAGAAGATGAACTTCTTGTTGCTAAATCTCGATTGCCTACTTATTCTAGTGATAAACTTGCACGCATTTTGAGTGCTTAAAAACCCTTTGGCAATAAATGTGGGCTTGGTTTTGACAAAGGTGCATTTACCTCAAAAAAAACCCCACTTGTCAACAAAGGGCAGATAAACTTTGAGCCCATTTTGCTTGTTGAAACTTCTAGTCCTAGTATGATTGATAAGGGGAAGGGAGTTGGTGTTCCAAATAGGTCTAAGTTTGAGAATTTCAAGCCTCCTAAGAGACAACCTTCACAAAGGTTTGTCTCTACTTGCTTTTAATGTGGTATACTAGGTCATATTCGACCTCAGTGCTTCAAGTTTAGGTCTAGGGAACCTAATAGAGAAACTACGCCTGGGACTAATTTTAAAAACTTGTCTATATATATGATCAAATATGTTGTGTCAAGCGTACTAGACAAGTTAGAAGGTTCTGATGTGTTCCTAAGGGAAATACGAACAAGTTTAGAAGAGAGGAAATGTCTCACCCATTGAAGGGAAGTAAGAGACTTACCTAGCTTAGGTGGTCTTTAGCATGCCTAGGGTTGTATCACATGCATACATTTGCATCCTAGGCCATACACTTCTATTCCTTGCATGCATTGCATTTTTTTTTTCCTTTGCTTATGTATGCATTGGTTTTTGCATTTTTACTTTGGATTGTTTTATCTATTATGAAGGGAAAAAAAAAGAGGAAAAATTTTGGCAGGGAAAGAAAATATGAAAGCTACATTGTCCAACCAGAACTCGCACTTCTCAAATTTCGGTGAGAAAAGCTCTATGCCAAGAGCCTGAAGTATTTCTTCATTCAGAAAAAGCAGCATATGAGGCATAGGAGAAGGCTGGAGTTGATTAAGGATTATGATTTTAAAATCCTTTATCAGTCAGAAAAAGCCAATGTGGTAGTAGACACCTTGGGTCGGAAGTTGACTAACTAGTTATGGAATTTGAGAAATTGTAGTTGGAATGGTGGAAGAAGGAACACCAGCATTTGTGGTAGGTATGGTGCTCCAGTCAAAATTGATTTAGAGGATTAAAGTTCCATTTCAGTCTTTCGTTCCCTCATATTCCTAATAACACAAGATTTTCCCCATTTTTATAAGTCTTTTGGCTCTTCCAATATCAATAGGTTGATTGTTTCGCTCTGATCCTAGTTTATAGTAAGGCAATGAGTCACCGCCGTTTCGCCTCCCAAAAAGCAAAGTTCATAACCTACCTATGCTGGAACAAGCTATGCTACCACCATTAAGATGGGTCGTTGTACCATCACAGTTAGATCTGAGTTCCTGTGAGTAAGGAACTAAGGCAATTATGGGCAAAGTACATCGATTTTTGTATACAATTCATCCAGGGAGTACGAAGATGTATAAGGATTTGAAGACTTGAAGGACCCATACGAAGAGGGATGTTGCTTAGTTTGTCGAGCAGTGTTATACGTGTCAGTAGGTTAAGGCAGAACATCAAAGACCAACGAGTACACATCAGGCTTTAATAGTGCCAAAATGAAAGTTAAAAGAGATAATGAATTTTGTGACAAGGTTGCCTAGGGCACCATCTAGCGAGGACGCCATATGGATTGTAGTAGATTAGTTGATGAAGACAGCTTACTTCATTCCAGTAAAAGCGAAAGATCCTATGGACAAGTTAGCAAGGTTGTAAGTACAGAATATAGTGCAATTGCATGAAGTACCGTGAGTTATTGTATCCGATTGAGACTCTCAGTTTACTTTGAGATTTTGGCAGACTATGCAACAAGAGATGAGATCTCAGTTGAAGTTCAATATACCTTCTCATTCGCAAATAGACGGACAGTCTGAAAGGACTATTCAAATTTTAGAGGACATATTGCGAGCTTGTGTCTTGGATTTGAAGGGAAATTAGATTCAGTATTTGATGTTGATTGAATTCACATACAATAACAGTTACCAGGGGACTATTCGTTTGCCGCCTTATGAGGCCCCCTTCTACAAATTCGGATTCTGCATCAAAGGTTGAAGAAAGCCCTAATTTTGATCAAAACTGTACTGTGTTGACCAGAAAATGGGTTGAAATTGGCCCCTATCCCCACAAGGGATGACGCTGTTCCACTTAAGTGGAACGATGATTATGGGCAAAGTACATCGATTTTTGTATACAATTCATCCAGGGAGTACGAAGATGTATAAGGATTTGAAGACTTGAAGGACCCATACGAATAGGGATGTTGCTTAGTTTGTCAAGCAGTGTTATACGTGTCAGTAGGTTAAGGCAGAACATTAGAGACCAACGAGTACACATCAGGCTTTAATAGTGCCAGAATGAAAGTTAAAAGAGATAATGAATTTTGTGACAGGGTTGCCTAGGGCACCATCTAGCGAGGACGCCATATGGATTGTAGTAGATTAGTTGATGAAGACAGCTCACTTCATTCCAGTAAAAGCGAAAGATCCTATGGACAAGTTAGCAAGGTTGTAAGTACAGAATATAGTGCAATTGCATGAAGTACCGTGAGTTATTGTATCCGATTGAGACTCTCAGTTTACTTTGAGATTTTGGTAGACTATGCAACAAGAGATGAGATCTCAGTTGAAGTTCAATATACCTTCTCATCCGCAGATAGACGGACAATCTGAAAGGACTATTCAAATTTTAGAGGACATATTGCGAGCATGTGTCTTGGATTTGAAGGGAAATTAGATTCAGTATTTGATGTTGATTGAATTCACATACAATAACAGTTACCAGGGGACTATTCGTTTGCCGCCTTATGAGGCCCCCTTCTACAAATTCGGATTTTGCATCAAAGGTTGAAGAAAGCCCTAATTCTGATCAAAACTGTACTGTGTTGACCAGAAAATGGGCTGATATCGGCCCCTATACCCACAAGGGATGACGTCATTCCACTTAAGTGGAACGGCACCATTTCCAAAAGGGAAACAGCGTTGTTTCACGTCATCTCCAAAAGGCTCCTCAAAGCCCTTATTGAAACAACATCATTCCATATAGAGGAACGACGTTGTTTCACTGGCATGGGCACCATTCCCGCCCCATCTACAACACGACGTCGTTTCACCACGAAACGATACCAGTCCAGGGACACTAAAGGGGAGTGCAAAACGGTCCACGATGTCGTTGCTTTGAGCCCAAAACCAGATTCGAATCCGACCCGAAATCAAAATTGAACCGGCCCGAAGTGGAAGCACATTGCCCAAAAATCAATCCTCAGAGCCCAAGCCCAGAAGATCAAGGCCCAAGCCTTCTCACAGCTCAACCCAGTTTCAAACCCGGATCCAGCACTTGACCCGGTTTCATACCTGAATCCAGAGCCCAAGTCCTTTTTAACCCCAGATCCATAACCCAACCCAACGGCCAACCCGGGCCCGCAACCCGATCTGGACTCAAACCCATGCCAACCAACCTAGCCGCTAGGCCGAGCCACTTGGCACACGAAGCCCCGGGTCAAGCACCCGACTTCGTCAGACTCGGTCAGGTTCACCTTAATCACCCGGATCACTTGAACCGGCCGGTTCAAGATAATTTCATTGTTTTTGATCGTTCTGACTCATTTCAACCCCGATTTTTACGATTCCAAAACCATTAAAAAGCTAATTGGAAGGGGAAGAAGACATAGGAATGTGAAACAAAGATTTGTTCGACCTTGTTGATTATCTCCAACACTACACAGAGAGGTTAAATTTACCACTCCAAATTTGGCACGATTGGAGATCACGACCAACATAAAATTAAAGGGTCCATAGCCCTTACGAACTATTAGAACTATTGTACAGCACCCGAAGGACCCCTGGCCAATGGGCATACATCGCTACACTCTTCTGAGAATAGGTGAATGGGTCAATCCGTCAGATCCAGATCTAGCATATTATCAAGCATGTCTAAACAACCATCAGGCCAGTCTAACTTATCTCAGTGACAACCGATTTAACAGCTATCACTATTATTTTACTACTTGGTTTAATTTGTATTTATTCAGAACTACATTTTTATTTCTTGTTGATGCAAGTGTGATATAGAAAACATTTGTATTAGTTTGTAATTATTAAACTTTATTAGTTAATATTATCGTATCCACATTTTAAAAGTCATTATAAAAAGCAGTATAGATGCCTCAAAGGTTGAAAACCTTTATGGCATCCATTTTAGAATGTGGAAATGGAAAATTTCTTATGTACTGACGCATGAGAAAATATTATACACTCTTAATTCTGTAAAACAAGAATTGGATGGTCAAAGAGACAAAGTGGTCGTTAAGAAACAAGAAAAATGGCAAGAAGATGACCTTATGGCAAGAGCTACCCTTCTTCATAATATTGAAGATAATATAATTCTTCTTTTTGAAGATTACGAGACATCAAAAGGTATGATGGAGGCTTTAGATCAAAAGTATGGACCTCGGTTTGATACACACATATAATTGTTATTTAATAAATATAACAACGCTCATATGGATGAAAATGATTATGTAGGTGATTATGTTAACCAAATGGAACTTGTTGCAAAAGAATTACCAAATCCAGGTCACCAGTAAGTTACGACCATACTTAACAGTCTTCTTCTGTTATGGGAGTATGTGGTAACTTCTTTGACATATAGTGGCGAAGAAATTTTCATGACATCACTCCCAGTGTTACTTGTGTTGGAAAAAGAATAGAAGGGACAACTACAAACCTAATGATGGCACAGGCAACTGCACAAACATCGCATTCGCCCACATTCAAAGGAAAATTGAATAAATTTAGAAGAAGATGGAAGGGTAAGCCAAAAGGTAATTTAAAAAAAAATCAAAATAGCATGCAACAGATGTGAAAAGAAGGGACATTTTAAGGCAAATTGTCCAAAAAACAATAGCAACAAGAAACAAAAAGAAATTGCAATGACAATCATTGAAGTAATGATGACAAATTTGACTACAAACTCCTGGTGGATAGATTCGGCAACAACAAGACATATAACAAGAATCCGAGAATTTTTGTAAATTTCAAGAAAAAAAAAAACAGTCAGAGAACACAAAGTTCACATGGCAACAATACTTACAATGATGTCTTAGGTGAGGGAAAATGTAAGATTTATGTTAATGGGTCTGTTATTGTTTTATACAATGCATTATATGTGTACTGAGTATCCGTAGAAATCTAATATCGGTGCCCATATTAGATGACAAATGATGAAGTAGAGGAGCAGAAAGTCTCATTGTGAAGTTGTTGTAACGTAAGAAACCCTAATGATGTTCGAATGCCACCACAAAAAACTTAAAGCGATTTTAGTTTTCAACGTTGACTTTTACAACTCTATAAAAAGACTTTGAAGCCACGATTTTCAAAGAGCTAAGTAGTGCAATTTGCTATTGATATTGAGTGTTTCTAGACACTAAGGGCTTAGCATTGATTTGTGCACTAAGAGATATTGATGGTATGTGCTTAGAAGATTAGTTATCTTGGAGAGTTCAAACCACGTGTGATTCTACATCAACAACCCATTTGAAGTTTACCAATGGGTCAATAAGGAGATCAATAAGAAAGATTGGTTGGTGAAGAGCAGGAGCTGTAGTAGGGGACAAGTGAGGAGACAGTCTACATACAAATTGTCTTAGTCGTTTTTTAAGGGTTATAAGTGTACTATGCCTTTATATTGAATCTTTTTTAGTGTTGATTTCCTAAATTAGATTGTCTAAGAGTAGGTTTACCTTTGATGTGTTCAAAGAGTTTCTACTTCATCAACAAAATCTTGGCATGTTAATGTGTGAATGTTTTATGCTTTCTTGAGTAGTTTTATATATTTGTTTGCTGCATATTTTACTGCACATTTGTAAATTGTGGTTGGGGTCTACTTCTTCCTTGATGTTGAATTGTCTAATACTAAGAGCACTAACATTAGCTTTCGTTACATTTTTCTTAAATGTAGAGAACAAAATTACTTTTAACTTTCCTATTCGAATAAACTCCACAATAGCCTTCCTTATATTTTACATATACCATTTAAAAATTCTTTAAATTAAATGATAGGAGAAAGAAAGACGAAAGAGAAACTATTTAAATATTGTTTTAAATAAATGGTAGAGGACAAGGAGAAGAAGTAGAAAGCCTTTTTATATTAAAATAATATTAAGGGAACCCAAAGTGCTACCCTAAACTTCCCTTGGTGTTCTCTTGGTGTGGTTAGGGAGCACCAAAAGAGTATGTTTTTTTCCCTACATTTAGGGAAGAGAATGAAATGAAATTTAGAAAAGATGCAGCTAATTCTCTAAGTTGATGTCATTAACATACCCCAAATAGGGAGGACTAGCATAAGAATTGCAAGAATTGACATGTTTATGTGTGATTTGGGCTATAATGCACATCGAGTAATAAAACGAGCATAACAGTTGGTATGAGTATCAGAATTGCGCACATGACCTTAATTTAGAAAGCTTATTTCGATGATCACATTGTGCTACTAGGCTAAGCTTGGTGAGCATAGTTTTGGGCCTCAAATTCCATTATTTCCCTTCTAAATTGGTGTATAAATTTTATTTTTTCAATTTTAGGAAATATTTAAATTAGAGTTTTGGAAGGGATTTTGTTTTCAAATTTCGTCGGATTTTGGCCAAATCCATGTTTGATACATAGTTTGATTTTGTTTAAGAATTAAACTTTTGCCATTTTTGGTAATTTTCAATTTTCTTTAGCTATTTAAGCCTCACTTGGGCTAAGTTGATTATTCAAAGTCGAAGTTGATTCATTCAAATTTTAAGAATAACTCAATATTTTTCGAGAGAAGATTCACTCTCTGTGCATCTTGGGTGGCTAGGGATTTACTCAACTCTTGTCCTTTTCTCTTTCCTCAGAAATCTCTAGCCTTCAACCTTATGTCCTCCCTTCCTACACTAATAGATCAACTTTAGTCTCCAAAAGGTAGCTCAATCGGCTGGAAACCACACCTTATAAAACGGAGGTCTTTAGTTCGAATCTCTCCTCCCCCCCCCCCCCCCCTCTCATCTCTTTAGTCTCCAAAAGGTAGCTCAATCGGCTGGAAACCACACCTTATAAAACGGAGGTCTTTAGTTCGAATCTCTCCTCCCCCCCCCCCCCCCCTCCCCCTCTCTCATCTTGGGTGGCTAGGGATTTACTCAACTCTTGTCCTTTTCTCTTTCCTCAGAAATCTCTAGCCTTCAACCTTATGTCCTCCCTTCCTACACTAATAGATCAATTCTAGTCTTCAAAAAGTAGCTCAATCGGTTGGAGACCACACCTTATAAAACGGAGGTCTTTAGTTCGAATCTCTCCCCCCCCCCCCCCTCCTCATCTTGGGTGGCTAGGGGTTTACTCAACTCTTGTCCTTTTCTCTTTCCTCATAAATCTCTAGCCTTCAACCTTATGTTCTCCCTTCCTACACTAATTGATCAATTTTAGTCTCCAAAAGGTAGCTCAATCGGCTGGAAACCACACCTAATAAAACGGAAGTCTTTAGTTCGAATCTCTCCCCCCCCCCCCTCCTCTCTCGTGTGGACATGTCAAAAGAAAAAAAAAATAGATCAATTCTAGATTTGTACCACGTCAAAATTAAAGCACAACATGATGCAAGTCGTGAAGCAACCAACTTACATAATGGAGCAAAGAGCATAAAATAGCTCATAATGGTAATACAAACTTTGAGTAAAACTCACCATTGAAAATAGACTTGCATGGGAAGAGTGCCCAATAACTTATATGTATATGGTTATGATTAAACTTAATCCATTTGAGACCCAAGAATTGTAACATATCACCACGCTTCCACATGCGATGTCTACGACAACCCACTATATCGACACTGACTCAATGGTAGCTCTTTCTCTTCTTGCGACCCCACTCACTTATCATTATTTTAATCTAGCAACCCCTCCCCCCCTAGTGACTCAAACTTGTGATGTGGTGTTTAGTTCTGATACCAAATGACATAAACCTTGGGTAGAACTTACTCTTGAAAACTAGCTTGCAAAGGAAGAGTGCACAAAATTTTATATACACATGGTTAAGATTAGATTTAATCCATGTAGAACACAAAGATCGTAACAAAGGGATCAAAGAGGGCAAAGAGAGGGGGGAAGGTTTGATCAAAGAGAGGGGGGAAGGAAAGCAGAGGTGGCAAGGAGGGAAAAAAGCTAGGGGGTGGAGGTTTCACATGGTCCTGTACAATCTTAATTCAAATGTTGAAAGTCTAACTAGTTATATGATAAATCTAAGAAGTTATTGCACCTATCTATACTTGGACAGTTGTTCAAAGCTAGTCTTAAATAAGTCTCCATCCTTGTATGAGTGAAACATAAAGTGTAATTTTAATTCAAAATAGCCTTTGGTTTTTTTGGTCTCTCTACAATAGAATCCTTTAAATAGCAAGTTTCTAGGATTCCTCAAAATAATGGGAATTTATCTCTTTATGTATCCTTATTGTATGAGTACTTTTCAATTTGAAGCTTCTGTTGAAAGTAAAACATCGACTACCTGTTGAGACTGAATTTGATCATCCATGGATATACTAGTAAATAGACATCTACAAAAATCAACTTATCAAATTCTCCAATAGTACTATAAAAATCCAACATTGTTATTAGATAAATAAATAAATAAATAAAGGAATGATAAGATCTATGAAAAAGCCTTGTTCAACAACAACGAAAAAGCTATCCTACTTTCTAGTCGGACCAAACAAAAAAGCTTTCCAAATATTCACCTTTTTTTTTGGAGGGGGGAGGGGGGGGGTTGTCTTTTTCCAGTCACCTGGATTAGACATGGCTACAGAAATATAATGCAGCCATTACATCACTCATAAAAATCTCAAGATAACTCACCTTTGCAAATTAGCATGCCGGAAAAAGAATTCTAAGAACTTATATACACATGATTACGAATACACATGATTACAAATGCTCCTAACCATGTGAGATATATAGAATTTTCTCTAAACCATGTGAGATATATAGAATTATAACATGCTACTGCATTTCTGAATATGACATCCACGATAAACCACTTTATTCCCTAGGGTACTCCCTTTGTGACTCGAACTCGTGACATTGTTTTTGGCTTTGATACCAAATGATAAGCCTCAAGTGTAACTCTTTCTTAAAAATTGGCTTGCAAGGATAGAGTGTTCAAAACCTTACATAAATATAGTTAAGATTACACTTAAAGATTGTTACGATATCACACTTTGGCAAATAGAGTTGCAATGTATGGTCTTTTTCGTTTTTTTTCATGTATTTTTAGTTGATGATAAAATACATTGACATTTCCAGCAAACATTATGCACTTGTTACACAAAACAATGGAAGTTTAGACTCTAGAAGGATTTGGTGTTGCTCATCTGTCACGAGTGATAGAATGGTTTTGCATTCCCATATGGTCATGCGTCAATGAAGTAATCGTAAAATATGTACAATATGAAATGCATCATCAGATATACAGGCATCTTGTAAATGACAATTGCTGCCGCAAAAAAAATAAAATGTTCACCAGAAATAAACTGCTCATGACCATGAGTAGGGCCACCCCCTCTAGGCATTTGCAGATCATAAGAACCAAACAAACTCCTTAAAAATGCATTTTTCTTTTCTTTTTCAAAAAACATCAACCTTTACTAATTCATGTTATAGAAAAACAAAAAAGTAGGATAATAGTCCCCAAGTTAATTCGCCAAAAGCCATTCTATCCTGTTAATTTGATGCACCCCATCTCCCCAAACCCACCAAAACCAAAATATATAAAAGAAAAATCAGTTTCATGATGGGGTGTTCTTGATGATTCCTTCTCTTTCCCTGCAAAGTAACTCTATGGTTTCTGCAGATCAACAACCCAGAAATCCCCTCTAGGCATATGGTTTGTTAAAAGAGAGAGTGAGAGATGGGGAGATCGTTGGTTGAATGACCGTTCTTGATGATTCCTTCTCTTTCCCTGCAAAGTAACTCTATGGTTTCTGCAGATCAACAACCCAGAAATCCCCTCTGGGCATATGGTTTGTTAAAAGAGAGAGTGAGAGATGGGGAGATCGTTGGTTGAATGACCATTCAAAAGTAGCACACCCAGATAACCTAGCTCGATCCAAATATAAGAAACCTAGGATATCCCAAACACCACTTTTAACCCAGGAGATCTCTTCCACCCTATTTTTCTGAAGAAAAAAAAAAAGAGATATAAAAAGGAAACTATCAAATATAAGTCAAAGCTCATCAAGCCGTAAAGAACCACTCCTTCAACCTTGAATCTGTATACACCACGCTACTTCTGAGCTTAAAATGCTCCAGAAAAAACTTTCCCTCTTCATTTTGAAGTAAAAGAAAGACTAAGAGATGAAAATCAAACAAAAATTAAGATTAACCAAACCCTAAAGCTAAAAGAAAGTGAAAGATATATTTATAGAGAGAGAGAGAGAGAGAGAGAGAGAGAGGAATATGCTCTTCCACTGATCACTCCGGACAGAAAGTTTACAGCAGGGATGAGAGCTGAACAACCTTAATGGTAAATGGAAAATCTTTGTCTGGGACCAATTTGAGAAGTGGGCCGGGAATACCCCAAGGAGGTAGCAGACGATATAAATGAAAGCGCACAGGTGTTTTACAGTACACCCTTGAAACTGACCCTTTTCGTTTCGGGTGGATGTAACCCATTATTTGGGAAACAAAATAATTGCACCTTCATTCGTGCATCTACGACCACCACACAAATATATATATATAAAAATTTTTGTTTGGTGTATTAGATTTTTAGTGTTCTAAGTTTATAAAAAAGTTTGTTCAAAGACATGAGAATTTAAGTTTGTGTATATTGTCCAACATAGTCCTGATCCAAGTAAACTAATCATGACTTTTTATTCCACAATTAGTGGTGTTGGAGGAAAGTCGGCTCAAAATGCAACAATTTTGTGTTTCATGACAATTTTCTACTTCCAATGTTTACTAAGCCACAACAGACCATAAACAAAGGACTGAAAAGCTAAACATAAATCTCGTTTGCATGGGTTCGAATGAGTTTTTGGCAGTGTTGCTCATTTGCATTTGGGTTCGAACGACTTTTTGGCGCTATTACTCATTCAAAGTTGGGTTCAAACGAGCCGCTAAGTGAATTGAAAATTCAAGTGAGAATACGATAAGACCCTCGACTCGTTCGAGTTTAATTCCATGTTTGAATGAGCACTTAAAATTTGCATTTATAATTTGAGAAACCGACTTTAAGATTTCACAGCTACTTTTTCAAGTATATTTAAAGGATTTTTTAGCCCTCTTTTTCAAGAGACTTGAGGCATTATTTCTAGAGAACAAATAATCATTTCATTCAAAAGTTATGTTTCTTTGGACTTAGCTACCCTTGAGTGATTTTATTTTTTAAGAATACTTTAAAGATTTTTGTTTCGTCACCAAAATATTTGTGTTTAATGGTTTATTTGATTTTGATGCACATATATGTGATGTGATGTTAGGATTAAAAGTCGATGACTTTATTAATCTTCATTGTTGTTAAGATCGAGAGTTTCATTAATTGTGTTGCAACTTGAGTTTCAAGCTGTATATAACGACAGAACAGAGTGGTTCTTATATTGTTTTTTCTGTCCAAGGGAATGATTCTCACCTGCACAATTAATGCATGACAGGGAGCCAATGACCGAAGTCCCTATGAACAGAGCATAATTGTAGATCTTTAGAAGAAAACAAGTTGACTCAAAAAGATTATCTAAGAAGCACAAAATCACATGAAGACAAAAAAAATGGAGGAAATTCATCTAATCCATTAGTTCTAATTAAGGATCTCGTAAAGAGAATGAGACTGTTAACTTTTAGTGTGTTGGCAATATCAAAACGTATAATCTGGGTTGTAAGGTTGTAAGTTTTGTTTTTGAGCTAAGCCTGTGTAGCATTGTAGTTCAAGAAAAGGCTGGAATAATAAAGATTTGAAGACTCCAATCATGGTGTGCATCAAGTTTCTATACTAACCCAAGAGCTTCGATAACAAATTCAATCTGGTGTGACAATGTGTCTCACCTTACAGGCCCAAAGAAAGCCCACCACCTATAAAGAAAACCCACCACCACCACCTGTAAAGGCATCAGAAGGCCTAAAAAACTTCACCTTGGGTCCAAAAGCCCACGAAGCAGAAGAGAGCGATAACATAGCTCAAATCCACCTTAAATAATTCAATTCAAATAACGCTACACGTGTCCAACAAATAAAGAAAGGCAGAATCTGCCCAACAAACCCAATCCTACCAAACAAAGTTCAAATACAGTCAAAAACCGCAACACAACCTCTCCAGAGGCTGTTACAAAAGAAATCTACCTCAGCAACAAACTCCATATTTTTGGGAGTCAAGTAAGAGTCCCTCCACTACTCACACACCCAAATATTCTATAACAGAAACAATAGACCACCTCTAAAAACACAATGAAATCTCTCTTTACTCTCATCTTGATATTACTTTCTATTCAATTATTCTCTTTAATCTCTCCATAAATTCTAAACTTAGGCATCAGAGATGGAACGGCCGCTACACCCCCCACTTCGCGGCCTTCCATCACTGATCCTTCTTCTATTCTTAGCAGATTTTGGATTCGAGTCGCTACCTGGATTGACAACCGTCTCAACACGATCGATAGAATCTATGTGATTTTTGAAACCCTGAAGTTCGGTCGATCGAACAAGTTAAGTTGCCATAAGCAGTTTTCTTTTTTGACCAACTAAACTCTTAAAACCCAGTTTCCACCTTACTTACATAAGCCTCGTAAGCCACGATTTTCATAGGAAATTGAGGCTCTCGTTCATGAAAAGATACCAAACCTACTTAATCCTTAATTGAAACAAAGACCTCTCCCCTTTTTTTTTTTTTTTTTTGATAAGTAATGATGCATTAAAGAGCGCAGAGGGACGCAACCCAAGTACACAGGAAGTATACAAGAGAGCAACTAAGAAGAAGAGAAAGAAGAAGAGAACATAAAAAGAAAATCAGGGAAATTGATCTCTATGGGAGCAAGCCATCCTGCAGTCCACATATATAGCGTATACAAAAAGAAATGTACAATGTCCTCAATGTTTCTCGACAAATCCTCAAAGCATCTAGCATTCCTTTCCTTCCATAAGCACCACATGAGATACAGGGGAACCATCTTCCACACTACCGCGCTTCGGGATTTACCACCCGACCACCAACTAGCTAACATCTCCTTGACGCTTCTAGGCATAACCCAACACATGTTGAACCGAGAGAAGACAACATCCCACAAATAGCGCGCAACCCCACAATGAAGAAAGATATGATCCACAGACTCCCCTTCCGATTCACACATGCAACAACGATTAATCACCACAATGCCCCTCTTCCTAACATTGTCCAAAGTAGGGGATTTCCCAAGGGCGGTTGACCAAGCAAAAAATGCCACTCTCGAAGGAACCTTAGTGCGCCAAATACTTTTCCAAGGGAAATAGATGGGCTCTTTAAGAACAATCTTCCTGTAAAAGGAGCGAACCTCAAACTTTCCTTTTCTAGAAGGAATCTACCACATACGATCTTCCCCTTCCCCCCGCAACGAGAGCGAATACAAGAGCGAGAGAAGGGAGGCTAAAGCCGCCTCCTCCCAATCATGAATTCTTCGAATAAAGGTAACATTCTAATGAACCATACCATTTATACTCTCCCTGATGTCCGCAATGGAGGCAACCTTGTTGCTAGCTATATTGAAAAGGCCGGGAAAAGCTTCCTTGAGGGACAAATCGCCACACCAAATATCCTCCCAAAAATTGACTTTTAGCCCCAAGCCAGGATCCAATCTGAAATGACGTTGAAACGAACTCCAACCCCTGCAAATATGTTTCCATAACCCCACCCCATGCGAACCACTAGGAACTTTAGAACGCCAACCACCCGGGGTCACCCCATACTTTGCTACTAAAATCCTTCTCCACCAAGCCTCTTCCTCATTGGCGAATCTCCACACCCATTTCCCCAAAAGAGCTTGATTAAAAAACCCCAGACTTTGGATCCCTAAACCGCCTTCCGAAATCGGGCTACACACCTCGTGCCAGCTGACCAAGTGGATCTTAGGCTCATCGTTGAGCCCCCCCCCCCAAAGAAAATCCCGTTGAATCTTCTCAATGCAATTCGCCACAGAGATAGGGATAGGAAAGAGAGACAAAAACTAAGTGGGAAGGTTGGATAAAGTGCTCTTGATGAGAGTGAGCCTAGCTCCCTTGGACAAATATGAGCATTTCCAGGGGGCCAACCTTCTAGTAATCTTCTCAATCATGTCTTCCCAAATAGCCAAAAGCTTGAAAGAAGCCCCAAGAGGAAGACCCAGATACTTCAAAGGCAAAGAACCGATGCCACAACCCAGAATGCCAGCCAACTCACCTGCCTCACCCGCACCTCCGACAGGGACCAAAACCGATTTGGCTCGATTTACTTTTAGCCTAGAAACCGCCTCAAAGCACCATAAGCACAGACGATATACAATGTTCAATCCATAAGCACCATTTCTCGTCAAAGCCGCACCTCCTTAACACATAGAGTAAAAACTTCCAGTTCATATGGTCATAAGCCTTTTCCATATCCAACTTGCACAAGAGGCTGGGATCCCCTTCTCTGATACGGCTATCAAGACATTCATTGGCTATAAGAACTGAATTCAAAATATGTCTGCCCTTGACGAAAGCATTCTGAGAATTAGATATGACCCTATCCATAACTCTCCTCATTCTATTGGCTAACACCTTAGCTATAATCTTGTAAATCCCCCCCCCCCCCCCCTAAGGCTAATTGGACGGAAGTGCTTCAGATCGGAAGCCCCCTGAGCCTTCGGAATAAGAGCCAAAAATGTAGCATCAAGGCTTTTTTCAAATTTACCTCTATCATAGAACTCCGGAAAAATAGCCATAATGTCCCTTTTGATCACCTCCCAACAATCTTGGAAGAAAGCCATAGAAAAACCATCAGGGCCTGGCGCCTTGTCCCTTTCCATTTTTTGAACCACCTCCCATACCTCCCTTTCCTCAAAAGGAACTTCCAAACTAGAGGACTCATCAACATCCAATCTGTCGAAGTGAAGATTATCCAACCTCGGTCTCCAACTGAGAGACTCCGTGAAAAGCGACTCATAAAAGTGGGTGATATGATTACTAATAGCCTCTTGATCCGTAGATATAGAGCCATTGATATTCAATGACTCAATGTAATTCTGTCTGCGATTGGCATTAGCAATCCGATGGAAGAATCTCGTGCACTTGTCCCCCTCTTTCAACTAACGGATCCTAGATTTTTGCCTCCAACTGATTTCTTCTCGAAGGAAGGAGGATTCTAGCTCTCTGGCAAGCACCCTTTTCCTCCCAATCTCCTCGGTAGATAAGCCCCTCTCTTCTTCCGCCCTATCAAGAGCTTTAAGATCATCCATGCGGGCCTTAATACTCACCCCCACATTGCCAAAATCTTGGTCATTCCATCTCTTAATGTCCCATTTGAGAGCTTGCAGCTTCTTAGAAAGGATGTAACTAGGGGTGCCATGAAAATCATACGAGTCCCACCAACTACGGACTTTATCCACAAAACCCTCCGCTTTTAGCCACATATTCTCAAATTTGAAGGGTCTTTTACCTCCCGAAAACGGATTGCTCCATCATATTAGGAGCATGGTCGGAGCAAACCCGAATCATCCTCTTTTGCCGCAGATCCAGATGACCAACCTCCCAATCCGTAGAAACCAGAAACCGGTCAAGCCTAGACCAAGAGCGACTATTGGACCAAGTGGAGATCCCCCCAACTAAGGGAAGGTCCATGAGGACCTGCTCCGAAATGAATTCACCAAAATCCCTCTTGGCAGCCCGAGAATAAACTCCCCTCGATCTTTTGCTTGGATAAAGAGTAACATTGAAGTCCCCACCAATACACCACGGCATATCCCAGCAGCTCATAACCCCTGCCAGCTCCTCCCAAAGAAGACGTATGGAATTAACTTTATTAGGCCCATACACCCCCGCGAACGCCCAAACAAGACCATCCGCCACTTTTTTGAAAGAACAAGCCGCCATATAACTGCCCAAAACAGCATCAATCTTCTCTACTACCCTCTTATCCCACGTGAGCAAAATGCCACCCGACGCCCCTCGAGAAGGAACATAGCACCACTCCACATACGGGCAGCCCCAAACACTCCTCACTAAACAAAGACCTCTCCCTTGTTTTCATCTAATCACAAAAAAGCTTTCGACTACCGAAGTTTTGAGTAAATAGGTTGTTTGTTGGGGTACAAGTTAGTGTCTATACGTAAAAAGATTTTGTAAATATAGATTAATTGTAATTTGTTTCTTCTATTGTAAAAAACTTCCTAGAGTTGGCTATCCTTCTGGTTTAAACACCAGGCTTTCACCCAAGATAGAAAAGTAAAGCAAGGGAAACTCTCAAATCTATTGCCCCTAATAACAGATCTCACCTTAATAATATTTTGATGAAATATTTAATTGATGACAAAGAAAAAACAATATTATAAATCTTATGATGAAGAACCATACAATTTGAACCATCATAATTCAGAACGGTTGAAGTGACATACAATGTTTCTCTTAATTCTTATTGGTAATCATAAATAAAGAGAAGCACCCTAGTGCCTCTTCATGTGCTACAAAATCATGCCATCCAAATCAATTTAGGCCATTTATCCAAGAAAGCATTATGTAAGAATAGCCTATGTGCACATTTCCAAACAAGGCTTTTTTTTTTTTGAAAGAAATCGAGCGATTCTATTATTAGCAAAACAACTTAGGCATGACAGCTCACTCTTAATCTTATAAATAGTATCTTAAAGTATATGTGTTATTCTTAAATAATAATTCAAATTTTAGGTTTGGCCTTTAAAAATTTTGGTTCAATTTTTTTCCATTATTGATGTAGACCGGAAAGCTAAGAATTCCATAAAGAAGAGCAATGATGTAGGGGGAAACTCACACCCGACGTGTTCTACTAAAAAGCCAATATCTAGAGTTTTAGACCTCGGATTTGAGCAAGCTTGGTATTCTTGGAAAGCTAATTCAAATGTCTACAAAGTCATGTTTCACAATGTTCAACTAATTCTAATGTTTACATAGATCAAAACGGGCCATAAAGAGAAGACTAGAAAGCTAGGCAGAATTGTTTGTGTGCAATCTCGTCCGAACGAGATTGCAGCCGAGGAGCAACAAAGAGGCTCGTCCGTAACCTCGTTCAGACAAGATTGAAGACGAGGGATCAGTGGGAGTCATAGAGAGGCTCATCCGCAATCTCGTCCAGCCGAGTTTGCAAACGCGCCGTACAGTTTTGCTGAAACCGACTCTATTTCATATTATTATTAAGTTTAGGGTTTTAGGAGCTTTCAAATACATGTTTTACAAACCCTAGAACGTAGATTTTGTTTATATGTGAGTTTTTATCTCAGAGTTGAGTTTCTTTCTTATTTTTATTCAAAACCTAGATAGACTCTAACATTTTGAGAAGATTTCTTAAATCTTTGATAGATTCAAAATCTAAAAATATCTATCCATTCTTTACTGATGTCCTTTTTTCCAGCCCACTAAGTCGCGCTGCATCAATTATACTGTTGTGGTGTGACTTTTCAACCTTCAATGAACTCACGTGGGCCAGCTTGTTTTACGTGTTGCCGTGGGAAACTTGATTTCCAATTCCTTCTCTATGTTGGAGTGTGTGGGCCATGCTAGCTTTACAAGTCCTTTGTGGCTTTGTAGTCTTTATCCAATCCAAGTTGGAATTGGAGTATTAACCGACTTATTGTTCCTATATAAAGAACGAAGTTGAACATGAATTTTGTGGAGAAAGCCATATAGCTTCATAAGAGTGTGGGAAACAAAAGATTGAGAGAATTTGGAAGAGATCAAAAGTGTGTGCAAGGGCAGCAATAGTGTTTTTCTTTAGTGTTTTTGGAGGAGCCAAAAACAAGTGATTAGAAGAAAAAGATGCTGCGGAGTGAGAGAAGAAAGTAGAGAATAGCCGCCATCTGTTCCAGCAAAAGAAGAGTTTGTACATCTGTCTTTTGTGTTATATTTTGGGAATAATCTCTCTTGTGTGATAGTGAGATGTTGGTGTATTGGGGCTTTGGGATCTGAGTGATTTTCTCTCTACTATTTTTGTACTCCCATCTTTTGATAGTGAATTTTTTTTTTTTTCAGGTCGTCTTTGCTAGTGGATGTAGTCTCGTTAAGCCGAACCACTTAAATCTTTATGTCGTGTGTGATTTGATTGCCTAATCTTTGTTATTACGCATTCTTCTTATTTTTCGTATCTCACGGGTCTTGGGGTCTTGGGTAATAGGATTAATTTTCTAACAACTGGTATCAGAGCTTTTGGTTCAAGTGGGAGTGATGGCAGTAGAAGAAGGAAAGATATGAATCGAAAATTTCAACGACACATTTCGGGAACTGGAAGGTGCAAATTAAAAATATTCTTTATGGGAAGGATCTCTATCAACCTCTTTGGGGAGAACAACCCGACGACACGTATGAAAGCGAATGAGCTTTCTTGATCTTAAAGCCTTGTCAGTTATCAGGTTATAATTGTCAAAATCAGTTGCACACATCGTTGTAAAGGAGAAGACCACAGCAGGTCTAATGGCGGCTTTATCAAATATGTATGAAAAACAGTCGGCTAATAACAAGGTGCACCTGATGAAGAAATTGTTCAACTTAAAGATGGCAGAATGGGTTTTGGTAGCACAACATCTCAATGAGTTCAACACCATCACAAATCAATTGTCCTCGGTGGAAATTGATTCTGATGATGAGATTCGCACGTTGATCATCTAGGCTTCTTTGCCAAATAGCTGAGAAGCCGTGAGGATGGCTGTGAGTAACTCTGCAGGAAAGAGTAAACTGAGCTATGAAGACGTTAGAGATTTGATTCTCAGTGAAAAGGTTCACAAAAGAGATGCAGGTGAAGCCTTTTGTTCTAGTGCTGCTTTCAACCTCGAGACTCAAGGTAGAGGGCAAGACAGAAACTCTGGTCAAGGCAAATCAAATTCCAAAAAAGGAAGAAGCAAATCCAGATTCGGACAACAACCTGAGTGTTGGAACTGTGGCAAGACAGGTCATTTCAAGAAGATTTGTAGAGAGCTAAAGAAGAAGACTCACAACGACACCGCAAATGTCGTAGTAACAGAAGAAGTGCACGATGCCCTACTTCTATCTGTTGAGAGTCCTCTTGATTCTTGGGTCTTGGACTCAGGAGCTTCTTTTCATACCACACCAATCCGTGAAGTTCTCAAAAACTATGTCTCAAAAATTATGTGGCTGGAGATTTCGGGAAGGTGTATTTGGCTGACAGAACAGCGCTGGATGTTGTGGGCCTAGGCGATGTTTGCATTAGAGTCCACAATGACTAGGTATGGTAGCTACAAAAGGTTAGGCATATCCAAAGCTGAAAAAGAACCTGATTTCAGTGGGACAACTTGATGATGAAGGGCATTCAATTCATTTCCACAGTGAAAAGTGGAAGATCAACAAGGGAGCTAGAATTTTGGCTCGTGGTCATAAGATGAGTAATCTCTATATGACCACGAACAGCAAGGATATAGTTGTTGCAGATACGGGTGCTGACTTACAACTATGGCACCTAAAGCTTGAGCACATGAGTGAGAAAGGGATGAAAGTACTTATGTCAAAGGAAAAACTACTAGAGTTGAAGTTAGTTGAGTCTGATTTGTGTGAAGGCTGCATCCTAGGGAAGCATAAGAAGGTAAGTTTCGTGAAAGTTGACAAGGCACCAAAGCTTGGAAAGTTGAAGCTGGTACACATGGATTTATAGGGTCCCGCACCAATGGCATCTCATGGAGGCTTGTGGTATTACATCACATTTATTGATGACTCAAGCAAGAAGGTATGGGTTTATTTCTTGTAAAGTAAATTTGATGTATTTGAGATTTTTAAGAAATGGAAGGCCATGGCTTAGACTAAAACAAGCTTGAAGCTTGTAGAAATATATAGGCTCTGATACCATATTGAAAAATATATAGGCTCTCATACTATGTTGAAATATATATGAAATATAAAAAATATTAAAATATTAAAGAGAAAGAAAAGAGAGCGGAAGCGAAGAGAGACGTATGGGCTACATCTTGTATCTTCAATGTATCAATTATAAAACAATATTACATAACTCTCTATTTATAGAGAGACAATGAGTAGTGATCAAGAAACCCTAAAATAGACTTAAACTAATTAAGAAATAGAATAAACCTTACAAGGAAATATAATAACAGAGAATAATATTCTAACATAAAGAGAAATAACTTATTAAGAAAAATATTAATAAACCTAAATTAAAAAATATAAAATATTCCAGCATCCCCCCTAAAATTGAGTTTGGAAAAGATGTTAAATTAAAGGCATCCAATGATGATGGTTAGATCAAGGCCATGTCGGCGAGAAAGGCTGAAAGTGACGGCCGGAAAAATACCGGAGAATGGAGACAAACCACTAAAAGAATCCGGTTAAGGGCCAAGCCGCAACTAACAATGACGGTCGGAGAACGAAAACTAGCCGTTAATCTTGTGAAGGACCAAACCACATTGTGCTAGGGTTCACCAACAAGAAAGACGAGAAAGGCTGAAAGTGACGGCCAGAGAATGGAGACAAGCCGCTAAAAGAATCCAGTGAAGGTCCAAGCCGCAACTGACAATGAGGCCGGAGAACGGAAACTAGTCGTTAAAAAGACACCCTATGAAGGGCCAAACCACATTGTGCCAAGATTCGCCAATAAAAAGTGTCGTGGATCACAACAAAATTGGGAGATCGTTAGAAGAGAATGCCACAAAACACCAAAAAAGCATCATAAGACTTTTATTGAAAGCCACATAAATAGAAACATTGCTCTGATACCATGTAGAAATATATAGGCTCTGATACCATATTGAAATATATAGGCTCTAATACTATGTTGAAATATATATGAAATATAAAAAATACTAAAATATTAAAGAGAAAGAAAAGAGAGCAAAAGCAGAAAGAGACATATGGGGTACATCTTGCATCTTCAATGTATCAATTATAAAACAATATTACATAACACTCTATTTATAGAAAGACAATAAATAGTTATTAAGAAACCCTAAAATAGACCTAAACTAATTAAGAAAGAGAATAAACCTTACAAAGAAATATAATAACAGAGAATAATATTCTAACATAAAGAGAAATAACTTATTAAGAAAAATATTAATAAACCTAATTTAAAAAATATAAAATATTTCAACAAAGCTCAAGTGTTTGAGATCAGACAATGGAGGAAAATACGAAGACAAGAGGTTTAAACCGTTTTGTGCAATTGATGGGATTAGGATGGAGAAAACTATTTTGGGAATGCCGCAACAGAATGGCATGGTTGAGTGCATGAACATGACTCTCAATGAGCATGCTAGGAGTATGATGTTGCATGCTGTGTTACCAAAGACTTTCTGGGCTGATGCAGTTAGCAGTGTTGCATACCTAATAAATAGGGGGTCTTCCGTTCCCTTGAGCCATAGACTACCGAAAGAACTCTAGAGTGGAAAAGAGGTAATTTTTCACATTTGAAAGTTTTTGGTTGTGCTTCATATGTCCATGATAAGTCTGATACTCGGAGTAAGCTAGATGCTAAATCTAGAAAGTGTTTCTACATTGGGTATGGAGACGAGGCATTCGGTTATCGGTTTTTGGATGATCAAAATCGAAAGATCTGATGTGTGCCAAATATAGCATATTTAGACCCCTTAATTTACTTGTGTTAATCCTTTAGCTGTGTTATTATCTGATGTTCTGTGTTAGTTTTGTGTTTTTAATATTTTGTAGGTGTTGAAGAAAAACTACTTTTTGGAAGAAAACATACTTTGAGAAGACCTAGATGATATGGTTAAGTTTAACCAAAAACCAAGAAATGGGTAAATCGGATTAAGGATAAGATTGGATAAAATTTCGAATTGGATTCAAATTCAGATTCTACACGTCTCAGTATTTTGACCATAACTTTTCGCTCACATATCCGATTGAGGTGATTCAAGTGGCATTGGAAAGCTAACTCAAAATACTACAATTCATTGTGAAATAGGATTTTGCTAATTCGGACGTTTACTATTCCAAAATCGTCCCGTAATTAAATGGTACAAACCTGGACGAATTGTATCCGATTTCAACTTCTAAAACCCTAAGTTTTAGGTCTATAAATAGGAAATTATCAGATTAGTTGAGGGGGCTACGAATTTGAAGATTGCAGAGGAGAAAGAAGAGAGTTTAAGGTTTTCCTAACTTTTGAATCTCTACTTTGTAATTCTTATTTGTAAGTTCTCGATTTTACATTATGAATTCAATCAATTTTGTTTTGTCTTTCAATAACATGAGAGGCTAAACCTTCAACTAAGGTTGAAGATGAAGCCTCACTTATGATTAGCAATTTTGTTTCATGTATGTAATATTTCCCAATTTAATGGTTTAATTGCTCTATTGTTTTACTTCTAATCAATTGGATTGAATAACTCTTTGATATCTTTTGTGATTCAAGGATACACTTGATGATTTAAGATTATTCAATATAATTGATTGCTTGGTTTTCTTTGTTAAAAATTGGATTTCCCCTGTGATTTATTCTCTGGATACAATTGATGTTTTGATAAAGATTGGATATTTTCTTGTGATTTACGGATACAATTAATGATTTGATCGAATATTGGATTTCTTTTGTGATTTGGGTTATGAATGGATACATGGGATCTTTTGATTAATTCTTTGAAGCAATAGTAAAACAAACTTAAGATTTATATGTGAGAACTTTGGGGAATATTATAGATCATGAAATTATGTTGTTATGAATTTGTGAGTGTGGATTCTGAAACTTTAGTGTTTCGTCATAAGATTTCAATCACTTTAAATTGCTCATGCTTTTGTTTTTTTTTATTCAAACAGAAAAATCTCTCAAAAATTTGGAACTAGATTAGGATTTAATTAATTTAAATTTAAAATTGCTTTCAAGAATACAATTCCCTATGGGTTCGACCTCGCACTTGCAATCCATTAACTACAATTGATTCGTGCACTTGCGAGTTAAATAAATTTGCACAACAAGTTTTTGGCGTCGTTGTAGTATAGTGGTAAGTATTCCCGCCTGTCACGCGGGTGACCCGGGTATTGAAATTGGTATTTTTCGTTGATGGTTACTCCAGCTACAACCAAATTCCACTGGACCCCGAAGATCAAGAGAAGACTACTTTCACTTGTCCGTTCGGTACGTTTGCCTATCGCCGTATGCCGTTTGGATTGTGCAATGCACCCGCCACTTTTCAGCGATGTATGATCAGCATCTTTTCAGATATGGTTGAACGTCACCTGGAGATCTTCATGGATGACTTTTCAGTCTTTGGTTCATCATTTAGGGAATGTCTACATCATCTCACATTGGTGCTGGTACGGTGCAAGGAGAAGAATTTGGTTCTGAATTGGGAAAAATGCCACTTCATGGTGAAACAAGGAATTGTTTTAGGGCATGTAATTTCCCACAAAGGTATTGAGGTTGACAGAGCTAAGGTTGATCTGATATCTAATCTTCCACCCCCGCGGACAGTTAAGGAGGTTCGGTCATTTCTGGGACATGCTGGGTTCTACAGAAGATTCATCAAGGACTTCAGCAAGATAGCAAGACCTCTATGTAATCTATTGGCAAAATATGTTCCTTTTGACTTCAATGACAATTGCCAGACAGCCTTTGAGATTCTGAAAAAGACCTTAACTTCAACACCAATCATTCAGCCACCTAATTGGGGGGTTCCGTTCGAGATAATGTGTGATGCCTCTGATTATGCTATGGGAGCCGTTTTGGGTCAGCGAGTAGAGAAGATTCCGCATGTCATATACTATGCCAGCAAGACTCTGAATGATGCACAACTTAACTATTCCACTACTGAAAATGAGTTGTTAGCTGTAGTGTTTGCTTTGGATAAGTTTAGATCTTACTTGCTAGGGTCTAAAGTTTTAGTCTACTCGGATCATGCTGCACTGAAATATCTATTGTCAAAGAAAGATGCTAAATCTCGTCTCATCCGGTGGATTCTGTTGCTGCAAGAGTTTGATATTGAAATTCGGGACAAGAAGGGTTCCGAGAATGTGGTAGCTGACCATCTATCTAGGCTGGTTGTCGACTTCAATGAAAATGCTGTGCCGATTGCTGAGACATTCCCTGATGAACAACTTATGCACATCTCTCAAAATCATGCACCATGGTTCGCAGACATAGTGAACTACCTTGTCACTGCCCAAATGCCATCACATTGGACTAGGCAAGACAAATCAAAATTCTTGGCTGGGGCGAAGTACTTCTTTTGGGATGATCCTTACCTGTTCAAATACTGCCCAGATCAGATTATAAGGAGATGCATTCCTGAAAATGACCAGCAAAATGTCCTATCTTTTTGCCATGATCATGCATGTGGAGGCCACTTAAGTTCTAAAAAGACCGCGGCGAAGATTCTTCAAAGTGGATTCTATTGGCCCTCCATTTTTCGTGATGCCCATGCCTACTGTTCAACCTGTGATAGATGCCAGAAGTTGGGGAGCATTGGAAGAAGGAATATGATGCCGCTGAACCCGATCCTCATTGTGGAGCTGTTTGATGTTTGGGCCATTGATTTCATGGGTCCCTTCCCTAATTCTTATGGGTATCTTTTCATCCTTGTGGCGGTGGATTATGTTTCCAAGTGGGTGGAGGCTATTGCCTGCAAGACTAATGATCACAGAGTCGTGTTGCAATTTTTGAAGAAAAATGTGTTCGCACGTTTTGGGACACCACGTGCCATCATCAGTGATGGGGGGAAGCATTTCTGCAACCGATATTTTGAGAAACTCATGAAGTATGGTATTACTCATAAAGTTGCAACTCCCTACCATCCTCAGACAAGTGGGCAAGTTGAGATATCCAACAGAGAAATCAAGAGGATATTAGAAAAGACGGTGAACCCGACAAGGAAGGACTGGTCTCTTCGACTCAATGACGCTCTGTGGGCATACCGGACTGCATTCAAGACTCCAATTGGCATGTCTCCCTACCGACTCGTGTATGGCAAGGCTTGTCACCTCCCTGTGGAATTGGAGCACTGGGCTTATTGGGCTATAAAGCAGCTAAATTTCAACCTCACCAAGGCTGGTGAGCAAAGGAAGTTACAGCTAGATGAATTAGAAGAATTGAGGAATGATGCCTACAACTGTGCCAAGCTATACAAAGATCAGATGAAGAAGATCCATGACCAAAACATTCTGAGAAGATCATTTGAAGTTGGTCAGAAAGTCCTCCTTTACAACTCATGTCTGCATCTGTTTCCAGGAAAGCTCAAATCCCAATGGACTGGACCATTCATAGTGCGTGCAGTTTCTACTCATGGAGCCATCGAAATCCAGGATCCTAAGAATGGAAGTGCTCTCAAGGTCAATGGTCAGCGGTTGAAGCCATTCTTGGAACTGGAAATTTCGGAGAGTGAGGAATTGCCTTTGGAAGATCCTACGTCGTCTACTTAATCATCAGCGGTGAAAAGTCTGGCTGAAGACTGTAAACTTAGCGCTTATGGAAGACTTAGCGCTTATGGAAGGCATTCCTTTTTCTTTGGTATTTTTAGTCATTTTTTGTGTTGTTTCGTCTATCTTCATTTTTGTTTTATTTTTGTGTTTTTCAGGACAGGTGTTATTATGAGTAAGTTTGGGGGTCGTCTCTTTGCTCACTCTGGTTCCTTATACCTCTTGGTATTGTGTTTCTGCCTACATTGAGGACAATGTGTGATTCAAGTTTGGGGGTATGGAAAAACACTTTGTATATCTTTGTCTATTTATTTTTGTTTTTATTTGTTTAGTTTTATTTGTCTTTTTGTGTTAAAAAATTTGAAAAAAAAAAAAAAATAATAATTAATTAATTATGCTATGTTTTTGTCAAGTTTGAGTTAAACTGTGACTGTGGTTTGCATTTCATTAGCTTGCTTAAAGGGTTGAACACATCATTATGTCATTTGGAGTCTAAGTCCTTTGACTTATTTTTGGGTAAAAGAGATTTCACTTGTTTTGAGATAAATTTTTATGAGCACATTAGCATATTTTCTGTGAGGTATGATGTTTGAGCTTAAGCTTGTTCTCTTTGAGATTTGTTGGATGACCTATTGATGAATAACCATTGGCTTGCAAGATATAAAAAAATAAATAAATAAAAAGAGAAAGAAAAAGAAAAGAAAGATCATGTTGGGTTTTTCGTTGAGTAACCGGACCTCTTGCCTCATTAAGCATTGAGTGTTCGTGTCAAAAGGTGTGAAATTCAATATTGATTTAAGATATGGCTAGTCTGGCTTCGTAGCCTTGTTGACTTAAGTTACTAAGCCCTTAGAGATGTTTTACATCTAGTGCCCTAAAGCCACCTGGCTTGGGAGTCATTGGCCTAACACTTGTTACATGGGTCAATTAGAAAGCTTAAGGGAGTTAGACACTACAAAGTCTGTTAAAAAAAAAAAAAAAAAAAAAAAGTTGCATCTTGCCTTGGTTGTTTCATCTGTTAGGGATTCTTACAAATTTTATGGAACTTGTCTTGAGTTTAAGCTGAAAGCTTCATGATTGTATGCTAATTACACTTTACACATTTCAGAACATATGAAGTCTAAATTGTTCATTTATGAGTGATTTGATTCTGGATTTCCTTTTGATAGTGATGATGGTGTTTGTCTTTTTAAGTTTGCTCATGAATGAGAACCATGGTTTATGTGAAACTTCTTTCTTGTTAACAACATAGTACTACAATGTTTGTGGGTATCATTCATGTTAAGCCCTCACGAGACTTCACTCGTCCACTAGGGATGCCTAGGGGTTTAAAAGGCTTGTTGCATATGCTAAATGCAATCGTCTCTCCCATGAAAGAGGATTTATGTTTTGTTTTGTTTTGTTTTCATTCTATTTTTCGTTTTGTTTTGCTAAGGGACTAGCAAAAGTTAAGTTTGGGGGTGTTTGATGTGTGCCAAATATTGCATATTTAGACCCCTTAATTTACTTGTGTTAATCCTTTAGCTGTGTTATTATCTGATGTTCTGTGTTAGTTTTGTGTTTTTAATATTTTGTAGGTGTTGAAGAAAAACTACTTTTTGAAAGAAAACATACTTTGAGAAGACCTAGATGATATGGTTAAGTTTAACCAAAAACCAAGAAATGGGTAAATCAGATTAAGGATAAGATTGGATAAAATTTCGAATTGGATTCAAATTCAGATTCTACACGTCTCAGTATTTTGACCATAACTTTTCGCTCACATATCCGATTGAGGTGATTCAAGTGGCGTTGGAAAGCTAACTCAAAATACTACAATTCATTGTGAAATAGGATTTTGCTAATTCGGACGTTTACTATTCCAAAATCGTCCCGTAATTAAATGGTACAAACCTGGACGAATTGTATCCGATTTCAACTTGTAAAACCCTAAGTTTTAGGTCTATAAATAGGGAATTATCAGATTAGTTGAGGGGGCTACGAATTTGAAGATTGCAGAGGAGAAAGAAGAGAGTTTAAGGTTTTCCTAACTTTTGAATCTCTACCTTGTGATTCTTATTTGTAAGTACTCGATTTTACATTATGAATTCAATCAATTTTGTTTTGTCTTTCAATAACATGAGAGGCTAAACCTTCAACTAAGGTTGAAGATGAAGCCTCACTTATGAATAGCAACTTTGTTTCATGTATGTAATATTTCCCAATTTAATGGTTTAATTGCTCTATTGTTTTACTTCTAATCAATTGGATTGAATAACTCTTGGATATCTTTTGTGATTCAAGGATACACTTGATGATTTAAGATTATTCAATATAATTGATTGCTTGGTTTTCTTTGTTAAAAATTGGATTTCCCCTGTGATTTATTCTCTGGATACAATTAATGTTTTGATAAAGATTGGATATTTTCTTGTGATTTACGGATACAGTTAATGATTTGATCGAATATTGGATTTCTTTTGTGATTTGGGTTATGAATGGATACATGGGATCTTTTGATTAATTCTTTGAAGCAATAGTAAAACAAACTTAAGATTTATATGTGAGAACTTTGAGGAATATTATAGATCATGAAATTATGTTGTTATGAATTTGTGAGTGTGGATTCTGAAACTTTAGTGTTTCGTCATAAGATTTCAATCACTTTAAATTGCTCATGCTTTTGTTTTTTTTTATTCAAACAGAAAAATCTCTCAAAAATTTGGAACTAGATTAGGATTTAATTAATTTAGATTTAAAATTGCTTTCAAGAATACAATTCCCTGTGGGTTCGACCTCGCACTTGCAATCCATTAACTACAATTGATTCGTGCACTTGCGAGTTAAATAAATTTGCACAACAAGATCATTAGAAGTCGAAATGTGACTTTTAATGAGTGTACTATGTGCAAGGATGGGTCAAGTGCAAAACCTGAAGTTATAGAGCAGAAACCGAAGAAATCTGAATTTGTTAACTTAGACGAGCTTTCTGAAAGTACAGTGAAAAAGGAGAAACAGTTCGTGAAGGTGGATCTTGATGAACAATGTTCACTCACGAATGAATGTGATAACGAAAAATCTTCAAGAGACTCACAGCACTGGGAAGAGTCTCATTCTTTAGCAAGAGGCAAAGAGAAACGTGATTAAAAGGCACCAGAGAGGTACGACTTTGAGGATATGGTTTCTTTTGCTTTGACAGCTTGTAGTGGAGATCCATCGTCTGTTCAAAGTAGTACGCTAAAAGAGATGGAGTTACTACGGAGAAGTAAAGCTTGGGAATCGGCAGAATTACCCAAGGGAAAGAAGGCTAAATGGTGCAGATGGGTCTAGAGAAAGAAAGAGTCGCCAGAGGAGAAAACTATCTGGTCGACAAGACTAGTAGGGAGGCATGATGCTATGTCTAACCCAGGTCCTATGCTCAAGTTCAAGAAGCGCTTGGACTTGAGTGACACTTATGGAGTGTGATTGTCCTTAGGGGCTGAGGCGGAGACATCCGGAGGAGACACGTTTTGTTAGACTTGATAGGTTTCAAGTCAAGGTGGAGATTGTTGTCGTGTGACTTTTCAACCTTCAATGAAATCATGTGGGCCAGCTTGTTTTAAGTGTTGCCGTGGGAGACTGAGTCTTTCTCTAAGTTGGAGTGTATGGGCCATGCTAGCTTTACAAGTCCTTTGTGGCTTTGGAGTCTTTCTCCAATCCAAGTTGGAATTGGAGTATTGACTGACTTATTGTTCCTATATAAGCAACGAAGTTGAACGGGAATTTTGTGGAGAAAGCCATATAGCTTCATAAGAGTATGGGAAACAAAAGAATGAGAGAATTCGAAAGAGAGCAAAAGTGTGTGCAAGAGCAGCAATTGTGTTTTTCTTTGGTGTTTTTGGAGGAACCAAAAACAAGTGATTAGAAGAAAAAGATGATGTAGAGTGTGAGAAAAAATTTGAGATCAGCTGCCATTTGTTCCAGCAAAAGAAGAGTTTGTACATCTATCTTTGTATTCTATTTTGGTAATAATCTCTCGTGTGTGATAGTGAGATTTGGGTGTATTGGAACTTTGGGATCTGAGTGATTTTTTCTCTACTATTTTTATACTCCATCTTTTGATAGTGGATTTTCTTCGGGTTGTCTCCGCTAGTGGATGTAGGCTTATTAAGCCGAACCACTTAAATCTTTGTGTCGTGTGTGATTTGATTGCCTAATCTTTGTTATTCCACATTCTTCTTATTTTTCGCATCTCACGGGTCTTGGGTAATAGGATTAATTTCCTAACATTATACTATCTATAATTTTGATGTATAAATCTGCTAAGCTTCCTTTCTATATGATCTTCTTTTTCTCTTATTCCGTAGTTGATCCAACTTCCGATCTCACCTTTTAAAAAGGGGAGAAAATTTTCATTAGGCTTCATTTCTAACCAAATTGTGGCCTAAATCACTGAACTAAAGGGAGAAACTAATCCAAAAAAAAAAAAAGTCTAAATTAGTCATCTACAATAATAGAAGGAGAAAATGTTTGTATTATTATTGGGTGGAGACTTTGTTTTTGGCTTATTTTCAGTGTCCTTCGGTGCATGTTTCGCTGCATTGCTTTGTTGTTGCAGTTAAGAGAGATTTATTAGTGGCAGTTATGGTTGTTAGATTCTCTAATGGTAAAATTATCCATGCTACCACCAAACATCTTTCGTCTTCTGCTGCCATCAGTGAATCCCATGTTGTCCTAGCATCTAAAGACTAGAAGTCTAGAAAGTTTTTTCGGATTTCTTTTTTATTTGCTATATTTGTAGTGCAGTTTACTGTGCATTTTGTAGTTAGATGGACCGTTTCCAACCTTGTGTTCATAAGCATTTCAGACTGGTCACCATTTTCTCATCTATTTGGATCAAGAATAGGAAAGATTCATCTCCTAACCTTTTTCTTATTGGCTAAAAAAAAAATAAAAAATAAAAAATCTATACCACAAGACTAGTCAAAGTGAATTGTCCCACTCTTCAATAAATTTTCCGATTGAAAATGATAAGATGATCGAATCCTAATAAAATGTGCTTCTCATTCTGACCCAATCAGTAGACAACGCTAATCAATGTGAACCACGTAACTACAAAGCCATGCTTAGGAACATGAAGTTGGGCCCAATAAAATTGTCCTACCCATCCATATTCTGCCCCGACCTTTTGGGTGAGAAGACTTTTGACCCGATTCAAAAAATTACTTATTTCTTAGTTTGGGGATGTCTAGATGAACTGGGTTCTTTCCTCGTCTGGAATGACGTGCATTTAGTTGAACAAAAAAAATATACAAGACCACAAAATAGGGATGATATAAAGACATAAAAAAATAAATAAATAAAAATAAAAAAATAAAATAAAAAAAAAAGAAAGGAAACTTCACAAAGCCTCGCTAAACTACCACATGATTTAAGAATACTCCTCCAAATTTCAAAACCTCTCAATTTCAACCCCAAACTTTCAATTTGATGCAATGTACGTTAAAATGATGAAATGACCTTTATACCAGTGAAAATTTTATAAAATTCTAAATTTACCCTTAATTTCAAATTAAAAATTAAAAAACAAAATTAAACTTATTAAAAAAAATAAGTGAAATTGGGTCACAGGTGACCACGATGGGTCTCGGCCAAACCCCTTGTGGGTCTGTTGACCAACGGCTGGGCTTGGCCACGACCCAGCGGGTCAATGGGTCACAAGGTGACCCAATTTTTGTTCTATGTTTTTTTAACAAAATAAAACAAAAATTCAAGAGTATTTTGGTATTTTTCATAACTTTCATTAAAGTTAACATCGAAAATTGACGGAAAGAGGCACATTGCATTAAATTGAAAATTCAAGAGGTGAAAATGAAAATGAGAGGTTTTAAAATTTGGAAGTTTTCTCAAATCGCGTGAGTTTAGGACTCCTTTATGAAGTTTCCACACAAAAAATCGTATTACTCCTACTCACAAACTTTTTTTTTTTTTTTTTTTAATATATATTTCACAAAACCTCCCTAAACTTCCATGTTTTTGGAAATTACCCCTCGAAATTCAAAAACTCTCAATTAAGGATATCGAACTTTCAACTTCTTTCAATTATTCTATTTAGATAGAATTTTTTATTAAATATTGTCATAATTCTCAAAATACCCATAATTTTTATTATAACAAATTGTAAAGATTCAGGCATTTATATTTTTATAAAAAAAAAAAAAATTATATTTGCAATTTTTTTTTTAATTTAAAAAATGGGATATTTTGGGCATTTTGAACAAAGTTAACAAAAAATCCTAATAGAATGGGGTAATTGAAAGTTCGATACCCTTAATTGAGTGTTTTTAAATTGTAGGAGACTAGTATCAAAATGAGTGAAAATTCAAGGAGATTTTTTGAAGTTTCCCAAAAAAAAAAAAAAAATGTTCATTCTTATATTATCTCATACTTGTTGCACAAAGACCAAGAAAAAAAAGAAACGGATGAATAAATGAAATTAAGAAGTTCTTTAACTATGCCACAAAAGATTTTTCCAGCACACCTCATAGCCGTAGTCCCTCGAGCTCTACCAAACACGCTTAATTGAGAAAATGTAAATAGGGACCATCAACCAAGGTACCTTATCTCAAATATGGCCCCTAAAATTTTTTTTTTTTTTTTAATCTTCCTCCAATACTGAGAGCAATGCTTAGGAGTTTGACATCCCACAAGTCGTCAGTTTGTTCCTTATGTAAGGTTTTCGAGCACTCCTCAGCTTCGCATAATTCCAATTTAATCTCTTCCAAGTCAAGCTTGGTTAAAGTAAATCCATGGAATGTTTCTAGCTCTAAAAGTGTCGCTAGAAAGGTTTAGATTGAGATGGGTAAAGGTAGGAAAGGGAAGACTATTAAGGATGAGCAGCATTAGAGGTTGTTCCTACTACCTCTGTCATAGCTCCTCCACCTCGAAGTGTCTCTTCTAGGGGTGTGGATAATTCAAGCAATGTTCAAGGTGGTTCCATGTTGTCACTTCATCTTCTAATTAAGTCGACAATGTTAGGACATATTTAAGAATGGTTAACTTTCCAGACAATAGCAGTCAGTCGAATATTGCTACAATGGCTACTTCGATTAATGTGTGCAGCCTTGAGGAGGGGGATGCTAATGAACCCCTCATAGCCTCCCCAAATAAGAATCTTCTTGGCCTTATAGCCATAGATTCTTTAGAGAAGAACCCTGGTTAGAGATTGAATAAGGGAAAGAATAAAGATGTTCCTTCTCTTTCGTGAGGGAGGAATAGGTGATGCATTAAGTTAGGTACTATTTTTTCTTTTTCCTTTGTTTTTTCCCTCATGATTTTTGGGTGTTGGAACGTCGGGGATTTGAACGATCATTTAAAGTAAAAGGAAGTTAGATTTTGAATCCACGAACACAAGCTTTCTTTTTGTAGGATAGTTGAGACGAAGGTTAAGATGATTAGTAGAGAAAAGACTATGACGTACATTGCTAATAATTGGGAAGCATTCTAAAATTTTGTAACTCTCTCAAGATTCAAATTTATGTTTGTCAGGGACCCTTAGGTGGTCCAGATTGCACGTTGACCAATCCGATCAACGTATTCATTGTAGGGATCAAGATGTTCATGGTAAATGAAGATGCAAGGTTTTGGTCATATATAATGATAATTGCCACTATAGAAGGCTGAGTCTTTGGTATGACCTTGTCCTGTGTGCCTCTTCCTTTGAGGGTATTCCACGATTGCTTGTTGAATATTTTAATGTTTTCAAAAAGCTCGATGAGAGTTTGGGGTTGTTCAATAGGGAGGATTGGATGGAAGACTCGGATAATTGTATAGCTCATTCATAATTTGGATAATCGTGGGATTAATGGCCCGTTGTTGTCATACCTTGGTCTAAACTAGGGTTATGAAATCCTTAATTAGGACTTAAGGATTGATAAGGAACAAGGTTTGGCATGAGAGATGAGAAAGCTGGGCCTAAATTAACACTTGGGCCTCAGTGATTCTCACCACTAAAGGGGTGTTTGATCACCCCTGCCTCCATGGTCAATCATAGGTTTCCAAAAACCCTTAGTGATCGATCATGGCTAGCCATGCAGAATGCGATTTGATTACTTCTAAGACTTCCAAAAGTGGGGATTTGCCTATAAAATCATCCTTAGACCAACCCTAGCGATCATTTGATCTGCTAGCGCTTCCAATTAAGGAGCTCAAGTGAGAGTGAGAGAGAGAGAGACGGAGAAAAGTGACAAATTTGTGGAGAATTTTGGGAGATCAAGGCTTTAGGAGATGAGAACCTTCGTTCTAGTCTTATAATCTTGTGGTTTTTACAATCTTTCCCGTAGTTGGTTGTGTGTGTGTGTTAAGCTTGTTTAAGGGTCTTAACTCTTAAGCATGGTTTAAGTATTAGGCTTAAGATTCTTAAAGGAAAAACCCTAACTTTATGTTGTTGCTTGTTATAAACGGTCTTAGTGGTTTTAAATCCGAGCTTTAGGCTATTGTAGAGTGGATGTTGACTGTTCACCGGTGCTTTTGGGTGGTTTAAGAAAGTTTACAAAGTTGTGGACTTTATGGTTTTGATGTGTATAGGTCTCAACTCCAAGTCTTTTTAGGTCTTAGATGAGTTAAATGGGTGATCTTTTTGGGTCTTAGGACCTCTAGAGGCCTCACTGGAGCTACAAATGTGTTTTTTTGGAGATTAGGGACGATGCACAGTGTCCCGATTGATCATTGTTCATTAGCGATTGATCAACACTAGGCAGTGTTGATTGATCACTGCTCGAGTGGTGATTGATCGCTACTTAGTGATTGATAACACATGTTAGGGTGATCGATCACCCCTGATCCAGATTGCCCGTTTTGGCTAGTTTGAGGTATAGGATAGGTTTTTAGCCTAATAGGACCTTCTAAAGTTAGGGTTTTTCATAGACAATGGTGTTGGTGAGTACGAAGACGTATGTCGAGGAGATCCCTACAATCAAGGTGAGTGAAATTCAAGTGAAAAATTTTTATCGATGATTTTGGCATTGTCTACTTTATATTCAAGCGTGCAGACTTTATAATCAAATAAAGTACTTTATATAATGATGTGGACTCTATTTTCTCGTAAGTTGAATATTTGGCAAATGAATGATTCATGGAGTGAGTTTGAAAAATCATGCTTTAAAAAAAATTATGAATAGCACTGTATGACATGGCTATTAATAATTGGATGATTAGTTGCATTTTTTCGGATTTTTTTGTCTTAAATGTTTATGCATTGATCAAACATAATTATATGATTTTTGCTTGTGGTGTTCAAAAATTAATAAACATGTTTTTTAATGATAGTGAGATTCAATGGCATACAGGCTTCATTCCATTGAGATATTCATGCATTGCATTTCATATGTACTCAGTCTTGGAATAGGAAGTATGGCTTGAGAAATGGGTGTGCTCTTAGGAAGATGTGTGCCTAAGGTTGGTAAGTTTTCCCACACAACATGGCTTGTTGTGCATCGCCTTTGTTTGGGTGACTAATGGTTGAAATTGTCTTATATGGTGTATGGCTTTTTTTTATAGGTCATTGAGACATTGAAAAAAAGAACATCTCCTGTGATAAGGACAACCTTAGGAGTTGTGGTGCTCATTGAGAATGGCACAATGAACTTTGGGGTATGTTGTTCCCAAGTATGGAACAAGGTTTTGTGAAGATGTTATGGATTCTCCATCCCTACCTCGGGTAGTTCATTTCATGAGGATTTTGTGCTCACCTAAGAAGAAGAATCTGAAAGTAATCATTGGGGTTTGATTTGATTAGTCACCAGATCAACTCATACAATGAATTCATCAAAAATAATCTCCAAAAGATCCATCAATGAAAGATTAATGTGATTGGAGACATGCTCCTTTTAAGGGGAAATGTAGCCAGTTGGTTGTGGATGTATGCCCATTTGGGGGATCTAACTTGTATTATGTACTAGTTGGATGCTGATTAATAAAATATATCTAGTTCTTTTCACATTGTTTCATGTGGTTCTTGTTATGTAGATTTGATTTCTTGATATATCTACACAGGCTTGATCATGATACATTTTGTTTAGTGGTTGTGACATATTTCTGTGTAATGTCATGATATATTATATGATGTTTGGCATGGTTAACTTGATAGTTAGGTATTTAGGTAACCCTTTGTCTCTTAGTGACAAAAAGGAGGAGAGTTTTGGAGATTGTTGTTGATCATTATTTTTGCTTCTATAGTTGTTTATCAACTGGTGCATGTTGTTTATTTTTTACACTGTGTATTGGGGTCTTTGTTGTGGGTTAGGTTAAAACCCTACCTTTTAGTTATGATGCTTTAGTGTTTGCTCTGACTATTATGTGATGTGACAAAGTTGTATGGCTATCTTGTGGTGTAAAGAGACATTTTTCTTCTACTTCATTGCCCTCTGATCCAGGGTTTACAGTAACTCTTCAACATATTTTCTTAATAAATAGGCTTGGGAATGTTATGGTAACACTTTAGTTAATTAATTTCATGGGCATTACAATTGTAAACTTGGGAGATATAGGAGAGATGAAGACACAATTGTTCGGAAGCTTGACAGGGCGCTGGTCAACCCTACTTGAGAAGGGAATTTTTCTGGTTGAGAGGCTTGTTTTCTTTCAACCAGTATTTCTAACCACTTCTCTGTGATTATGAAATTGATGGAGTTGCCTAAGTTAAAGAAACCTTTTAAGTTCAACTTTTGGACGGGCCACCCAAATTTTCTTCCAATTATGTGGGAAGCTCTAAAAGTTTAGAACAAGTCCAGTTTAGAGCTAGATTGACCCGTTAGATCATGATTTAATCTTAGAAGATGCCAATGATATTAAGGAGTATGAGGATCTTAGTAGGGCTGAGGAAAGTTTGTTTAGATAAAACTCCTTGGTTCAATGGCTGAAGTCAACTTCTTTTTTAGATCCGTGGAGAGTTTGCATGGGAGAAGTAAACTAGTTCTCCCACGCAAGGAAGATGGTACAAAAACTTATGTTCCGAGCAAAGTCAATGAGTCAATTGTGAGTTATTTTCAAGAAGTTCTAGAGGAGGTTTACAAAAAATGATTAATTTGTATCATATGGAGGTTCTAGAGGAGGCCCTTCTTATGAAAGTCTCATCCTATTGTTGTGGCACTTGTGAGTGTTGAGTCTTACATTGAGAAAATATAAAAAAACATAATAGTTAATATATCTAAGTGGACCTTAGCCCATTAACTTAGGCTTTTGAGCTAGAATTGTGTTCAACTATGTATATTAATATAATCTTGATAAAAAATTCATAACGGCTTGATCTCCCAACACCTATCAATGTAATGATTTGGTTAAGGAAGTTTATGCGTAGAGATCATATATGTTTTGTTCTTTTAAGGATAGTAACAATGTGCGATGGTTTTAGTGCTCATTTCTTCCAGAAGTGTGCAACATTGTGAGTCGGGATGTCACTGCTATGGTTAAAATATATCTATTTTACTCAAGTAGGATTCTTAGAGAGGTAAATTCTATTGCCAGAGCTTTCATCCCGGTTGAAAGACTTTCACCACATCTCTTGCTACAATATGATTTATATGTCTACAGCTAAGGTTGTTGTTGGTGATATTTTTTGGGAAGCAATAAACTGCTTTCATTAGTGGGAAGAGGATTGGAGATAAAGGTACAATCTTCTCTTATGCAGGCAGGAAGACTTCAATTGATTAGTTCTATTCTCTTTGACATGCAATTTTACTATTCCTCTCTCTTTATCACTCTAACAAGTGGAGTAAATCCTCAAATCCTTTTTTGGAAAGGTGGTAAGCTAATAGCATCGGATTATCCTGCTCCCTAAATTTACTCTTTATTTTAGCTAAAAAACCATTTTTGCCTTTTTTTAATTACTTAATTTTTCAAAACACCTAAATCCCTAAACTAGGTATCTGCTTTTACTATTCAATTTAAATGTTATTTTTAAGAACTTTATTATTTCTTCAACATTTATGTACTTGAAAATTTATCTTTTCCTAACTGTCATATTTTTCAAAATTTGTACTCCTTATCATTATCAATTCATAAGCCCTATCTCCCTAGAACACATAATTAAGAAAGAGAGAGAGAGAGGTTCTATTTGGACTAGTTGGGCAATTTCCAAATCTTATCAGAAATTAGAATTTTTGGGAGGTGACGCCCCACAGAGGATTAATGTTCCTGGTCGTGGAAAAAGATCATGTACAGATGTACTTGAGAAGTACTGTTCCAGATAAGATCAATTGGATGATTACCTCTATTAAAAAGGCTTGCGGGACCCTGGTCCTGAAATGTTCAGACGTATCTATTGACTCGTGTGGCATGATAAAACTATTTCTCATTACTTTTGTCTTTTGTGGCTAAATCTATAGTTGTTCAGGATAAACTTATTATACATGTGTTTTTTTCTGGGTTGGGTGTGAGCCTCTCAAAACATGTTTAATTAATGTCAAAACTTTTTGTTGCCTGCAATATTGGCGTATGATATATATATATATATATATATCTGGTGTGAGAGAAATGCTAGCTATAGATTGTTCCTTGTAGGGCTTGATTGAAGCAATTTTCTAGTGCGGTTAACCCTTAAGCAGCCTTCTTGAATACGTGTTCTTGCTTGTGTTGGCTACCCTTGTAGGGGGTTGTCCTACGATTCTGATTGTTTTTCTTCTTTTTTTTTTTTTCTTTTTATCACCAAAAAAAACAATGGATCTTGGTATTATTTAAGTATAGCCTAGAATGAATGAGTCTTCTCTTCATGATAATGATCTCTCAATATATTGAAAACTTTACTATAATTTTAAGTAACATATCTAAGTACTGCAGGCTTGGATATTAAAGCACTTAGCAATAATCTCATATATATATATATATAGGCTCCTCCATTGTCAAAGAGCAAAGATGATTATGAAACTTATCAAAAAAAGAAAAGAAAAACGCCAACAACAACAAACTAGCATTGATCATATATATTTGTTACCTGGGATGAACATAAATGGCCTCTTAACACTCTGATCATCACTAGAAGGTTTTTCTCCATTCACAGCAATTTTGTGCTTGAAACGATCGTCTTTACCACACTGAAAAAGGGAGAAGAATTCATGTTATCATCTATAAAACTACGTAGAGAGAGAGAGAGAGAGAGAGAGAGAGAGAGAGAGTCCATAAAAAAACAAACCTTAGAGAATTCTGCAACTTTTCAACACAGAAAGCTCCCCCGGCCAGCGACTGAAAAGAAGAAGGTGGCTGCAGCCAGATGGGCCAGTAAAGAAAAGGTTTGCAGTGATCATTTATAGAAAGTAGAAGGCAATGGGGGTCTCCAAAAGAAGGAAACAGAGAGCGAGATCAACGGAAACGGAAAGAGACAAATCTAGCAACATGAAGATTCAGCATTAAGGGATGGAAATCAGCCGTACAACTTGTTGGGATTCATAACCACTAGTGCTAGTGCTATTTTTTTTAAAAAAAACAAAAAAAGATAGTACTAGTGCAATTACTACTACTAGGCAATTACGTTGGAATAGTGAGTGCGTTAAAGCATAAAACAGTGACATTATTTTGTCAGATTCTGAGAAAGGTACTTTTCCTGGGTTTCTACATTGGTTTTTGGATTAGTTACCTTGGAATATGTGTTTCATCTGCTCTTTTCAGGGGTAGGTTTTTCTGCCTTTCTACGTACGGCCTACCTCTTTTCCTCGGTGCTTGTATCTCGCCTTCTTCACCCATTAACTACTTGCCTTGCTACCTTTATTTAGGTGTTGTTTAAACAACATCACGCTCCCCGCATTATTTATTTCATTTTAAAAAAAAATTAACATCAAAACTTTCTCAATTTTTTCTATCACAAAATTTACTTTTTATATCACATCATTCACTTTTTACTACAATTTAAATAAAAAAATCACTACAAAATAAAATTTTTTCACTTTTTAATACAACTTTTTCACTTTTCTATACTAATTATTACACTTATTTTTTTCATCTCCAATCATAAACAGTGCATTATAAAGCCATTGTTGTTTACCAAGCAAGGCCTTAAAAATGATGTTTGGTCTTATTAGACCTTTTTTTTTTTTTTTTTTTTAACATGTCCACACAAGAGGGGGAGGGATGATTCGAACTAGTAACCTTCGTTTCATAAGGCATGGTCTCCAGTCGATTAAACTATCTTTTGGGGACGGTACGGCCTTTTTTTGGTTTAAGCAGTATGCACTTTTTTGTAGAGTTGTTTGATCCAATGTAACTTGCTTTTCATATTTTTTTTGAAAAAAAAAAAAAAAAAAAAAAGAGAGAGAGAATGTATGATAAGCTTAGATAAGCTTCCTAAATATTTTTACTTATGATATAAATTGTGTAAAGTTCAACTTTAAAAATTGGCTTGCAAAGATACAGCATTATTAATTTATGACGATGGACTCTATTGATATTCACTTGATGATAGTTTTTTTATTTTTTTTGGGTGGTTCTACTCACCTATTATCATAGTGTTTGATTATGATACTAAATGTTACAAACCTCACGTAAAACTCACTTTTAAAAATTGAAGAAAAATGTAAAATCAGTCCTTGTGATTTACTTGATTTGCAATTAACTTTTTGTAGTATCAAAATAAACTCAAAAGTCCATAGGTATGACAAAAAAATAATTTAGTCTCTACGGTCAATTTATGCTCACTGACTTAATAGATTATGATAACATGAAACATTAGAATCAATAAAACTGTGACACTTGTCATATTTAAGTCAGTGTCACACTAATAGAATTTGTTAAATTAATTAACAAAATTTGATTGTATGGACTAATTTTTTTTTTTTTTTTTTTTTTTTTTTGCATACTTCATAGACTTTTGAGTTCATTTTGATACCACAAGGACTTAATTATAAATCAGGTAAAGCACAATGACTAATTTTTCATTTTTCCCTAAAAATTGGTTTGAAAAAAATAGTATTTGAAAGCTTATATACAAATAATAAAGATTAAACTTAATCTTAATTATTGCCATCGTCTTTATTAGTTATTGAGGGAAGATTAGCTACCTAGGCTATATAATTAACCCACGATTGCCTACAGAGGGAGGCGGGGAAATAAATTAATTAATTAACTTCATGCCACCGAATGAGCTTGGTTAAAGTCAAAGAGTACAAGAGGATGTGACTTTCTTTAGAGTTTGTCCCCTCTTTATTAAAACTGAAGATGGAAATTTACTATAACAGGCCTTATGTTGATTGATTGTACTTAAAATGGAAATTTACCATAACAGGCCTTAATTAAGTTGATAGATTGTACTTAAAATGGAAACTTACCATAACAGGCCTTAAGTTGAAAGATTGTACTTAAATCATCTTAGTTTGATATTATTATTTTGTGAATTAAACACACTTAAGCTTTCTTTTTTTTTTTTTCTTTTTTTGAAAAGACTTTTTTTTTTTTTTTTGAAAATGACCAGTAATTTAGAAAGCTTAAGTGTTTTCTAAACTACTGGCCATTTTCAAAAAAACAATCTCACAAATTGATTGGTATAATACTTGTGAATACATCGAACTACTATTTTGTGACAAATAAGTCACTTCATCAAACTCAACTGCTAGCTAAGTTGGATGGAAACGTGGTTCGTGACAACCTCCAACTTATGGAAGTGAAAGTGGCACTTAGCCACCCGCTACCTTCCTCTTTTCATTTGGGTGCATGAGGGAGTTCAGCCACCTTAAAAAAAATAAATAAATTAATTAATTAAAAAAAATAATAATAAAAAAACCTTGATATTTATAAAGGGTAAATTTGGTTTTTTAATTGTCAAAGTGAATTGTATTTTTGAAAGATTTTAGTCAAATTTGGTTCTTCCATCCATTCTAACAGTCAACCCTAACGGAGTGTCCATTTTGCTACAAAATAACAGTTTGATGTATTTAAGTATTACACATCACAGTTTGTGAGGCATTTTTAAAAATAGTTAGCAATTCAAGTGGCTCAAGTGTATTTAACTCTTGTTTTATTCAACTTGATTGCACATCCTACAAAACGATGGAAAATATTTCCATACTTTATAGCAAACAAAGTTTGTTTGACACACAAAATTTAGAGGGTGTTTTTGTATGATGGTTGATAAACATGAAAAAAAACTTTTTTAATGGAAAACTTCACTTCAAAAAGAACTCTGGAACTACCATGTGTTTTAAGAAGACACCCTCATATTTTAAAAACTCTCAATTTCACCCCTCAAACTTTTAGTTTGATGCAATCTACCCCCTAAGTCAATTTTTTATGTTAAATCCCAACAAAATGATTAACAAGACTAAACTACCCTTGAATTTTCTTTTTTTCTTTTTAATTTTTAATTTGAAATTAAGGGTAAATTTGAAATTTTATAAAAATTTTAGGGGTATAAAAAGTCATTTCATCAAATTGAAAGTACGAGGGTGAAATTAAGAGATTTTAAAATTTGTTAAGCTTTTCAAATCGCATGGTAGTTCAGGAACATTTATAAAGTTTCTCTATTTTTTAAGCATTTTATGTAACGAGCTATTTGTTAATAATAATTTTTTTTTTTTTTTCTAAAAAGTAAAAAGTTAACCAAAAATTAAAGTGTTCGAACAAGCCCTTTAAACTCCTTCGAGCTTCTTGCTTAAAAAAAAACAATTTAATTGCTATATACTCACATAATATTTAAAACTAATTTCACCTTATATTACATTAAAACACTTTTTTAATAAAAAGGCAAAAACACCTGACGTTGTCAAAGAAGCCCTTTAAAATATTTTAATTTCAAAACTTATTTATTTTTGCCTAATTTTTTTGAAGAACCTAATTCTACGTAGGGTTTGTACTTTGTATGTCTATATGTCTATAAAGTTGTTGAGTTTTGACCATCAGTACTGGAAATTCCATGACCTTTTCCGTGAGGGGGGCAACAAGCCTTTTGATAGCAATAATAATTAACTACTGTAATTATAGCTAGCTAGAGGATTTTTTATTTATTTATTTATTTTTATATTTTATTTTTACATGTCCACACACAAAGAAAATAAAATTCGAACTAATAATGTTCGCTTCATGACATGTGATTCACAGCTGATTGAGTTACCCCTTAGAAAAGCTAGCTAGAGGTTGTGTTTTCATGAACAACCAAATAAAACCGACTTTTTATTCGAAATAAATGTAAAATTAGTCTTTATACTTCACCTGATTTACAATTAGTTTCTTATGTTATCAAAATAAACTCAAAAGTTTTAGAGATATATCAAAAAAACAATTTAGTTCTTACAGCCAAATTTTGTTTACTAATTTAACGGATTTCATTAGTATGACACTAACTTAAATAGGACAAGTATAACAATTTTATTGGCTTTAACGTTTTACGCTATCAGAATATGTTAAGTCAGTGAGCAAAATTTAACCATATGAACTAATTTGTTTTTGTTTTTTTTTTTTTTTTTGTCATACCTTAGGATCTTCAAGTTTAATTTAATACAACATAGAGGTTTTTTTTTTTTTTTTGACGTGTACAACATAAAGTTAATTGCAAATAAAGTAAATCACATGGACTAATTTTACATTTTTCTTTTTTTATTATGCAGAATGAGTGTTTATTTGGAGAAAATTAATGGTAGCCCTACTGTCAAACATATTTGAAGTTTATTTTCATTATTACTCAAGTGTAAAACTAAAAAATATTTCAATGATCATTAATTTCATAATCAATTAACTTCTTGAAATTAATATTTTTTTTATTATAGAAAATATTTTCTCCAAAAATATTTGTTATATAAGATAGTAAGCGATTTGTTTTTTAATTTCAATTTATTTTGGGTTAACTAAAATTTTCAAAAAGTACTTAATTCAGAAAATGTAAGATCTAATTAATTAAATAAAAGCATAGAATAGTTTAAATTTATAAATAGATATGTTGTTCATGCCTGGGAAATGTGCCCCGGAATGAGTTCGTTAGAGCAGATTTGTTTTATAAGCTGAAGATTGGGCAGGGTTTGCAAATGTTTGACGTGATAGATAAGATTTTAATTTAAGATCTGTATTTTTTTACCTCTATAACTTGTAATCTTTTAACTTTGACTATAATCTTGTAGAACTATTTTGTTATGTGATTATAGAGTTCTTATGCTCTTGACTACTCTATCAATGGAGTTAGAATGAATTTCCTTAAAAAAATAAAATAAAATAAAATAAATAGATATGTTGCTTCCTAAAGATTCTCAGTTCACGTTAGCAATTCTATAATAAATTAGAGACAAAAATAAAATAAAATGCAAATTACAAATTTGGGAAGACATTTATAATAAAGCTTTATTTTTCCTTTCAACCAAACAATCTGTATAGCTTTATTTTTTATTTATTTTTTTTCGTTTCTAGGAAGAGAATAGACATATAAGCAGGAAATTTTCAATATATACATATATATATATATATATATAAGCAGGAACAGTGAACCTATACGTCCACCGAGGCCGCGGAGCCCCATTACTTAAACCAACAATCCGTACGAGAATCCAACCACTTCGCAAAGAACTGCGATTTTATTGATAAAAAATGTAATTTTAAATTAAATAGTAAAAAATTAATTTTTTGTGATTGAATTTTTAAACCAAATCATAAATAAGGAGGAAAACGTAAAATTTTAAAAGATAAACCGTAATTTTAAAGGTTAAATCGTGATTTTTTTTAACTTTTTTTTGCATTTTAAAATTATTATTTTCAAATCACACTTTTTAAAATCGCAAATCCTGAGGAGTCATGATACATGATTAACTTTAATAGTTACCATTTTTTATATGAGTAATGTTAGGTATCATCTTTTTATCCACTTAAAATTCTCCTAAAGCTAATGTGTCTTTTAAAATTACCATTAAATTTTAAATGAATCATACTTGAATTTTGATCCAATGGTGAATTTGAAAGCCACATCAACTTTAGGAGAATTTTAAGAGAATAAATAGATGGTACATAGCATTACTCCATATATATATATATATATATATATATATATATGGAGAGAGGGAGAGAGAGAGAGGGAGAGAATTTGAGTTAACCCCTATGAACTTTAAGTACTGCTTTTGTAATTATTCCTCTATATTTTAAAAATTCTCAATTTAATTTATTCTACTTTAAATTTTACTCTTAATAATAAGCTTAATTTTACTCGCTAGCAGCTTTCTCCTAGTTGGACTCGGATCCTCTTTATTTCAAAGGAAATAGAGACGAACCGGTTCCTTATATACCTGATGATCATTTCACTTTTTTTTTTTTAAACTATTCTACCATTGTAAAATTGAATCCTTCTCCCTCCAAGTTAAGGTAAATGTTGCTTAATTAAGGGGATTCCCATGTAAAACTTGTTGGTACGAAAAATAAAAAATAAAAAGTAGGTCGGTGCAGTACTGATGATGAAAGTAACAAGATGGGTACTCTAAAAATCTTTTTAGGTGTTACTGTTTGAAGTTTCGTCTACAACTCAAAAAGCTAATGGTCAAAAAAGCGCAGCTACTCTCTCTCGTTTCTCTCACTACACAGTCTGTACCGTGTCACGAGACTAAAACGGCTATCAACATCTTCATATATATATATATATGTCAGTTTTTTTTTTTTTTTTTCTACCACTTTAATGTAATTTACTAATTTAGATTTGAGTTTGGACAATTTTTGTACTTGAGATTTTTCATAAAACACAAAGTGATGTACTCATTCTATGATTCTAAGACTTGTTTCTTATGCCAGAAAGACTTTCTCGTAGAGTTATTCTTAAAATTACACTTGTATTCATTTTATGCCAATTTTAAGAATGAGATATTTTTGAAATTATTATTTGATTAAAATTTAATAATAATTAATTATAAGACTAATGTTAATTTTAGAAGCAACATCATTCTTGGAGTGATACAAGAGTAACTTCTAACATTACTCATTCTCAAATAATGACTCATTTTAAAGCTCGTTTATCTTTTGCCCCATAGGTTTTAATTTTTATCATATGAGGTACCTCAGGTTTATATAAAAACGAAGATGGTATCTTTGTCTAAATTTTGACGAAAAGCCACGTCAGTACCATTAAAAAATCGACACGTGTCCATATACCTAATTAAAAAAAATTTAAAATTAAAAACATAAAAAAATTATATTTAATTAAATTAAAAAAAAAAAAAAAAAATTGGGGGTGGCTTTGGCCATTTGGAGGTGGCTCAAGCCACCCCTTTCCCCATTTTTTTTTTTTAAAAAAAAAAATTATAATTTTATAATATTTATAATTTTAAAATTTTATTTTGTATTTTTAATTAATATATGGACATGTGTTAATTTTTTAATGGTGTTGGCGTGACTTTCCGTCAAAATTTGGACGAAATTTAGACAAAGGTATCATCTCTATTTTTTGCCATTACCTAAATACCATTTGTAATACAAATTAAAACCGAAGAAAAAAAAAATAAAGTTGTTAAACCACATAAAGCTGAAAAGTATTTAACCCTTGTATTTAATAATAACATATGATAAGTGTCACATGTCTATTAGAGCTAGCTATATTTTTCTCTATTGGATCCTTCTTCAAGCTGCAGGTGTAATTTGACCACTATGTTAAGGCCTCAATTATTTATTTGTAAAACTTGGATTAAAAGTTAAATCCCAATGGGGCTGGTCTTACAAGAGATGGGCTTCGATTTTGATCCAAGCCATGTAAAGAATGTGAGACACAAGCCTAGGGTTACGAAACCCTAGGCATAGCCATTTGTGTGGAGTGGCAGCAAGGGGAATTAATTCCCTTTGGCTGTGTTTTCTCCACCTATCCAAGCCTATAAATAGAGATCATTATGAGGCATAAGTACAAATGTGATTGAGACACGTGCTACACAATAGGATTCAAAGTTTTCTAATGAGTTTGAGAAACAGTTTTTGAGAGCCCACTATCTTAATCTTCTCTACTCATTGAAGAGAAGACTTTGAAGTTCTAGAATCCCCTAGACTAGGTGTGTTCTACACCAATCAAATTGCTCAAAAGTGGCCATACAACCAATTAATTTTTGCACATGATCCCAACACTATAAACAACTTTATTCAATTAAAACTAAAATGTCATACAAAGTAATTAAACTTTAGGGTCCTATTCCTAACACACTCAACTTAGTCTCAGTGTGAAGTAAAGTGTACCAACAAATCTATTGCGTTGTCACTCCCATAAACTTCTTATATAGCACATCTTGGTAGCATAGTGTAAGAACATAGCTAACTTTGATACCAACTGACGCAGGCAAGTGTGTAGGAAAATTAGTTATTGTCAAAGAAAAGATAAAAGAGGACACTTCACTTACCTTTTCCAAACTTTCGAATTTTTTGCAAACTCTTCTATTGTTCAAAAACTCTCACTTTGATGTATTCAATTTCGATTTCCTTTCACTTTTCCCCTTCCGTTAGGATTTTGCAGTTAAATCAAAAGGTCAAATGAGTAAAAGACCTTTATACCCCTAAATTTTTTTAAAATTCCAAATTTACCCTTATTTATAAATAAAAAATTAGAAAAAACTTCAATTATCTCCCTAAACTTATGCGTATTTTGCAAACACTCCATCAATCTTCAAAGTCTCTCACTTTGGTGTATCAAACTTTCATTTTGTTCCAAATACCCCCTACCATTAGATATTGGAGTTAAATCAAACGGTAGAATGAGTAAAAGACCTTTATACCCCTAAAATTTTTAAAAATTTCAAATTTACCCTTATTTATAAATAAAAAATTATTATTATAATTATTATATTAAAAAAGAAAAAGAAAAAAAAAGTGACCCATACTTGGGACCCTCCGACGGGTCACTTGGTGACCCATGGCGGGTCACAAGTTGTGACCCTTCGTGGGTCACCTTGGTGACCCACCGAGGTCTTTCAAACTGTTAGAATGTAGTGCTGCTCTAATTCGTGAAGGTGTAAGGAGCGGATAGAACACCAATGAACTTATGGGTCAAGAGTTTTTTTTTAATAAAAATAAGGGCATTTTATAAATTTCACACCCCTCCGTTAGGATTTAATAGAAAATCCTAATTGAATATGGTAACTGAAACGAAACAAAAGTTCGATATACCAAACTGAGAGACTTTGAAAATTGGGAGGGTGTTTGCAAAATATGCGTAAGTTCAGGGGGTAAGTGAAGTTTCTCCAAAAATTATAATTATTATATTAAAAAAAATGGGCAAGATTGAAATTTCACACCCCCTCCGTTAGGATTTCACAGAAAATCTTAACGGAAGGGGCAAAGTAAAAGGAAACGAAAGTTGGATACATCAAAGTGAGTTTTTGAACAATTGAGGGGTGTCAGTAAAAAGCGCAAAAGTTTGTGGGGGGTAAGTGAAGTTTCCCCAGAGATAAACAATCTTCAATCCCTTTATTTGTGCACAAATACCAAAACCAAAATAATTGTTTAGGCATTGTTTGGATAGGTCAAATTTCATTCTTGTTTTGAATTTTTTAAGAAACCGATGCAGATGTGTTGTTTGGCAAAATTTTTATAAAATGTGATTTTTATAACATTGGGCAAAGTTTTGAGTTTGTGAATTTGTACCAAATCTATTTACAAAACCAAAAAATATGAATTTGAAAACAAAACCAAAAACGTGCCACGCCAAAGTCTTGTTGATTCACTCAGAATACTAGGAATGAGGACATTGGCAATTTGTTGATTCAAAAGAGTAAGAAATCTCTCTCTAGAAATTTTATTCACCAAAACACAATTACAAAATAAAGCTACTAGTTGTTTTTAAATAGACTTCAAGTCCTAATGCCATGATTACTAGGAAATCCTAATGGAATTAAATAAGGGCTCCAAATCCTCAATGAACATGGATTCATAATTATTACAAATAAAGATTCCTAATTTGTATAGACAAAGATTCTAAATTTTCAATTTGGAGGAAATTTCTTTCAACCTATAACCATTCTAGGGTCCTCCTAAATGTGATGTAACTTTTAAAATTACTGTTAATTTTAAAATGTATTGAACTTTGATCTATTGGTGATTTTAAAAACTACATCACATTTGGGATGACTTTAGGAGGACTCTAGGAAGACTTATAACATTACTCTTCAACCTACTATAATAAGTGACAAGTGTCATTTAACATTTTTGGGTTTCTAAAAATTTAATATTTGGTTTTCTAGATTTAACATTTTTGGGTTTTTGAAATTGCAATAAATAACTATTAAAATACAAAGAAAAGCATGTGAGAGATACTCTTGTCACTTATTAGAGTAGGTTAACGAAAATTTCCTCTAAACCAGTTTGGAAAAAATTTCTAACTCCTAATCCCTAATGAACAAGTATTTCTAAAAAATAAAAACATTAGAAACTCTTAGGGAAAACTCAACTTACTGCCCTAATGTTTTGGCACTTTTGCACTCATACCCTCAAAGTTTAAAAAGTTGCAAGGTCGGGTTTCCATATTTTAAAAGTTTACAATGTCACCCATACTGTTAGGATTTAAGGTTTATTCATACAGTAAACCGGTGAAATGTTCCTTATACCCCTTGTATAATTAATAAAGATACAAAATTACTCTTAATTAAAAATAAAATAAAAATTTAGGTGACCCACATCAATGGCTTGAGTTCGATTTTTTTAGGTTTTTTTCTTAAACTTGGTATTTTAGGCATTTTTGCATCTTGTGTTAGGAATATTTAATAAAAACTCCTAACAGATATGTAACACTCCACCTCAATGACACACAATATTGTCCGCTTTTGGCTCCCCCAAACCAGACTTCCCAGAAGGTCACCCATCCTGGTACTTCTCCAGCAGAAGCACGCTTAACTGCGGAGTTCTGATGGGATCATGACCATCATGTCTTTAAAACGCGTTGTTGTCATTAAGGGTGTGATATCCATTTAAGCATTCATCATCTCTATACTCAGGCGATGTGGTATGTCACAATTACCCTCTTTTAGGACCCAGTGTACCCGCTGGCGACCCTCATGGGATTAGCCCATTCTTGGCGTCCATCCCAACGAGTGCCCGCTAGATATCTTCATGGGCTTGTGCACACTCCCCCCATCTCAGGCTAGGCTATGGCTCTGATACCATATGTAACACTCCACCTCAATGACACACAATATTGTTCGCTTTTGGCTCCCCCAAACCAGACTTCCCAAGAGGTCATGTGACGCCCCACATTGCCTAGGCATGGAAAAGATGATGTGTTTATATGGAATATACTCTAAATAGTATAAGGCCTTTTGGGGGGTAAACCTAATAAGAAAACCGTACAGGCTTGGCTCAAAGCGGACAATATCATACCACTTGGAGCAGGGGTGTTACATATGGTATCAGAGCATTACCCAGCCTGAGATGGTAGGAGCGTGCACAAGCCTATGACGGTCCCTAGTGGACATACGTTGGTGATGCCAAAAGTGGGTTATATTATAATGGTGTCAGTTAAGACACAATGAAATGTATAAGGGCCAAAAGTTAAGGGCCGAGAATGAAGAAACTCCTTGAAGATTGCCAACGGTGAGACTGGTGCCCAAGAAGAGTGCTTGTGGCATCTCACATCGCCTGGGTATGGAACATGTTACGGTATTATTTTGTTTTGATAATTTTAGTTCCGCTGTGTGAGATTATTTCAGCGTAACACTCGATTTTATTTACAAAGAAAATAAGAGAAATATCGGGATGTTACAAGATAAGTGACATTGCAAACTTTTAAAATAGGGAGAACCCGACAATGCAACGTTTTAAACTTTGAGAATATAATTGTAATAGTTCGAAACATTAGGAAGCAAGTGAAGTTTCCCTAAACTCTTATTAGGAATAGGATCCTTCATTTGAAATGGAAAATATCCATTTAGTATAAAAAATGAGTAATATTGTCTTAACATTAAAATTGAAGATCAATATTTACAATATTACCCATTCTTTTACACTAAATGGATACTCTGTATTTGAAATGTAATTGAGAGGATCATTTTCCCTTATTAACATATCAGTGTGGAAATACTCTTAAATGAAGAAACATAATTTATGTGATGCATTTTGCATCATCAACATGCATCTTAGTCTATACTCTTAGAATTATTAGGAAATCAAATAAATTGAAAACCCATCCTCCAACACGCTGAATCATTAATCTAATCTTCCTAGAGGAGATAGGTTACATCAATGATACTATCTAGTGCCTTAAGATTTTTAATAGAAAAAATGGAAAATACACTTCACACCCCAAAGTTTTACTCGATTTGCAATTTAACTTTCAATGTTTAAAAATTTACAATGTACCCCAATAAAATATAAAAGATTTGTAATGTGACCCATATGTTATTAATTTCCGCTTTCTCTTACGGAAATGATGAAAAATACTTAATTGCCCTATATATATATATATATATTAATTTCTGCTTTCTCTTACGGAAATGATGAAAAATACTTAATTGCCCTATATATATATATATATATATAATAGAAGGAATAGAAGACCCAGAAACTAAAGCCAAATACCTTACAAAATTCAAGAGTAATTTAATAAAAAATGAAGCAAAAAATGGACCAACAAAAATTACAGAACCACAAATTAGTATTGATAAAATTCAGATTTAAATCAAAACAAAGGGAAGTAACCATCCAAGACTTACAATATGAAGTCAATCAAATCAAAATAAGAATAAAAAATTTAAAAGCCAAAAACAAAGAGTTGGAACAAGAAGTAATGATTTTAAAGATTAATAAAAAAATTTCTGAACAGAGCTAATCTGAAAGCGAACAAGACTCGGAAAGTGAAAAATCTACAAAATCTTCAACTAAAAGTTTAATCTTCAAAGAAACCACAGATGAAAAATACTTAAACATAATTGGTAGAATCCTTTTTCAAAAATGGAACTCCAGAGTAACAATCATTATTAACAACGAGTTTGAGTTTGAAGTTATAGCTTTGATAGATTCAGGTGCAGATTTAAACTGTATCCAAGAAGGAATAATACCTACTAAATATTATTCAAAAACTACTAAACATTTATCATCAGCCAATGGCAGTAAAATGCAGATAGATTACAAGTTGTCTAAAGCACATGCCTGTCAATATAATGTTTGTTTCAAAACTTCATTTGTCTTAATAAAAAACATGACTAATTCAAAGATCATACTAGGAAATCCCTTTTTATGTCTTTTGTATCCTTTACTACAAATCACAAAGGAATTACCACAGAAGTCTTAAGAGAGAAAGTAAAATTTACATTCTTTAAAAAACCCCATGCTAAAGATATCAATATGTTAAAAGATGTTTCAATTTTTAAAACAATTAACATTTTACATAATAAGAGCAAGCATTTGAACTACCTAAAAGAAGAAATTAAAAACAAAAGAATTGAAGAACAACTATCAAGTGATATCCTCTTACAAAAAATTAAAAGATTCAAAGAAAAAATATAAAATGAAGTCTGTTCTGATCTCTCCAATGCCTTTTGGCATAGGAAAAAACATATTGTAAAGCTCCCTTACGTAAAAGACTTCAGTGAAAGAAATATTCCTACTAAAGCTAGACCCGTCCAAATGAGTCAAGACTTAATGGAACTTTGTAAAACCGAGATTAAAGAATTGCTTAACAAAGGAATAATTAGAAAAAGCAAGTCCCCATGGTCTTGTTCAGCATTCTACGTTTAGAAAAATGCAGAATTAGAAAGAGGAGTTCCAAGATTAGTAATAAATTACAAATCTCTTAATAAAGTCTTACAGTGGATAAGATATCCTATTCCAAACAAAAATGACCTAATAAACAGAATATGTCAAACCAATATTTTTTTCAAAATTTGATATGAAGAGTGGATTTTGGCAGATCGAAATCCATGAACAAGATAGATACAAAACATCATTTGTTACACCATTTGGCCACTATGAATGGAATGTCATGCCCTTCGGGTTAAAAAATGCCCCAAGTAAATTTCAAAACATCATGAATGAAATCTTTGACCCTATAGCACATTTCTCAATTGTTTATATAGATGATGTCCTCATATTTTCAAAGTCAATTGATGAACACTAGAAACACCTACATTCGTTTCTTAGTATCATCAAAGTTAGTGGTTTAGTTGTTTCAGCTACAAAAATCAACTTGTTTCAAACAAAAATCAGATTTCTAGGATTCAACATTAGTTAAGGAATGGTTAAACCCATTGATCGAGCCCTTCAATTTGCAGACAAATTTACTAATGTCATCCTTGATAAAAACCAGCTTCAATGGTTCCTAGGATCTTTATGTTGCTGATTTTTACCAAAATCTTATAAAACATTGTAAACCATTGTATGATCGTCTCAAAAGTAACCCTCCACCTTGGATTGATCTTCATACTTCAATTATCCAAGAAGTCAAAAAATATGTCAAGACTTTGCCTTGTCTTGGCATTCCTGAAGTAAAAGCTTTCAAAATTGTGGAAACAGACGCCTCCAATATTGGATATGTGGGTATTCTCAAACAGAAAATCTTTCCAGATTCTCTTGAACAAATTGTTTGTTTCCATTCAGGAATTTGGAATTCAGCACAAAGTAATTATAGTACCATGAAAAAATAGATTTTATCTATAGTACTATACATCTCAAAGTTTCAAAGTGATTTGTTAAACCAAAAATTCTTAATTCGAGTTGATTGCAAAAGTGAAAAACATGTTTTAGAAAAAGTTGTTCAAAATATAGCAAGTAAACAGATTTTTGCTAGATGGCAATCAATTTTAAGTATTTTTTATTTTGAAATAGAATACATCAAAGGAGATCACATTCTATATCTGATTTCCTCACTCGTGAATTTTTGCAGGGAAAAGATGGCTGAAAAGCCACACTCAAGTAAAAAAAGAAAAAAAAAAAAACATCTTCAATCTAGTCACAACCAAGTCATCATATATCCTGAGCCTAGGAAATGTAAACCCTTATGAAACATGTTCACCCATTAACATGTTGAATAAGTTTCAGGTTCTTGGTTCTCCAAGACCTACTTTTTCATCAACTTTAGCATCTCCAAGTCACTCGGACCCTTACCAGTTGGTAGAATGTTCTATAGCAACCATTATCCCTACCCAACAAAACTCTTCAAAATTCATACAGCAGCAAAAATTCTATACCAACCAACCAATTACCCATATCAATAGATCTAGGTTTGTCCAAAAAACCTATACAGAAAACCTGTCCTTTGTAGAACATGACCAGCATCACATCAAGAATCCTTTGGATCTTGTAAAAAATTATTTTCCTCCTAAATGGAATGTCATTCCATTTCACCCACCTAAATCCATCAATTTCTACAGAGACATTTTACTCCAAACAGCATCAATTACCAAAGACTCAGTACCAGACAAATTTGATCCGGAACAAAAAAGAATAATCTTTGATAAGATGTACATCACAAAGATTATTTCAGCAAAAGAATGGGGTAACCACCCATCTGATCTCAAAGTCCTACAAGGCCACCAAGTTCAATACAGCTACTTTGATTACATTGAAGTATGGTCAAAAGTACTTCTTTATCAAAACAATAATAACAGTCACTCCTGGTATCTTTGTATTGATAACAAATTCAACAGTCAACTTCCTTTATGGTTCAACAGATGGTGGCAAAATCATGGGATTACCCTTGAGATTTTACCTCCAGAGCTTACAGATCCATCAAAGTAGTTCTCTACAGCCTACAGAGTTAATGAAGCAGAAAATCAATTTCCTTCCTTGCTCCATATGGCAAAGAAATATAAAATTCCCTGGCTCTTCAAATGGGATTATGCCATTGACCAAGGAATTTGCAAAAGAAATAGATATGTTCGCTGGTGGGACAAATTCAACATTCAAAAAATACTTTCCTCAATACAGAGAGAATTCCCATCCTTCACAACTCAAAGCCAATTCCTGGCAAATAGATTACATTTATAAACATAAATTGTAGCAGCCATGGCTCAAGTCCAATGTAAAGAAGACCTTAAAGATCTTTGCAGAAGCCTTCTCCTTAAAGCTGAAGGAATTGAGGACCAAGGAGAACAATGCCCAGCTTCGCCCTCCCCTTCAACAAACCAAGTACAACCTCTTTACCAAGAAGCCCAAGATCCATACGATCTTGGTGAAGATTGAAGTTTGAAAAGTCCAAATACAGCAAGCACTGTTCATCACTGTTTTGGCGGCCATTACTGTTCAGCACTGTTCATGACAGTTAGCACTGTTCATCACTGTGTCATGTCGGCCAACATTATTCACAGCACTATTCACCACTATTCATCCCGACAAGTCATTGTTCATCTACAGTATTCAACTTCTTCTTTTTTTTTTTCTTTTTTTTTTTTTTTTTTTTTTTAATTAATTTATTTATTTTTTTATAGCATCCTTAGCTCATGTATTAGCAATTCGGTTCTTTCGGATTTCAGAATAGTCTTTACCTTTTCTCCCTCTCTTATCATCAGTGAAATCTCACAAAAATGTATGTCAAAGTTTCATCAATGTATTACAGAATGTTTCATTCAATGAAAGCTTCTTCAAGCTAATTTTATAGCATCATATTTTCGTAGATACTTATTTTCATATATCTTATTTTTATTATGTATATTCTTGAATTTATAGTTCCAAACTTCCAATTGAAGTATCTTCGACATTTCGTATTCATATTTATGTTTATATCTTTGTGTATCCTTCTAGATATTCTGTTCATATTCAGCCTAGAATCTTACAAACAATCTCTGTTTAAATACATCACTATGTCTTTATATATATATATATATATATATATATATATATGGAAAAAAAAAAATTTGGGGTAGTCATAGGCCATGGGGTGGTTGCCACCCCCAATTTGGCCGGACTGGGGTTGGGTCGCCAACCCCACGGCTCATGGGGGGTGGCCGACCAACCCCAATGGGGATGGCAAGCCACCCCAGCGGCCCATGGGGGATGGCCGATCACCCCGAAGGGGCCAACTAGGTGTGGCTGAAACCATACCCGAACTCGGCCGGATTAGGGTGGCAAGTTACCCTCGTGGCCCATGAGGGGTGGCCGACCACCCTAAGGGGCCAAATGGAGGTGTTTGAAACCACCCCCAAATGGCCTATTTTTTCTTTATTTTTTATTTTTTTTATTGGTTTATTGAATTGGGAGCATTTTTGGAATTTCTTAAAACACATGGGGTCAATTTTGAAAATTTTAGACTAAAAAAATGCACGTGCCTCTCATGTGAGCAATTTTTTGTCAAATTGGACGAAAATGGTTAACGGAGTGACTACATTAAAATTTTTTGATACTTTGTTAGGATACATTGCATATTTTTAAACAATGGATGTTAAATTGCAAATCGGATGAAACTTTTTTTTGGGGGGGGGGGGGGGATAAAGTGTAATTTTCCCAAGAAAAAATAACCTTGCTGTTGATTTCATGTTTAGATAGACGGTGTCAGGAAAAGTTTTGTTTTGAAAACACAATTTATAATTTGGGAAAAAGTACACATACCTCCCCTTCAAACTACTACCTTATTGTCGATGTCCCCCCCAGCCCCCCCAAAAAAACTACTAATTGTATCAATATCCCCCTTAACGTCAAAGATACCCTTAATAAGATTTTAAAAACTCTTCAAATTATTATTATTTTTTTAAATAAAAAATAAATAAAAAAACTAAAAAATAAATTTTAAAAATTTAAAATAAAATAAAAACTAATTTATATGGATATGTTTTAAAAAATAGGGAAAACTTCACAAACCTCCCCCCTCCCCCCAAACATTCATGTCTTTGGAAAATAATTTTCTGAAGTTCAAAAACTCTCAATTAAGGATATCGAACTTTCAATTTATTTCAATTACCCTATTTCATTAGAATTTTCTGTTAAATTTAGTCAAAATTCCCCAAAAAAAGAAAGAAAGAAAAAAAATCCCAATTTATAAGGATATGTTTTAAAAAATTATATATTTTTTAACTTACTTTTTTATTTTTATTTTTTTTAAAAAAAAACAATATAGAAAAAACTATATATATATAAACAATTTTATAAGGATAGTTTTAATTTATAAGAATATTTTTTAAACATTTAATTTTTAATTATTATTATTTTTTTTATAAGGATATTTTTGTTTTGTTGAAATTTTTTTAGGGTATCTTTGTCCTTTTGCTAGTCTTAAGGGGGTAACATTGACATTTGTTGGTAGTTTTGAGAAGACTTTGACACAATTGATAGTTTATAAGGATAGTTTTAATTTATAAGAATATTTTTTAAACATTTAATTTTTAATTATTATTATTATTTTTTTATAAGGATATTTTTGTTTTGTTGAATTTTTTTTAGGGTATCTTTGTCCTTTTGCTAGCCTTAAGGGGGGAACATTGACATTTGTGGTAGTTTTGAGAAGGCTTTGACACAATTGATAGTTTGAGGAGACATTGACAATAGAATGGTAGTTTGGAGAGAGTATGTGTATTTTTCCCTATAACTTGTGTTAGAATAAAATAGGGAGAAAAAAAAAATTAGATTAGGATTCCCTAAAATTTTCAGGATTTTCTCCCAATTAGATTTCTTCAAATGTCAACCATTTAAACTCACTGTTTTTTTTTTTTTTTTTTTTGAACAAACTAGTTTATCTTCATTGAGACTTTGCTATATCAATAATTATCACTTCCAAAATATAGTAAATGATAAGGTAATAACTTTTGAGTTGTTAAAAACGATAACCGCTAATATGACAGAATTTTAACCATCGAATTCCATATATAAGATTTAAAGAAATTCCAAGTAGAATACCCTAAAAAATTAAGAGAATCTTGATTAAAAAAATAATACCCTTTTTAGGTTATTATAATTTCAAAGAAAACCGTATGAAGCCCAAAACTTCATCGGCTGTAGCTCATGTATATTTTTACAGTTTGGCATATATATATTTGGTTCCACCCAACAATTGCATAAACGACCTTACCGTCTATTAAGTGACAAATATTGCCCGCAATTAGCATAAATGACCATTTTCTCACAACGATCAAGTCCAATAGTCTTCATATTTTTTTTCTTAGTGCTGTGATAAAGTTTATAAATAGTAATCTTCATCGTAGTGATTTTATGTTTGATTTCTTCGAAGAAAACATCTTTTACGAGACACCGAAAAATGAACTTTGAGAGCTCATAGTCATAGTTCTAAAACTATCATAACAAATGATATACGTGAAATGATTCATTCGAAGAAGAAACAGCAAACAAAAATGCATCTAATTGAACAACAATTTGTGTCAATACAAGCCATCCCTCGCATTAACGCTCTTCGTGTAGACAATGCCGGAGGTGAAGAATCTATAAACAAAAGCACAAAATGCAAGCTCTATGACTTGTTAAGCGTTCGATTTTTTTATTTTGATTCGGATTTTCGGAGCAGCAGAAGTGCCTTCTGATGCCTCAGGCTTGACATCAACCCTCTTGGTCATGCTGTCGGATCCCTTGGGTTCAATTGGATTCAAATGCCCAGATGCCAACTTAAGTTTAGGTTCTACTGAAGATGCATTTGTCTCCTTACTCAGCAGCTTCGCCAACTCCTTTTCTTTCTGCTTTTTCTGCTTCTTCAAACGCTTCTTTTCCAAATACTCAGGGTTATCTCGGTGCCCTTTATTTTCTTCCCGCTTCCTTTTCTTCTCCTTGTCTTTCTTCTTCTCCTTCTTCTCTTTCCCATGCAGAGAAGAATCAGTTATGCCAAGCGAACCGCCATCAAGACCAGGTCTACAAAGAGATTGAAGAGATGCATATTTGTGAGCTTCAGCATCTACACTGTTATCGTGAATGAAGCTGGATGGTAATGGAATATCAGCCTCAGGTTGTACAGAAACTTTGCTCGAATCAGCAGTGCACTGGAGTTCTTTTCCAATTTCGTCACCGTCACTTGCAGGTTTTGCACTACCAATGCTGGCAGTCATTCGGGACCCACGATCATGACATGAGTTAACTTCCTCAAGATTTTGGTTGCTAATGCTCACAGCCTCGGCAAAATTCCTTTGGGGTGCATCCACAGAGACAGAACTGCTAGCCCTTTCGTGTCGCTCACCATGAGATTTTTCAACAGTTTGGTTATCGGCCTCCTCAGTTCTACTGGTGGCAGCAGATTGCTTAACTCTGATCTTAATAGATGGCATCTTCCGTTCATGACCGCTAGAAACAGTATCTGCCTCCTTGGAAGCTTGCGGAATGGCCAAAACATCGTGTGAAGTGTTCGGGATGTCAGGAGGTGGTTCAGAAGGATGTGGGGTGTGAGAAGTTGTTTCTGGAGGATTAGGGATATCAGAAGGTAGTTCTGGAGGTCTAACTTCAGGAACTAGATTAGAAAAAATGTTCTTCTGTTCAATGCAGGTTTCTGGATCACCCATAAGCAACGTTCTAGTTTCTCTGGGTACTCCATAGAGAGTTGGAGGCCTGAAAATAAGAACTCAGACTCAACCCAAAATCAATTTGGAAAAACAAAATTGAAAAACTAGGATGAAGATAAGCCTAAAAGACACAACAATGCTATCCTCAAATAAATGCAGAAAGCAAAAAACAATTTCCAACATACAAACACCATAGAAAACCAACAGAACTACCAGAACATTACACAAGACGCACAAATTAACTTGTGTTCCTTTTCAGTAAAAACCTGAAAATATAATTCATGGCAATTTATTCCAACAAAACTATGTTGTCCAGTATCACTACCTTCACTTAGGATGCACCATTATTGAAAGTTGAAACAATCGAAACCGGAGAAAAAGGAATTTAGACATACAAAAAGGAAATTGTTTTTTCTCTCTTTTTAAAGAACAAAGGAAAAGGCATGCCTACCTTCCTGCAAGGATTTGTATAATGCAGAATAGGTGGTGGCGAAGAAAGACATTGTTGAACGCAATATGGCCATCAAGTAGACAAAGTAAAGACACAAGAACGTGGCTCTTTATGCTGTCATTAGAATTAGATCCACCACTTATCTGACATAGCCGCATAGCATGTACACCCAATTTCATCTGCCCTGCAATAGTGAATAATTAATAAGTAAACTAACATACCATCACATGAAACCACTTCCACCTCCTCCTTTCCCTTCACAACACCCAAAATAAGGAAAGAAAAAAAAAACTCAAGGCTTTAGTGAAGAAAAGTACGCTTGAAGGAAAAATATTCCTTCCTAGGCAAATCCCAAAAAAAAAAAAAACCCTAAAAAAAATGACTTTTGCACTGCAGACAGTAGTGAAGACCTCTTAAAGATGGCTCTTCCTCTATATATTTGATAAACAATGATAACACGGCATCAATGCCCTTGCAGTGGAACTCTAGATCAAGAAGCGCCCTGCTTGCTTCAATTCGAACTTGCCATATTGTCTTGAAATCTCGAAAAGGTCTTATAAGTTCAACAACACGATCCTGCAGCCACTCCCATAAAGTACATATGAAGGCCAAGAACTCTGATAATCAGTAAGATAGGTACAAGGAAACACTTACAAGAGGTATGAACTCAGAAAGCTTTAACGCAATCTGCGTCAAGGTCCGGATACAGCTCACTGTTAAGATCCCATTGTGGCTAGGCATCAGCCTGGTACAGGCCATTTCCAGGTACATCAATCATTAACAAGTATTATTTGCTATAGCTGACTGTATCAGATATGAAAGAAGTTAATTGCACCTGTCAAATTGCAAAAGCCGGTCGATGCGCTTGAGAAGGGAAGTTAAAAATAGAATACTCTGCAATGAATTAAAGAAGAATAGATAAGTTCTCGGAACTTCATACATTAGTCGAGAAACAAAAGTAAGATTCTAGGTGTATATAACATATACATCCGTGCAATTAATAATAAAAATAGAGAGGCAAAACATCAAATTCTTGTCAATTCAGCATCAAGTGCATTGGCAGTTCTAAAACAAATACAGGCAAGCCAAGCAAAGACAAAAGAAATATATATATATAAGCCTTGTAAAGATTATTCATTCAAAAATCTGAATACGTCAAAGAAAAAGCTACAACATCTCATTCTAAAAACCGGAACAATTTGGTAATTTGCTGAAGTGTAAAAGCATGAAAACATTGAAGTTAAGAAAATAAAAAGTGTTCTATTATAAACCACATTCAAAAGAAAATTGTTAGAAACTGCTCTGACACAGCACTTCGCGTGACAGTAACATGAACAGCACATAAGACAGCTCTTGGATCATCATAAGCTGTATAATTGATAGGATACACTTGTTTGATTCCGAGACCCAAGCACCAAGTATTAGAAACTCTCCAAGGTTAAAATTCTCACTTCAACACCCAAAACATAAACAAATATAGAGAGATGCTGACATTTCCGAGTCAATTTAGAGTAGATTAACTGATGATCTTCAAAAGAAGATTGATATAAGCGTTGGGTAAAACTCACCCTTGAAAATCGGCTTATAAGGGGATAGTGCCCAATAACTTATATACATACAGTTAAGATTGTATTTAAGCCATGTGGGGACACTGTTACGGGCCTCCGTGACGCGGGACAACAAACTAACAAGAATGGTAGATTTGTTATAGGATAATTCAAGGAATCCTAGGCCTCCTAATTTTAGGGTAGTTTGAGGAACCCTACACCTCCCAAAACAACTAATTAGTGTTGAATAATTAATTTCTCATATATTTTATTAATCAACGCACTTGTTTATGTAGATGATTACATGGTAGTAGTAGAAATGAAATGGAATACACAAATATACGATAGCTGATGAAATAGAACTACTAAATTACTAAAGTCTTAAGAGATAATACATTTCTTATTCTCTATTTAAACAAAGTCTCTCTACTGCTAGACTCCTTCTGTCGTAGGGCTGTAGACTCGTAACACTCCTTCCCCCTTAAAATGGACCTTGACCTTAAGGTCCTAGAAATCTTGGAACATCGGGAAGTAGAGCATATGTGGCGCGGTGGCTCTATGGTCTGAGGTGTGGTGGATTGTTGGGGTTGATGGCAGCGCAAACCAAGAGACATGTTCCGATGCAGTGGTGTTTCAACATTTAAGGTTTTTGTTTTGAGAATGAATTTTATGCAGAAGGGGCACAAACCCATCCTTTTATGCCTTCCATTAAAAGACAGACACGTAATCATTGAAACAAAAAAAATAACAAGGCGGATGCATCGGATTTTCTTCAACTAATCGTAAAAAACACAAGCTTTCTTCCCATTCCGTAAAAACCCTATTCCCCAAAACCACTGCTGAATGCCACCTCCCTCGTTCCTCTGCCGGAAGCCGCCACCAAACAACAACCTATGTACTCTGCCGCTGCTACAGCACCAGTAAGTCTTTGGGATTTCTTTTTCATTCACCTCCCTTCTTTGGTCTAGGAAGAGAAAGAAAGACGAAGTGGGTATCTTACCAACGAGCATATTCGACGAAAGATTCAAGAAATTGAGGTCTTCAAGAAGCGTAATGGAGTTGGGTATCTTTCTCCTGAGCTTATTACCTGAGAAATAGAAGTGGGTAAGGTTGAGATTCAAGTGCCTAGTAATAAAACCAGTAAGACTGGCGTGGGAGATGGTTTTGTACTTAATTAAGCTTCTTCATGTTGTCGTGTGATGGTTATGGTTATGGACTTAAGATGGTGTGTAATTGACGAAGGTGATGCCTTATTACGGGTAATTTTTACATTACAAGGATTGTAACATACCATAGTAGGAGTATTATTACACTTAAGATCGTAACATACCACCACGATTCGCAGCCAACATCCACGATAGCCCATTCTATCGAGACACTAATTCAATGGTTGCGTTTTCTCTTTTATAGCTCCACTCATCTATCAGTATTTGATGACTTAATACTATACCCATACATAGTACCAAGACATCTTAATCCAGCCTATAATCTTGTGTCAAAGCTGCAACTCCTTGAATCCCATATTCGACGAGTAGGGTCCGATCCCATAATCAACATGGTGGCTATCTCTGATACCAAAATACTACAAACCTCTTAGTACAACTCACCCTTAAAAATTGGCTTACAAGGGGAAGGTACCCAAGAACTTACATACACACGATTAAAATTGTACTTCAGCCATGTGAGATACTTAGGATCGTAACAAAGATGAGCAAGTGTGCAGAAGCTTACTTTGTTGTCAAAAATTCAACACAAGATTATCCGGCCAAAAAAGCTTTGACATTAAGAAAACTTAGAAAATTGATGAATTTGGCAGTAAAGGAAACATAAACCCATTTCCTTGCCGATCAACATGAGGAAGTTCAGGTAAACCTTTCATGATGACAAATTTTAATTTGTAAAAGCAGTGGATTTGGCTGTTAAAACTGTAAAATGTATTCTTAAATCTATTTTCACAATCTTAATGAAAAAAAAAAAAAAATCTGGAAATGTTTAACAAGCCATTTCAAGCAAAAAAGTGAACTTCTGGATGCTCAAATTTCTAACAAGTTAGGCCTCTAAAGCTTCTGGGTATCCATAACGTGTCTACTTCTGAAGTTACAAACAGGCCTCAATAGACAATTGATTGTTTTCACAAACTTACTGATCTTTTGGAAGGCGAGAAACAAACATAACAAATTTCAGCACAGTACCAGTTTGATAAGATACTGCAGACTAGCACCAACCCTCTAAAATAATGAAAAGAAGACAGTCTATTCACTTTAGCTTACAATTAGCAACAAAGTTCAAAGTATTATAAAGCGAAATGAGATCCAAATATTTCATGTACTTGCATGTGAATAAGAGAGAGAAGTGATGATGATGACAACAGAGATGATGATGCTGATGATGATAAATATTAGTAAATAGAAGTTCACCCAGAATAATTTTATATTAGGTACTGAAAACAGAGACAGTGCAACTGCAATAAGAGCCAAAGTGGCCAAAAAAATAAAAAAGCAAGGAGAAAATAAAATATAGGAAGTTTGAAATGGGATCCTATCCAGTCAGAAGTTACTATTGGAGTCAAGCATTACCAACTAAAATTTTTTTTCAAAAAAAAAATAAAAAATGAACCAACATGTCAGCATGAAGAGCAAGGAGAATAACAAGATTCACAAACCTGTTGCCCAAATTCAAGTTCACCAACTGCCTGGACTAGTGCAGCAAGCCAGAATACATCAGAGTAAGGATTCCCATTGTTGTCATTATACTGTCAGACAATGAAGCAGAAAAAGGCAAAATTATAAAATCTGGTAAACCATTGAGCATAGTGAAAATTTAAGGGGATAAAAAATATGAAAGAGAAAAGCTGGCTTTGGACTTTTTTGGGGAGTGTGGGGAGGGAGGGGATAAAATGGTTTAAATCTGGAACCCCTCTCCCAGTTCCAAAAAGTATTGCATATTCAAGGCCATGAATGTGCTTCAGATAATGAAGATTAGATATGGAGGAAAAATAATTCCAGAGGAAGAGAAAAATGGCACAAGATTTCTTCAGGTAATCAAGGAGAAGAGCAGTGTGATCATCAAACAAATAGTGGTAGGAGCACCTATAAGGGTGCAGGATCAGGTGATTTCAAAGTGAGCAAGAATGTGCTGTAGAGGCATGTCAAAAGGTTATGATAACTGAAACCAGTGGTCAGTGAATGGAGGTAGTGGGAATATGGAAGCAAAAGGGACAGAAAGGTAAGTGGCATTGTCGGAAGTGTAAAAATTATCTAAAAATAAATGGATATCTAATGCTGTGTTAGGAGAACTTGTAATTAGGAATGTGAACGAGTTTTTGTTTTTGCTTTTGTTTCATAAAATGTTGCAAAATAAACCTCCAAGACATGCAAAGAAAAGGAGAACACAAAAAAAACAGGACCTAAATCGAAAGGAGAACTTCAAAAAAGACCAGTAGAGAAGAAATAGTTAACATGAAAAATTCGACCACAGAAAACTGAGAAATCAACTCTCTCAAGTTCACGGGATGGAACCTCTGGAAGGGGACAAGCACGAGCATCAGAAGGCTACAATTCCAACAAAATACCACTTCCTTATTAAACAGCTCTAGACAAGGAACTTTATAATTTCTAATCTGCCTATGGAACCTAAATGTGTGAGATTTTAACAACATTAACCTTGAAACTTCTATACAGATAAAGAATGGGCCTTATTTTGAGTAAAAACTACTCCAATTGGGATTTCTCGCCCTACAACGCAATTATGCCATTCAAGTTTTCCAACTTCAAGAAACTTTGAAAGAGTGAAAAATGTGTGCTTCTAATTATTTCTTATCATCCCCTGCAACTGTTGATGGCCAGGAACATTTCATTGTTCACTTTGCTTGCTTCTAAATCATTCTAGATATAGCAAGAAGAACAGAAGGCTAACAGAAAATATATTCTTTGTAAATGTTTTATCGCATGAATGGCGCAAATCGTGTTTTACAAGTAGTTTCCTAGAGAATACGTACCTTCAAAAGTTGTAAAACAAACTCAACAGCTTCTCTTGGACTTTTCTTGTCTGCAGCTCTGACCATAGCTACAGCATGTGGGATGGCCTGAAATAATACCAAAAAAAATGGAATGGAAGTGGATTTTGCTAACTGTTATGTAACCCAAGAAAATTTTGTAGCATTCCTGAAATAATACCAGGAAAAAAAATTTTGCTAGTTGTTATAGAATCCCAAAGATATGCGGCAAGAGTGTAATATCAGAGTCCCACTCTACAGTAACAATATATACCAAAATTACAGGGTGCATAAACCATGGGAGTGGGTGTGGTTTCAGTTGATGAAAAGGATGAGGTGAATGTGTACAGTCTTTACAAAACAAATCATCTATGTCTCCTTTGCAACAGTCATTGCCAGTCTAGGGATAAGAAACCTAATTAAGGAGCATCCATTCTATGCCATGATATTATAATTTCGGAACATGATCCTCTCTAGTCCATTTTGAACCGGAGAATATAGAGTTAATGGTTAGGATCTCTCTAAGAGATCCTGAGGTCATAAATGAGACACTTGTTTATTAACAAAAAAATAAAATAAAATATATATTTTAAAAAAAATTAAAAAAGAAAATAATAAAAAATTTAAAAAAACTAAGGGGTGGCCGGCCACCCCACACCCCAGTTCCAAGGGCCCTTGGGGGTGAATCGGCCACCCGCAAGTGCCAAATTATTATTATTATTATTTTGATTTGGCCCTTGGGGGTGGCCGATCCACCCCCAATAGGCCTTGGGGCCCCAACTGGGGTGGCCGGCCACCCCTTAGTTTTTTTAAATTTTTTATTATTTTTTTTTTTGAATTATTTTATTATTATTTTTATTAATGGGACGGGTGACCCATTTATGGCCTTAGGATATCTCTAGAGAGATCCTAACCATTAATAGGATATTATCCAGTCCAAAATGGATTGGAGAGGATCCTGTTCCTATAATTCCCAGTTCCTAGTTTAAGCACAAGCGTTAGGTTCTTACATGCTCCCTTCACCTCTAAAAGTGACACCTTGAATTTGCTTATCATCTTAAATAAATTCCGAATGTTGCAGTGTACATCAAACTGACTGGTAATCAAGAAAAGAGAATTGCAAAATGAACATTACAAAAAAGAAAGCAACTAGAAATCATCAACAATAATCAGCAAAGGTAAATAGACAGCCTTAATTGGTTTCTGCATCTGAAGAGAAAGTCAAACTGTAAAACAGCATTAATGACAAAAATTGTATATGCCCCATGGACTGTTTCAAGCTACTGTTGGTACCCTGCCTACAGATAGATGATTGCCTAGTTCAGACAATTGTGATGTATAACGAAAAATCTTTAACTTTCAAGAAAAAGAGTTTTACCCAAAAATGTTAAAATTATTTCAAATCAAGCATATGAATAAGCTAGTTCATTATCAGGCAGATTGTTTGGATGTAACTAAATGCTAAAATGTGTATACGTCTAATCTAGCAGTTACTCACACGGAACTTTGCATTTAATAAATCCGTAGATGCTTCAGTAGGATACTGCCCTTAGTAGAGCACAACAATTTCTGGAGCCAGTTTTTTATTAGCTATAACCAAATGGACCAAACAAATGGTTTCCCAAATGGCCAATTCCATTATAAACAAAAAGATTGATTTATAACTAGTATGTAACTTTCCCTATTTCAAGCCATAAGTACCAAAATATAACGCATAAGCAAAGTTTTCAAGATCAAAAAAGAAAAAATTTCTACATTAAATGTGCATACAGGGGGGGGGGGTGGTGGAGAAGTTACTCAAAGATGATACCAAATAAAATAAGTAGTTCATTGCAATGTTTGAAAAATGGTGCAAAATTACATGAAGCAACCACATAGCATGACTCACAAATTATATTACATATCCTACCTCAATGCATTACCTCAAGAACAAAGTACTCGGGAAAGTCATGAAAGTCATTTGGCCTGGCAAGATTAGCATAAAATAAAATCTTTCAAATTCATATTACCAAAATCAGCTCATCAAAATAAACCAAATTTATTAGTAACCATACTTGGGCAGTCCAATGTTTGCATCAAATCTCCTACTTTTATAAAATTTCACCAAATGAGTTAAACCAGCCCAATCAGTTTCCTGGTGATCAATGACAGAAAACGCCACAAGTCAAAATCAGGAACTGATATTTGTATCACAGTAAACATACAAATTAGCGGACAAAGAAATGGCCTTTTGAACATGCAAGCAAGGATACAAAGTGAAAGAAGCAGCACAAATTTATTTTAAAATGCCCCAACAATTTCAAATATACAGTAGGCATCGTAATTTTAACGGAAAACGTTTTGAATTTTCACACACGCACACAGAGATATATAGATAGATAGATAGATATGTATATAAGCATACACATACATATGAATCTATGAACCTCACAACTATCTATTTTACAAGTTAATCCTTCATGCTCCCCATTGTCTAAGTTCATTATAAGATAAATAAATCTCAAGTTAGAGCAGCACTAGAAAGTACAGATGACTCTTCATAAGCACACCTAGAACCATCATACAAAGCTTAGCACTTTCCAGGATTTATAAGCAAATAAAATATTTGGTTCAACAAGTAAATGGAACAAGCTTGAGAAAACCATTCTTTGTTACAGTAGAGAACCAGAACTAGCGATTTATTGTAAACAAAGAAGTATCCATATATCAGAACTAAACAGCTATTAAAAATAATATGGTCAAATTCAAGAAATATGTCCGACAGAAAATCACTTATACAAATAGTTTGGTTGATTAAATTTCTATAGAAATACTATATAGTCAAAGCATCTATGTTGAATAAGGTGAATAATAATTAAATACCTCAGATGCCGAATTAGCTAATGCAAAAGCAGCCTCAATTCGAAGTCTCCAGAAGGCCTTGATACCGAACAATAAAAGTTCAGATAACCAGTTTCCCTAATACTATTAAAAACCAAGTACACCTCAGAGAGCAATTAAAACCTTAGAGTCGGTGAGGAAAGTATTCAGGGCATTAACAACAGAAAATGAAAGTTGTGGCAACGCCTCTAGAGTTGCAATTGCTTGTGCCTGAGCAATAACATCCCTGTCCTTCTCTAACTGATTAATCTGATTAAGCATACCAATGTCACAAAATCAAGAACAGATTAACAAGCTTAAACATGGTTAAAAGAGTTTATCATGAAGCAATGCAGCTGAAGCAAATATGATCACAATATTTATTAGACAAAGTAATTCATGTTTGTGCATATACATACACACGGATACAAATGTATGTATGTGTGTATTTGTTTGTGCGTCCATATTGATTGACATTTGTAGGCATAACAAAGAAACAACTTCACTGAAAAAACTAGGGTCATAACCCATATTGGGTTTACAGATTTAAGGCCAAATCATCATCTCTTCTTGGCCCCCAAAAAAACAAAAATGAAATTCTCATATAAGCATTTGTAGATCTAACTGCCATTCCTATTTTGCTTTGAGAATTATTGCAACTTGAATTATGGGCTTGAATTAGAAAGGCTTGGAGAATTAAAAAGATATAGCTGTAGGGACTTTCCTGAAGAATAGATGCTAAGCAACAGCTTAGAAAGAAAAATCTTGATGGCAATTCTATATATATATATATATATAGAGAGAGAGAGAGAGAGAGAGAGAGAGGATGCAGAAGGAACCCATGCTTTTAGAAACATAGAATATATAAAATCATGTTCAAAAACACTATGCAAGTGACTTGTAAAAGTCTGGAATAATGACTTCAGGCCACTTTGAATGAATCAGGTTTAAGTTCCCTACATGTCCCATTCTTGAATGCATATCATTTAAATGGATAAAAAGGATTGTACTATCTAAAGAATGCATGTGTAAAAAGCCACCTGTCTCGACCAACATAATTCAGATAGGGTGGAAAGGTATTACTCTTAACCAAAAGGTGGCAATAGTAACCCCTGAGAAAAGTATAGTAATCTTTTACCTTCATCTGTCCACAGTTCTACAAAGCAAGCAACTAGTTTGAATGACAAATAGATTTTCTCTTGGTTATTATGGTGGGTGCCATTTATAATATTATTATTATTTTTTATAAATAATGTTGTATATACCAAAAAGCACAGAGAGGCGCAACCCTAAAACACAGGACGTATCCAAGAGAACGCCTAAATCAAACCTAGTATGGCTAGAAAACAGCCTCCACCCCCTACTAATATACTACCAAAGTCCCACCCCATGTGGCCTTGGTGGATCGATGGAGAGCCACCCGCCCCACTCAGAATCGAATTTGGCGTCCATAATAATTCTCCACCAAACCTCTCTTTCATGCACATAATGCCACAACCACTTCCCTAACAAAGCTAAATTAAACACTCAAAATTTGAGTGAATTGTTGATAACTAACTTGTGTACAAATACCACTTGTGCAATATCGCATTGATGTCATTCCCATAATTTACTTGGCAAAAGAAGGATTGCCGCGCGGGGGTGGGGGGTTAGCAATGTCAATAACTTTTTTGAAAATGTTGTGGTGCCAAAAATTTTTGAGATTATGTTTTTAAAACAAAATTCCAGATAAGGGCTTGATTTCTATTAAATCATTACTTATCCCAAAAGCTTAAGTTGATAGGAAATGGTAAATTTAATTATTTAATCAAATACTTTAACACTCCCCCCCACGTGTGAGCTCAAACTCCGTTTTAATAGGTCAGACCCAACATATGGAACATTTTTAATTAAAAGAGGGTGAATTGACGAAGTTGGGGTTCAAACGCATGACCTAGCTTTGATAAGAATAAGTTTAACTTTAACAATTTCATAACACAATTTTATTTAAAAGCTACTTACATCCGTAAATAGTTCTAACTGGTGTACTTTCCAAATATGTTATTATGGAAACAACTAATTCACAAAAAGCCCCCAAAAAAGAAAAGTTAGTGGCATATGATACAACTAAATATCTAATAAGGTTTACCATGAACTGCCCAGCATACAAATTTGAACCATGAAAACAATCAACCACGTAGACTAGGTACCAAAAGAATAAAATTACGTTCAAGAATCAAATCCATTTACCAATCACATTACTGATAAATGGTCAAAAGATCCAAACTATTTTAAAAAAAATTATTAAATTTTACAGAGATGAAATTCTGCATCAGCAACTTGCCTGACAAAAACTAAAACTATTCCAATAACCTTTTATCCCTTTTTTATGGTTTGATAGAAGGGAAAGTAATCATATATGACCTAAAGGACTCTGAATAAACCATCAAGTCAGAGTGCATGCACTAGGACCTGCTCCTTGACGCAAGTAACCCACCCTAATCCCCAGATAAGACCCCTCAAAAAAACTTCAGTCCAGTGAGCCAAAATACTCAGTTTTCACACAGTTCTTACTGTATAGTGAAACAAAAATCCCCAGACCAAGGACTTAATAAACCAACTTTAGGTAGTTACAAAGATTTAACTTAGGCCCAAAAGGTAGGGAACAATACGTAGCATATGCCCATCACAATGTCATACTCAGGCAAATCTTCCAGCGCATCTAGCAAATATTAGCAGCTCCAAACCATACACCTATACGTACCATGTGATTCTCGTTCTAATGAAGGGTGGGATATCGTAGAATGAATGGGGGGCGAAGAACTCCAAGGTCTCCCCGGGAAAGGGGAAGCCCATTGAACCAGGTGGCAGTTTCCCATTGCATTTAGGGTTACTCCAACTATACAACCAGTGGGTAATCCAAACTATAACCAAACCTGTGAGGCATACAATACCAACCAACATCCTTGCGGTAAATGATTTTAGTGGAAGTACAAAGATGAGCTATTTAAGATTCCTTTTTGAATCAAAGTATGATGAATCAAAATTTGACTTCAATATATGATTATTGGTCGCCAACACATTACCAGTGAGATCAGAAAATCTTCTCCTTTGTGCATTTGGAGGGAGAGGAAAGCACCTTTTTCTTTTTCTTTTTACTTTTTGGATAAGTAATAATGATGTAGTGAAAAAAAAAATGATAAATAATTTGTTTTGATGTAGTAAAAAAATTATAAATAAAAAAAATAAAAAAAGAAAAAAAGAAAAAAAGAAAAGAAAAGTACACCTAAAGATTACAAACAAAAATCAGGAGATCTAGAAAATCTTAGAAAATGGATTTTGAGGGCTGTGAGTTACCAATCTTGAAAATGAAGCTTCTGTTTTTTTGTTGCCTCTGTGATTGCATAGCAGCTACTAATGACAGTTTATTGAACTCTTAAATTTTAGATGATAGATTTTCTGTTTTTGAGTGTTCCTCTTCTATCCCATCCTGTGTACTAGAGTTATACCCCATTTTGCTTTTCCTAATGCATTAGTACTTAATCACACAAAAAAAACCAGCTTCTCACAAGCTTAAAACTTTCCAGGCAAGAGTATAACGCTGAAAAGCATGGCAGAATAGTAACAAAAATTGTGCAGGCCTTCATTCTTACCCACATCTGTATAGGTTGATTAAAATGAATTTCAGCAAGGTATTCCATTTCAGGGTCTGCTCTCATCCATAACAAGGGGGATTCCGAACTGCAAAAGAAAATAAAATTAATAAGTTCAAGAAAATATAAAGGGAAATTACAATTTACCCCGTTATGTCTTGCCCATAAAACAGGGAGCCCCCTTATAGTTCAACCTGTGAACATCACCCTTGCAGTTGAAATTCAAAACACTAACTTTGCCATCCGATTCAATGTACAAGAAGCACTTGAGGATTATATGACTTATTGACCAATCATACTACACCAAATCGTCACTTAAAGTCATATGGGCCCAATCATATTATGGCCAGTGGTTAATAGATTTTACACGAGCATGTTACACCATCATCTTCTTCACCAATTAGAAACAATTTTAAAAATAGTAACAAATAAAAAGAAAAAAGTAAACATATTGCGAACCTGGAAGATCCTCAATTTCCAGCCCTCACACAACCTCCATAATAGGTGCAGAACACTTAACCACCACCACACTTATCTGACTAACTCAAAACAACTCTCTCATCTGTGCTCTCCACTCTCATTCTCTCATATTCAATCCTTTTTCTTTATTTATATAATTAATGAAAATCTTATTGAAATGAGAAGAAACTCAGGTACACGTGTGTACAAGAGAATCTCCTATAGAATTACAATCTAAGATTTATATAATCTACAAAATCAACAAAAGAAGGACAGAAGCCCTCCCACTTACAGTTGATTTAGTATCAATGATAGTCCCCTCAACACCCTCAAAAGTACAATTCTTCCTTTCTCTCCAAATCATGCACATAAGGCAAAGAAAAATTCATTCCAAAGGAAGCTACTCTTCTCGATCAAACAATCATTTCCAGCTAAAATAGCCCTCAACCTCCTTAGGCACCACCCATTGAATTCCAAAAGCTAAAGGTGATGCAAACATTTTCTTGCAAAACAATCCAACAATAAGTGATCAACAAATTAACCACTACCAAGCAACACCAACTAACAGGATAACATTTCATTCGATAACGTTATAGGAAGATAACCTGTAACTTCCCCAAATACAAACTAGATCCTCTTTCAACAAAAACGAGAAATAAATAATAATAAAAAGCAACAAAACCCTAACAGACAACAGTATATACCTGGAGCGCATATCTAGAGCAGGTATAACGTCACCATTGTCGTCAGATCCATCAGGTTTTGAACCCTTTTTGGGCTTCTGGAAGCGCCTGGCAGCAAGCTTGGAATGGCATTGTATTTCCAATAACTGCCATGTATCTCCAGCCATTGGCAGAATTGGATGGTCATACATACCATCAAGCTCATAAACTCTGATACTCATCATCCCAGGCCAACCAATGTCACCATCTCTGTTTTCCGAATCTGCGTTAACATTCAGAACTGATGCGCTGGAATCTGGTGAAGCTGTGCATCCCCGTAACACCGCCAATTCAACCATATTCTTCCGTTTGTTATAGGAAAACCCCATCCTTACAATTAAAGTCCCAGGACAGCATACAAGCAAATAAAATCAGTAGAAGAGTCTAAAGATGCTAGAGTATATTTGAATTACCCTAAAGTTAGAGATTTGATTAGGATTGTATTATCTTTGATGAAGGTTAGCTTAACTTTAGGGATTTTATGAGATTGAATCACCCTAAATTAAGTGATTTGATTAAGATTATATTTCATGTGTAAGCTCTATAAATAGAGTATTTTGTATTATAAACTTATCAAGTGAATAAGAACAAAATGTAACCCGCAGGGGCTTTATTCTGTAGACGTAGATCATAAACCGAACCACGTAAAATCTTGTCTCGTTTTCTATTTATTTATTTACTCTATTTCATTATTAATTTTTATTAACTCTGATACCATATAGGAATTAATAATGAAATAGAGTAAATAAATAAACAGAGGAATAAATAGAAAACGAGATAAGATTTTACGTGGTTTGGTCTATGACCTACATCCACAGGATAAAGCCTTAAGGGTTACATTTTGTTCATATTCAGTTGATAAGTTTACAATACAAAAGGCTCTAATTACACATGAAATATAATATTAGTCAAATTCAATCTCATCAAATCATCATCAAATCCCTAAAGTTAAGCTAATTTAATATTCATCAAAGATAATAAAATCCTCATCAAATCCTTAACGATAGGGTAATTCAAATATACTCTAACAAAAGATAACTTAAAGAGCAACATTTACCATGTAAACCATACCTTAGATCTGGACACCCACAAGATCCAACCCACCTAGGAAAAAATTCTTTAAGAAAAGGACGCTCAAGATTTCCAACCTTGTTAGCCAAATGCCGGAACTGCATCTCACAGTAGATAAAAGTTCAGATAACCGCATACATGCACACACACATATACAACCTTCAACATTAATAACAAGCTCCAACATCCTTTCATTTAAAAGCATCATGAATCAATACTACAAAAGTCCAGCAGTTGCCCCTAAAACATAATGATGTCAGATATCAGAGAACATACATTCATATAATTAACAGTCATGTCAGCAGGGTCTATTTACTAGAGACAAATCCAAAGACAAAGGAAGTAAAATAAGTTACAAAGTTGGTCCTGAAACTACAAGGACCCTGTCTCAAATACTTCAAATATTTCAGTGTATAGAAAAGTTAGATCTGTTCTCTAAACACCTTTCTCTGGACAAGCATACCTTTTTATGGATAAGCATAAAAACTGTAAGATAGAGAAGTGACAAGGATATTTAACAGGTTGTCCTCAAAAGAGATAAAAGTTCTCTGAAAAGAAGTTGAGGGTTTAAAACCATATGGTTTGTTTTTCAGTCTAGAAAGGAATGTAGCTTGGTCTTAATTGTGTTAGATGTTCTAAAAGCACATAGTTGTATACCCATCAACCATTCAAATCTATGTGATTGACAGACAATTCAAACAGAATGGCCCACAATCTACCACACAAATAAACTTGAATAATTTTTACAATAAACAAGCACGTTAAATATAGCCAAGTGCTATGAAGATTTTAAGAAAAGCTACCAGCAAGGCAGTCCTTACAAGATAATACTCTAAGGGGGAAATGCCAGCAGCTTGTTCCCAATGTTTTGGGTGATAGCATCCAAATGCACCTTATACTTGCCAAACTTTCAAGAAAACTGTTATACCCGTGTCATTATAGAAAGATTCCTATATATTACACTCCTACCAAATCTCAGCTCCAATCAGTTTTTCTTTTTTTTTTGATAGATAATCAGAGAAATTTTATAAAAAGCATAGGCGGGCAAAGCATACAGGAAGTATACAAAAAGGACGCAAAAAACAGAAAGAACAAGAAAAGAAGAACCCCCAAACACCAAACAAGATTACATCACAACAAAAGCCTTCTTGCTTTTGCCCTGACTAGAGCCCCGACTCCTAGCATCAAAGTTGATCGAGCACTCTAAATTCTTCAACTCTCTGCTCCCTTTAAGCTTGGAAGAGGGAGGAATGAGATCTGGGACCTCATGATGCAGAACCTGATCCACTTGAGCCAAGAGATTCAAAAATCCCATCGTATTCCCCTCAAAAGAGACCCCCATGGCTTGAAGACACAGCACTGTCGCATGAGAGAAAATAGCTCCTACAGAATCACCTCCACACGAAGAACCTCCCACCTCACAGGAAGACAGACTCCGAGGCAAGTCCAGCAAAAGCCTAGGCGGGGAAGGGGGCGACGTCTAGGGGCTTCTCACCCAAAATCCCTCTCTCCCAAGATTCACCCACCTCGTAGACACGAGAAGACTGACTCAACCCTCCAAAACCAGACCCGACTCCACCATAGGGTTGGGCAACTGAGGGTCTCTGGATCACACCAAAAGCGCTCGGGAAAAGAAAACCTCTCCAAAGTAAACTAGTAAGAGTGGATTGGAATACAGTCCCAACCAATGGCTAAGAGAGAGCATCCAAAGACTTTTTGACTGCTTCCTTCCCTTATCCGCTCCCCTTCCTCTACTTTCCTTCGCTCTGCGGTAATATCTAAGCTCTAACGTGGAAACCAACGGGAGGATAGGAGTCTCACTTTTAGACATCTCAGGAAGAGACAAGCAGAGCCTTTCCCCCAACGCAGCTGCCCCTACAAAAGAGGCACCTACAGGAGACCCATCAAAAGAGAAGGGCGACGAGCCAGCATCTGACAAGCAGAAAACCTCCGGCGACAAAAAGACAGCAGAACTCTGCAAGCTGGAAATAGCTGGAGGGGAGAGGAGAGAAAACGCTTTCTCTGAATGAATCGTAGCAGCAACTGACAAGCCTCCCAAACAGCAACCCAAGACGTCCGGCGATGGAGAGACCCACAGACCCTGGAGAATTGGGCTGGACTGGAAGCTGCATAGAGAAAGGCAACGGCATAGGGGCCAAAAAAAGCAGAAGAAACACCAACAGTAACTCCGGATCTCACCGGGTAGGACCCAACCTCCAACAACCCCATAGTCAGACCTGCCACCAGTAACAAACTAACTAGCTTCTCCGTCGAGACCTCCAATGAAGAGCACGGTTCCGAAGACCCAAATTTAGGGACCAACACCTGCGGATAATTCCTGGAACTGGGCTCAAAACCCAAACCTGAGTCCACAGAACCAAACCCAAAGACCTTGCTGACCTGCTTGGGCTTAAAAGAGTGCATCCTATTAACCTAGAAACCTTTGGGCATCAAGCGCAACCCAACAGGATGACCCAGCCAGCATTTGACCTAGTCCAACCCAAAGCAAAAGTGCCCTAGAAGCTTCTTCAGCCAGTGAATGACGAAGAAAACTTTTGTCCCCTTCTTCTTCGCTATGACGTTGGTGACTGCAGCCGACGAACCAAGGCAACCAAGTTCAAGCTCGAAGCAATTCACCAGCGTTCTCACCGCCATGCGCCAACTCAAAACAAACCGCCACCGAAAGCAGATCAAGAGGACTCACAGACAGCGGCTTCAACCCACCAAACTCCGAGGATAGCTTTAGCTGGGACTGCAACGCCGTCACTTTCCGACCCTGTGATGGTGCTTCCTAGGCCGGCGGTGGTTCCTGATACTGAGTTGCCGGTGGTCTCTGTGGGTTCCGATACCGGTCCAGATTTGCTTCTGGATCAGATTCCGAAGGTGGGTCTTAGTCGCCAGAGGTTCTAATTCGACGAGGACGCCTGCCAGAGCAATTCATTCTCCGGAGCATGTTTCCAATCAGCCTTCCCGGAAGATTCAAAATTCTCCATCTTTTTTGTATGGGTCGGGTTCTCGTCTTGGGTTGGATGGGTTTGCTCCGGATTCCAGTTTGCAAGGGTCTAATAGTACAACTAGGCCGTGCTCCTCTGACTCCAAAACTGTGGTTTACGATCTGACCAAATCCCAAAAATGGCAGATTAAGTGGATGGAGGTCAAGATAAAGGACTGTGAAGAGTTAAAGGACGAATATTGTTTGGAGCTCTTGATGAATGTGGAAGAGGATTTTTGTTGGGAAAATAAGGTAGCACGGGAGGCGGGGCTATTGGAGGGCGATGAGGAGGATCGAAAGGTTGCGTGGCTGAATGAGGTGAAAGAGGATCTTAGCATAAAAGTCGCGTGGCCTGGGACTAAGGGCAAGACTATTACGCTGTAGTCCCCGAGGGTTTTGTGGGGTTTCTTGTGGGTTTTTTGGGTGAGTTCTGGTGGGTTTGTGGGTGAGCCTTGGCTTCCCTTTTGGGTTCTCTTGTGGGTGCTCCTTGGGAGTTTAGGGCTTTTCTGGGTGTTTCTTGGCGCTCTCTTTATATGCTTCTTGTGTATTAGGGTTGCGCTCCCTTAGCGTTTTGATATATACAACAATTACTTATATATATATATATCGTAAAAGTTTCTTGATTTGTGTTTTTCTTCTGCTTTATTAGTGGTCTTTTATATACTCCCAGATTTGAGCCTCCACATCACCTCTAGAACCAGATTGACGCCCTGATGCACATTCTTAGCGTCGCCCAATACATCCCAGATGGACTGTTACAAAGGAGGAAAGCTACTGAAAAAGGGTAGCACTTGGTTGGAATTCCTTCTATTCACCACTTCTACAAAGGGACATGAGCAAGCCAGCTCCTTAAGCAATAGCTATATAGTCCCTAATCTTGGCCTGAGGAGGACAAAGTGGCAGATTCAAGGACAAAACAGCATGCCTGCACCATTCTTTGTCCCCTATAGACGGCTCTCTCCCATTCCAAGACAGTAACTCTTCATCTTGGCTCTAACTGGTCTGCTACAGAGATGACACAGCCAGTTCTCAAATGACTAATGTGACACCAAAACTCATTATTAATAACACTCCTGAGGCCAACTACACAACTATTAAGATCTTACCCTCCTAGGGGATAATACAAATGACATCATTAGGCTCCTACTTTGAAGTAATATGCTACTGTTATTTAGCCTGCTCTCTACTAAAGGATGCCTAACTCCCCTCAACCTGCAGCACTCAAACTTCCATCTAGCTACAGTCCATCTCCTTGTTCAAGAACTCTAACAATGCAAATAATGCTAATAATCTTTCATTCATATTGGATTGTCCTAATGGAAAAGAGCAAATCAAAGTTCACTAAGTTGTTGGCATAAATGTACAGATAGATGATAACATTTTGCAGTAGTAGAATATTATTACCTCCTTCGTACTGAGAGATCTTGAAGTACGAGTTGCATCCTGAGCCCGAGACACTATTGTCTGCAAAATCTGTACGAACAAAACAAGAATGAAAACCATCACTAGAGAAAATTGTTATTTCACCATACAAACCATAGTTAACATTGGTATACATCATAGGCAAGCCTACAACTAACAACAAAAGCAATAAATTAATGAACAAAAAAATAAGCATAAACTGGAAAAAGCAGGAAAACATGGCCTCATTAGCAGTAGATGTGGGTGAGAAAAATATGATGAACAAATTATTAGCAGTAGCAGTACTAAGTTGGTCTTTTCCCGTAAGTTAGGTACCATTTATGATAAGATTTGAAATGCTCTCTTCTCTCTCTTCTCTCTCTTCCAACCTCGCCTGAGATTAGGCGCGTAGGTGGCGCGTGGTTACTGGTTGGGGGTCTAGTTTTTTGCTGGTGATCTAGGGAGCGGTATGGCTATGACGAGAAAGTGGAATGTGGAGTCCAAATCTTTCGAATTTCTGATTAAGAGTGGGGTTTCAGGGGTGAGAATATTCGAAAGAGGCAATAGGAAACAAAAAACCATCTTCTTGCACAAGGATGAGGTGGTGTGGTTGGCACGAATTGTTGAGGACCTGGTGGCAGTGGATTCTTCTGAGGTTTTTTGGGACCAATCCAGAGCAAGGTATCCACGGATAATTGCACAGAAATGTGCTAACAGACATGGGAGGTTCTTGACTATTGAAGAATTTGATGGGAGGCATAGGAGTGGCTCGGTCTTTATACCAGAAGGACGTCATGGTCAAGGATGGAAACGTCTCATTACGGAGGTGCACTTCGCCAAGCTTTCCTTGTGTGAGCCTAGGGAGGTTAGGGATGTTAGTAAGAAAAATGATGTAGGGGGGAGAAGGAGGAGCTACGCGGAAGTTATGGGGTCATCGCTGCAGAGGACAGAGGACTGCTTCGATACCTTCACTGAGCCAATTGCCAGGGTCCCAAGGTGGTTGAAGGAGGTTTCTATAGGGAAGAATAAGCAAGACCAGCTTTCGGATACTCAGGGGGAGGGTCTGCATGTGTCCCTAGCCGCAGGGAGGTCGGACAGGGGTGGCATGGAGGGTCCGAAGATGAATCAGAGTTTGTATGGGGAGGGAACGAGCAATCCAAAGGCAGGGGAGACACTGGGTCTTCTCGGCGGAGCTCCGGGGAGTAGGTTTCCGGTTCAGGCGAGCAGGTTGACTACCACGTCGAGTCTGCCAGTCTCGGTTTGCGGTGCTGATCAGGCGAAGGGATGGGAGGGGGCAGGTAGCCCTGTCGTGCAAGCCTGGTTTCGTGTTAAAGAAGACTTAATTAATGCAAAGGAGACGTTGGCAAGACTGAGAGGCGAGGTCGACGTGGGGCTCGACAGATTGGAGAGGACTATCAGTTTTGTGGAAGGCCTGAGTGCTCTACCTAGGCCTGGGGGTTCGGGAGCTTATGGGCTAGCAGGAGGGGAAATAGCCCAGCCCAGGAAGGTCTTCTGGGGTAGGCCCAAGCATGGTAAGAGATACCATCCGGTTAAGACCTATTTCAGGAGAAAAGCTGTCCGGCCCGTGGAGCAAGGGGAGACATCGAATGGTGGTGCGAAGCTGGTGGACATGCCGGAGTGTTCGTCGGGTGGACTTCTAGCTCCGGTGGACCTCGCCGGTAGTCCCGAGATTAGGCCGATGCCTCGCGACAGGGTGCTCCATGCCGGGTCTATCGCGCAAACTGGCGCTTCGTCTCCGGCAGAGGCGCCGACACCCAGTGATCAAGTTTCGGCGCCTCCGGCCGGTGAGCTGGACTGTTTGAAGGGAGACCCAAAGTCTTTGGTGGGTGTCGCCGGTATCTATGCCCATTCTGTGGAGAGGTTGTTGTCCTGCGACAGGGAGGTTGCTTCGGCCCGGGAGTTAGCAACCACTTCTCCGGCAGAGGTGCCGACTAAGGAAGATGTGTCCAGTGAGGGGGCGGCGAGTCCAATAAGGGTCGACACATTGGGTGATACAGCTTCGGCGGACTCCTTGGCTGAGTTTAAAGTGTCGATGGCTTCACCGATGAAGTGGCAGGGGCCTCTATCCACTCTGGAGAAGGGGCTGGTCGACCAAGGTGATCGTAAGGGGGTCTTGGGGGTCGCTGTTTCTGGGATTCTGGGTAAGCACCCCAGCAGTGGGGTGTCTCCGGAACTCTCTGGGCCTGCTACCAGTGTCGGTGAGAAGGTTGGTTTGGGAGGATGTCAGGGTGATTCTGGGAAGGGTCTTCTGGGTAAGGAGATGGGGTGTGGCATATCACAGGCGGATAATATGGTTGGAGATTCTACAGAAGAGGTGAGTTCTAGCAATCAGGAGTCTTTTGTCCCAGATTCTATTCAGGAGACACAATTGGAGGTGCAGGAGAAAATTTTTATCATTCAGGCTTGTAAGGAAGTTGGCCTAACTTGTGATGGTGAGGAAGGTAAGCTTGAGGAGACCATTGGGGGGCTTATGGCTGACAACAGAGGCAAAGAAGTGGAGAGGGCAGTGGGCACTCCTATTGTCAAAAAAGGCAAGAGGGAGCTTATTAGTCTGCAGTCCTCTGTAAATTTTCTGGAGCATTCATCAAGGGAAAGAAATAAGGGGAGGGCCAGCCGAGTTAAATCATGAAGCTGAAAATTCTTTCATGGAATGTGAGAGGTTTGAATGAGAGGGATAAAAGGTTGAGGGTTAGAAACTTGCTTAGAAGTTGGAAGGCTGATGTTGTTTGTTTCCAAGAGACTAAGATGGAGTTCTTTTCGTATAATTTAGTGAGGAGCTTATGGGGTTGCCCGTATGTGGAGTGGTGTTGTGTTCCTTCCATTGGGGCTTCGGGGGGTATATTGCTCATGTGGGACAAGAGAGCTGTGGAGAAGGTAGATATAGCGTTGGGAAGGCATGTGGCGGCTTGTTCCTTCAAGAATATTGAGGATGGTTTCGAGTGGGCGTTTGCGGGGGTTTATGGTCCTAACAGAGCTATTGCTAGGCGTTTACTTTGGGAGGAATTGGCAGGGATTATGAGTTGCTGGGACGTCCCGTGGTGTATTGGTGGGGACTTCAATGTCACTCTTTATTCTAGTGAAAGGTCTAGGGGAGCTCATTCTCGGTCGGCTATGAGGAATTTTGGCGATTTCATCTCGGATCAGGGCCTCATGGACCTTCCCTTAGTGGGGGGTATTTCTACTTGGTCAAACAACAATTCTTGGTCTAGGCTTGATCGCTTTCTTGTGACCCCGGATTGGGAAGTCCGCCATCCGGACTTGCGCCAAAAGAGGTTGCTTCGGGTTTGCTCCGATCATGCTCCTATTATTTTGGATTGTAGCTCTCATGAGGGTGGTAAAAGGCCTTTCAAGTTTGAGAACATGTGGCTTAGAGTGGAGGGATTTGTGGACAAAGTGCGCAGCTGGTGGGACTCGTATCATTTTCAGGGTACGCCGAGTTTCATCCTTTCAAAGAAGTTGCAAGCTCTAAAGTGGGATTTAAGGAGATGGAATACGCAAGATTTTGGCAATGTGGGGGTTCGGATCAAGGATCGTATGGAAGATCTCAAAGCTATAGATAGGGTGGAGGAAGAAAGAGGGTTATCCGCGGAAGAGATTGAGAAGAAAAAGGAGCTTGCTAGGGAGTTAGAAATCTCTCTCCTTCAAGAAGAAATTAGTTGGAGACAAAAATCAAGAATCCGTTGGTTGAAAGAGGGTGACAAGTGTACTAAATTCTTCCATCGGATCGCTAATGCCAACCGTAGACAGAACTACATTGAGTCTTTGAACATTCATGGAACTACTACCTCTAATCAAGAGGCTATTAGTATTCATATTACTCGCTTTTATGAGTCTCTTTTCACAGAGACCCTAAGTTGGAGACCAAGGTTGGACAATCTTCAATTTGATAGGTTGGAGGAGGAAGAGTCTTCTAGCCTAGAAGTTTCTTTTGAGGAGAGGGAGGTGTGGGAGGTGGTCAAAAAAATGGATAGGGACAAGGCTCCAGGCCCGGATGGTTTTTCTATGGCTTTCTTTCAGGATTGTTGGGAGGTGATCAAAAAGGACGTCATGGCTGTTTTTGGGGAGTTCTATGATCGAGGTAAGTTCGAAAAAAGCCTCAATGCTACTTTCATTGCTCTCATTCCGAAGTCGCATGGGGCTTCCGATTTGAAGGACTTCCGTCCTATTAGTCTTGTGGGAGGGATTTATAAGATAATTGCGAAGGTCTTAGCCAACAGAATGCGGGGAGTCATGAATCGGGTCATATCCAATCCGCAAAACGCTTTTGTCAAAGGTAGACATATTTTGGATTCGGTGCTTATTGCCAATGAATGCCTGGACAGTCGTCTCAGATCCGGGGACCCCGGCCTCTTGTGTAAGCTGGATATGGAGAAGGCTTATGATCATATGAACTGGAAGTTTCTACTCTATCTTTTAAGAAGGTGTGGATTCGGTGACAAATGGTGCTCTTGGATTGAGCATTGCATCTCGTCCGTGCGGTTCTCGGTGTTGATCAATGGTTCGCCCTCCGGTTTCTTTGTGAGCTCGCGCGGGGTTAGACAAGGTGACCCTCTATCGCCTTTTTTGTTCATCTTGGTCATGGAGGCTTTTAGTAGGATGATTAATGCCTCCATCAGCAGGGGTTTCATCAATGGGTTCTATGTGGGTGCCAGGGAGCATGAGCGGGTGTCGATCTCCCACCTTCTTTTTGCTGACGATACTTTGGTGTTTTGTGGGGCAGAACCGGAACATGTTAGATTTATTAAAGCTCTCAGTATAGGCTTTGAGGCGGTTTCCGGGCTAAAGATTAATCGGGCCAAGTCTGTTTTGGTCCCAGTCGGAGATTCAGTTGAGACGGATGAGCTGGCCGGCGTCTTGGGTTGTGGCACTAGCTCGCTTCCCTTGAAGTATTTGGGTCTTCCGTTAGGGGCTTCCTTCAAGCAGTTGGCTGTTTGGGATGATATGGTGGAGAAAATTGCTAGAAGGTTGGCCTCGTGGAAGCGTTCTTATTTGTCCAAGGGGGCGAGGCTCACTCTCATCAAGAGCACCTTATCCAACTTGCCCACCTATCTTCTGTCCCTGTTTCCCATCCCTATATCCGTGGCGAACCGTATTGAGAAGATTCAACGGGATTTTTTATGGGGAGGTTTCAAGGATGAACCCAAATTCCATTTGGTCAGTTGGCACGAGGTTTGCTCTCCGATTTCTGAGGGAGGTCTAGGGATTCGGAGCTTGCGCCTTTTCAACCAAGCCCTCTTGGGGAAATGGTTATGGAGATTCGCAAATGAAGAAGAAGCTTGGTGGAGAAGTATCTTGGTGGCTAAGTATGGGGTGGTTTGGGGTGGTTGGCGTTCAAATGTTCCTCGTGGAACGCATGGGGTGGGGCTATGGAAATTCATTTGTGGGGTTTGGAGGTCGTTTCGGTGCCACTTCAGATTAGTTCCCGGTTTGGGGGGGAAGGTCAAATTTTGGGAGGATTGTTGGTGTGGCGAGACGCCCCTCAAAGATGCTTTTCCGGGCCTTTTTATTATAGCCCGCAACAAGGATGCCTCCATTGCGGATATTCGGGAGTGTGTAAATGGGATGGTGCACTGGAACGTTACTTTTACCCGTAGTATCCATGATTGGGAGGAGTTGGCCTTAGCCTCTTTCTTCTCACTCTTGTATTCGTCTCCGATCCGGGGGGAAGGGGTTGACCGTATGTGGTGGATTCCTTCAAGGAAAGGGAAGTTTGAGGTCCGCACTTTCTACAAGAGGCTTGCCCTTAAGGAGCCTAATCAGTTCCCTTGGAGAAGGATTTGGCGTACTAAGGCTCCTTTGCGAGTGGCGTTTTTTGCTTGGTCGGCCGCTCTTGGGAAATCTCTCACTCTGGATAATGTTCGGAAGAGAGGTATTGTTGTGGTTAATCGTTGTTGCATGTGTGAGGTGGATGGGGAGTCTGTGGATCATCTCTTCCTTCATTGTGGGGTCGCGCGCAAGTTGTGGGAGGTCATCTTCTCTCGCTTTAACTTGAGTTGGGTTATGCCTAGAAGCGTCATGGAGATGTTTGCCAGTTGGTGGGCGGGAGGTAGATCTAGTAGTGCGGTGGTTTGGAAGATGGCTCCCTTGTGTCTTCTATGGTGTCTTTGGAAGGAAAGGAATGCGAGATGCTTCGAGGATTTGTCGAGGAACCTAGAGGATCTTATTCACTTCTTTTTGTACACTTTATTCACATGGACAGCAGGATGGCTTGCTCCTTTAGTGATTGATTTTCCTGATTTTCTCTTTTTGTTCTCTTCTTCTTTCTCCCCTACTTAGTCGCTCCTTTGTATACTTCCTGTGTACTAGGGTTGCGCCCCTCTGCGCTCTTAATGCATTATTACTTATCAAAAAAAATTATTAGCAGAACATTCTTTCAATAATAAACCTCATGAGGACATGTAACCTAGGATCCTATCTTTTCTTGTCTTTTTACAGGAGAAACAAGCAAAAACTTCTGTCTCCACTCCTCCCAATATCTGTTTAAATAAGCACAATGGGGAATTAAAACATCCTCACAATGATAAGTAATCGCAAGTATAATTAAAAAATGCAAAGGCACAACCCAGGTATACATAATGTATACAAGAGGAACGTCTAATTAAAAGAAGAGAAAAGATCTAAAAAAAAAAAAGGAAAAAAGAAAAGTAGCTTAGCTTTGTAGCCTTTTTTACCCGAGTTAGTAAGTCATTAGGGGTGTCTTTACACCTAATGCCCTAAAACCATCTGGTTTGGGAGTCATTGGCCTAACGCTCGATACATGGGTCAATCAGAAAGCTTAAGGGATCTAAGTGAGCTAAAAAAAAAAAAAAAAAGGAAATTATGTGCCTTGGTTGTTTTATCCGATGGGGAGTCTAAGGAATTTTGAGTATTGATCCATGCATGATTGAGATAGTTTTGAAATCCCATGACTATGTGTTGAGTTCACATACACTAGTTGAATTTTGTAATATTTCATAATTGCCGTGATTGGAGCTAAGTTACAATTTCCTGAAATTGTGAAGATAGTGTTTGTTTTATTAAGCATGTTAATGACTGAGAACCATGATGGTCATGATATTGCATTCTTGGGGATTACATGGTTATAAAATGTTTGTGGGTATCATTCCTGAAAAACCCTCACAAGACTTCACTCGTCCTCTAGGGAATTCCTAGGGGTTTAAAAGGCTTGTTGCATACGCTAAATGCAACCGTACATCCTACGAAAGCTGGATTTATCTTTTTGTTTTCAGTTTATTTTCTGTTTTGTATTGCTAAAGGACTAGCAATATGTAAGTTGGGGAGTGTGATAAGCGCTGAATGTTGCACATTCATGCCCCTTAATTTACATATGTTAATTCCTTAGCATTGTTGTTTGATTGATTTTGTTTTGTTTTTGTGTTTCAGGTCTCATTTGACAAACCATTGGAAATTGGGCTTAAAAAGACAACAAATTGAGCATTCTGGATCTAGGATCGATCGTAGCACCCCTAGGATCGAGCGCACTGCGCTCGAGCGTCTGCGGCCAGGGATTGAGCGCATGCCTGCGCTCGTGCGCACAAAAGCTAAGCTCGAGCGCACAAGACCTCGGATCTAGTGCACTCGGGCGTGTACAACACGGCAGCAGTCCTTTTCCAGCAAGGACTTGGTTTTCAGTCTCCCAATTGGACTGGGAGACTGACTTCCGACTTTCTGAGGATTTCTAGGGTTTTAGGGTTTTCCAAATCCCTATAAATAGGGTTCTAAACATTGTAAACAGAGACACCGCTTTTTAGAGCAAAAATTCAGTAAAATTGTCTTTGGAGCTTAGAAGAGCATAAGCAGCTAAACCCAAGTGTGGGGTATTGATGTAACCCTTTCCAAGCACAATGGTTTGATTGTATTTAATTTCTAGTTTTTCTATTTATGCATGTTGATTGTATAACTATGAGGATTGCTACAATTGATTTCTGCTCTTCGAAAAGCTTGATAGCTAGAAATATTAAAATCAAAGACAGCAGCCCAATGGTAAAGTGTCTTAAAGAAAAAAAGCCTTTAATTCCACTGATGTTCGCTCAAAATCCTCACAATTCCGATCATTTTTGTTTCTCTAAAGACACCAATAAGGCAGGACGGTATCATCTCCATACTGCAACCAAATGAAACCGACCAACTTGGCCTCTCTAGCATGCAAAGACGTCTACTACTCGACTAGGCATAACCCAAGCCACATTGTTGAAGATAGCATTCCCAAGAGCACTGGCAATCTCACAACGGAGCAGGAGATCAACCGACTCTCCACTCTTTTTTTTTTTTTTTTTGATAAATAATGATGCATTAAAAGAGCACAGAGGGGGGAAACGCAAGTACACAGGAAGTATACAAGAGAGCGACTAAGAAGAAGAGAAAGAAGAAGAGAACATAAAAAGAAAATAAGGAAAAATGATCACTAAGGGTGCAAGCCAGCCTGCGGTCCAAGTGAAGAGTGTGTACAAAAAGAAATGAACAAGGTCCTCAAGGTTCCTTGACAAATCCTCGAAACATCTAGCATTCCTTTCCAATCTCCACTCTTATTAAGCATGCAACACCAATCAACTACAATAATATGCGTCTTCCTTGTCCATAGTGACCAAGCAAACAACGCCACTCTCAAGGGAACCTTATTCCGCCAAATACTCTTCCAAGAGAGAGAAGTACTATCATGAGACACAAGGACATTCTAGTATGATCAAACATCAAACAATCCTCTCTTGGAAGATACCCAACAAAGCTTGTCCCATCTCAATCTTAAGGAATACACCAAATTGAAGGAATACACCAAAGTATGGATCCACTTTCAGGAAAACAACTCTTCAGGAATCACATATTGCTTATAATATTCATCAAATGCTGAGGCCCCAGTATCTTTTAGAATACCAAGAAGTAACAAAATAAATGTTCAAGAAATAAATATTGAACAATGAGACACAAAAACCAGTACATGCAATAACAACTCAAAGACACTCTCATTTATCATCGATAAAAATACTGCTAGCCAGACAACAAAGTATCAAGGGCTCTCACATTGCGGAAAGACTCTGGCCCCATCTGCTTTTCCAACATTTGAATGATTGCAACCTTTAAACAAGCAGTCGATCAGTCACTTCGTCAGGTGATAAAATAATTTAAAAATTTGTACGGATCAAAGGATTGGGAGAAAAATCAGACTGAACTTACAGATTTCCACGATCTTATTTTGCCATATAGGCCAATGCACTGGGTCCCATACAAATCCTTACAAGATGCGGAGAGACTCAAAGCAGTTGCACCACTATCATCGGCCTTGCAAACAGCACAATTTGCCTACACTCAAAGATACAAAGCATTATTAATTTGCATATGAAATCATAAATAAACTAAATACATTTAATTTTGGATTACTTATTTCCCTTAACAAATTTTGCAGCCACGACCCAGATTAAACTCAACAGAACATAAAAACAACATAAAATTTAGGTGGATAAAAAAAAGGTTTTTTTTATAAGTAATTGAATTTTATTAAAACGCAAAGGGGGCGCAATTCAAATATATGAGAAGTATATAAGAGAGACACCAATCAAGAAAAAGATAAAAGATCAAGAAAATCATGAGCACTGGAAATATGAAAACAATTATAGGCAGTCATTTAGTGACAAAGGGTTTTGAAGAAAAAGGTCTTTAATTCTGCCACCGTCCTCTTACAGTCTTCAAAACTCCGATCATTGTGTTCTCTCCAAATACACCACATTAAGCAAGATGGAATCAACTTCCACATTGCTAAACTATAATGTCTACCATTGGGGTTTTAGCTAATATCCTTGGGTGTAGTGTAGCCGAGTTGCCTATGAAGTATTTGGGTCTCCCTCTTGGGGCGCCGTATAAGGATACGGTTATGTGGAATGAAGTGATCGAAAAGATGGAGCGTCAGATGGCAGGTTGGAAGAGAATGTATCTTTCTAAAGGAGGTCATTTAACTCTCATTAAGAGCACTTCGGCTAATCTTCCGACTTACTTTTTGTCTCTGTTTCCGATTCCTGTTAGTGTAGCTAAAAGGATTGAGAAAGTCCAAAGAGATTTCTTGTGGGGAGGAATGGGAGATGAGCCTAAGTTGCATCTTGTAAGTTGAAACCAAGTCTGCCGCCCTCTACGCTTTGGGGGTCTTGGCATTCGGAGGTTGCACCAGTTTAATCAAGCTCTTTTGGGGAAATGGCTTTGGAGATACGCAAATGAGAACGGGGCTCTTTGATGTAAGCTGATCAAAGCTAAGTATGAAGACCAAGAAGGTGGGTGGTGCACGAAGGAGGTTTCGGGTTCTCATGGTGTGGGTCTATGGAAGCATATTCGTAAAGGGTGGAATTTTTTTGCCAAAGGTATTCGTTTTGAGGTGGGGGAGGGTTCGAAAGTTCGATTCTGGCATGATATTTGGTGTGGGGACAATTCCTTGAAGCAAGCCTTCTCGTCCTTATTCAGTATCGCCAAACACAAAGAAGCTTGGGTGAAGGATAATTTTGTTGGGAGGAATGGGATTGTTGAGTGGGATGTCATTTTTGTTCAATCGGTCCAAGATTGGGAGATGGATTTGGTTTCTCCTTTTTTTGATCGGTTGTATTCTTGCAAGGTTTCCCTAGGCAGTGTAATCGTATTTGCTGGTCTTCGTCCAAGAAGGGCAAGTTCGAGGTTAAGTCGTTCTACAAGGCCTTGTCCATTTCTAATCAAGAGGAGTTTCCTTGGAAGAGTATCTGGCGTACTAAGGCACCTCAGTGAGTGGCTTTTTTCGGGTGGACTGCGGCCCTAGGCAAAATTTTGACTCATGATACGATGCGTAAGAGGAACATAGAGGTAGTGGAGTGGTGTTGTATGTGCAAGAAGACCGGAGAGTCAGTCAATCACCTTCTTCTCCACTGTGAGCTCGCAAGTACTCTTTGGCACACGATTTTTAAGCGGTTTGGGTTGCATTGGGTCATGCCTTGCAGGGTGAGGGCCTTGTTTGATAGCTGGTGGTCGGGAGGGCGAACTTGAAGCGTGGTTGTGTGGAAGATGATCCCTCTGTGTCTTATGTGGTGTATTTGGAATGAAAGAAATGCTAGATGTTTTGAAAATTCCACTAGGACCATAAAGGAATTGACTCATTTTTTCTTCTTTACTCTTTACTCTTGGACGGCCGCTTGGCTAGCTCCTTTAGTGATTAGTTTTTCTGATTTTCTTTTTTATTTCTCTCCCTCCTAGGCGCTTTCTGTTTATACTTCCCGTTTATGTGGGATGCGCCCCTTTGCGTTTTTTATATCATTATTACTTATCAAAAAAAAAAAAAAAAGTCTACCAAACTACCCTCTCCAACAAGCCAAGAGATGTGCCACTCGCTGAGGCATGACCCTCTCTATGACACCCAAGAAGTTAGTCCCACATTTAGTAAGTGAATTGTCCAAATTGAGTAACTGGATTATAAAGGTGTGATTAGCACTCTCCCTGGGTCATTACACACTCTATTCCAAAAAGACCGAAAATAGAGTTTCATAAAACACTAGCTATCTCACAATAAAGAAAAATGATTAACGGTTTTCTCACTCTTTTTTTTATAAGTAATGTCAAATTTTATTAAAAGCGTAAGACGCCCAAGTATACAAAATGACCACCTAGAAAGAGAAAACAAAAAGGAAACAAAGACCCATAAAAGCCCAAAGGACCAACGAGCAACCCCACCCACACCATAGAAACCCACCAAACTACAAGTAGACACCCCAATAACACAACCCAAACCTCAAAATCAAGGGCTGTCAAGACCCACTAAAACCCAAGAGAAAAACCCCATCGAAAAACCAAGAGAAAACCCCATCGAAAACCCATCTCCTTCGCCCAACTCCCCCTCTTGCAAAACCACATGCTAAAGAAAAACCACCATCGGCACCTAAATTGTCAGTCAGATACGATATATATAGTCTCTCTAGTTATGGCATATTTTTGTATTATATCTATAGTATCTTGTAATTAATAGGTAGATTTTTGTTGCCTTATTTGTTCTCCTAGATTGCTATAATCGCTGATATACAGCCTATAATTAGCTAGACAATTCCTATATAATATGAGAAACCCTCACATTGAGAGGTATTCAGTACAATTAACATGGTATCAGAGCTAAAATCATCTAAATTAGGGTTGTGATTTGAGTTTTCTGAGTTGGGTCGGGATTGTGCAATTGGTCTCTTTAGCTGTCAGTAACTTCAGGGGAAGTTGTCGATTATATTTTGGTGGGTTCTAAAATGCTATTCGGTAGTTTCTGTTGAGGGTAACGGCAGTTTCTATTGAGGGTAAGTAATTTCTTACCAGAAACTACTCCTTGTGTGGTGATTAGTGGCTGTCTACAGACTCTTTGGAGTGTGAAGTTTGTGGTGTCGGCGTTGTGTTCCCAACAATTTCGGGAGGATTTGGTGCTGTCAGCATGGTGTTCCCAGCGATTTCTGGAGGATTTGGTGCGGTGAGCGTGGTCGGCGTGGTGCGGTTGGCATGGTGTTCCCGGCAATTTGGGCTATCGGCGACTTCTGTCAGCAATTTGGGCTATCGACGATTTCTGTCGGCCATTTGGTGTTGTCGGCGATTTCTATTTGAGTTGCAGACTGGTTTGGGTGCTGTTTGGGTGCTGGTTTGGGCGCTGTTTGGTTTGGGTTGCTGACCGGTAACTGTGTGGGCTCTTGGGTGCTGTTTGGTGGGCTTTGGCTTGCTGTTCAAAGGATTTGGTTGCTGTTTGGTTTGGTGGCCTTCTTGGGTGCTGTTTGGTGAGCTTGGGCTTGCTATCCAACAGGTCTAGTGGGCCTGTTACTTCTTTATCAGGCTTTACAATTTCTTATTCCATTTTTGATTTCATCATGTCTTCTAGCGAGACTTTTGAGGTCTGTTTTACTGGAAAAAAATTATTCTGCTTGGGAATTCCAGTTTCAATTGTTTGTTACGGGAAAAGAGTTGTGGGGCCATATTGACAGTAGTGATCCAGCTCCTACGGAGACTAAGGAGTTGGCTAACTGGAAGGTCAAAGATGCACATGTGATGTCCTGGATCTTAGGGTCTGTTGATCATCTTATTGTGCTCAATCTAAGGCCCTATAAGAATGCGAAGACTATGTGGGGAGTATTTGCTGAAGGTTTATCATCAGGACAATACTGCACGCCGTTTTCAGTTGGAATATGAGATTGCTAGTTACACTCAAGGCAATCTCTCCATTCCGGAGTATTTTTCTGGTTTTCAGAATTTGTGGGGAGAATTTTCTGATATAGTTTATGCGAAGGTACCTGTTGCATCTCTCTCTGCTGTTCAGGCAGTTCATGAGCAGAGCAAGATATATCAATTCCTGATGAAATTGCGCTCTGAATTTGAGGTTACTCGCTCAAATTTAATGAACCGGGTTCCTTCTCCATTTTTGGAAGTTTGTTTTGGAGAATTACTTCGCGAGGAGCAGCGTTTTCTCACACAAGCTACGTTTCAACAAGATTCCAACCCAAATCCAATAGCCTATGGGAAAGGGAAGGGTAAGGATATGCGCAAGGTCAAGTGTTTCAGTTGCAAGGAGTATGGTCATATTGTAGCCAACTGTGCAAAGAAATCTTGCAACTACTGTAAGAAATAGGGCCACTTTATCAAAGAATGTCCTACTCGGCCTCAGAATCATCTAGCTACCGCCTATCAAGCTGCTGTGAACACCTCTTCTGCTCCAGTGATGTCCTCAGCTTCTTCTACAGCCGGATCAGCTGTGCTTACTCCTGAAATGGTCCAGCAGATAATTATGTCAGCCTTTTCCGCCTTAGGGCTCCAAGGTAATGGTATTATTTCGTCTAAGTCTTGGCTTATTGAATCTGCTGCATCCAATCATATGACTAGATCGTTTGATACTCTTTGCAATGTTCGTCCATATCATGGTTCATCCCATATTCAAGTAGCTAATGGGAGTCATTTAGCTATAAATGAAGTAGGAGATATCAATCCTTCATTTAGAGATGTTTATGTATCTCTTGGACTTTCTAATAGTCTTATTTCAGTTGGCTAGTTAGTTGAAAAAAACTGTGATGTCCATTTCTCTCGTGATGGTTGTCTTGTGCAGGATCAGGTGTTAGGGAAGATACTCGCGAAGGGGCCTAAAGTTGGTAGACTATTTCCATTGCACTTTTCAATTCCTAGTTGTTTATCTTTGGCTTGTATGACAGTTAACACTCCGAACGAAGTATGGCACAAACGTTTGGGTCATCCGAACTCTGTTATTCTGTCTCATATGCTAAATTCTAGTTTGTTAGGCAATAAAGAACATGTTTCTAAAAATGTGTCATTTAACTGTTCTGTATGCAAACTTGGTAAGAGTAAGACTCTTGTGCTTTCTTCTCATGGTAGTCGTGCTGCAAAATGCTTTGATATTGTGCATAGATGTATAGGGCATTTCTCCTGTAATTGCTCATGCTCAATATAAATATTTTGTGACATTCATAAATGATTTCAATTGGTATACGTGGATCTATTTTCTTCGGGCCAAATTTGAGATCCTGTTTGTTTTTTAGACCTTTGTAGCATATATTGAGAACCAATTTTCTACAGGTATTAAGATTTTGAGGTCTGATTCTGGTGGAGAATACACGTCCCATGAGTTTCATGATTTCTTACACCACAAAGAAATTGTCTCTCAGCGCTCTTGTCCTTATACTCCTCAGCAAAATGGGGTGGCGGAACGATAGAACCGACATCTCTTGGACATTGTTTGCACCTAATTGCTTGAGTCCTTTGTTCCTCCTAAATTCTAGGTTGAGGCATTATCTATTGCAGTTTACTTAATTAATAGACTGCCATCACAGGTCTTGAATTTTAATTCTCCTTATTATCGATTGCATCGTTAGCATCCTAGCTATCTTAATTTGCATACTTTTGGATGTGTTTGTTTTGTTCATTTACCTCCTCATGAACGTCACAAACTTTTTGCTCAATCTGTTAAATGTGTCTTTATGGGTCATAGTATTTCTCACAAAGGTTATGTTTGCTATGATCCTTGTTCTAACAAATTTCGTATCTCTCGTAATGTTGTTTTCTTTGAGAATCAATGTTTTTTTTTCTACACATGTTGAGTCATTGCCTGAGATTAGTATTCTACCTTGTTTTGATGAATTGCCTCCTCTACCTAAACGATTCAAACCTGGAATTGTGTATACTCGACGTCTACCGACTTTGCCCCTTCCCGAGACTGACCCTTCATCTGAAACTGTTCCAACAACTTCTCCTCAGATTGACCCGCCATCTAAGACAGTTCCTGAGTCTGGTACTCAATGATCTACCCAAGTATCACGCCCTCCTGAGGCTGTTAAATATGAATGTTGGCAGAAAGCGATGGATGAGGAACTTCGGGCTCTCCAGGACAATCATACATGGGACGTGGTTCCTTGCCCTCTAATGTTAAGGCCATCGGTTGTAAATGGGTTTACTCGATTAAGCTTCGCTCTAATGGGACTCTGGATCGGTATAACGCACGATTAGTTGCTCTTAGGAACAGGCAAGAATATGGGGTGGACTATGAGGAGACATTTGCTCCGGTGTTGAAGATGACCACAGTGCCTACGGTTATTTCTATTGCCGCCTCCCAAGGCTGGCCACTTCACCAGATGGACGTCAAAAATGCTTTTCTTCATGGTGATCTCAAAGAGGATATTTACATGACTCCTCCTCCGGGTTTGTTTTCTTCACCATCTGCTGCTGTGTGTAAGTTAAAGCAGCCTCTCTCTATGGCTAAAAACAGGCTCCCCGGGCATGGTTTGAAAAATTCAGGTCTACGCTGCTTCACTTCTCCTTTGTCCAAAGCCAATATGACTCCTCTTTGTTCCTTTGCAAGACTCCGACTGGTATCGTTCTTTTACTTGTGTATGTGGATGATATTGTCATTACTAGCACTAACTCCAATTTGATTGGCCATCTCAAGCAGAATCTTCAGGCTTCTTTTCATATGAAAGACCTTGGTCCTCTTATGTATTTTTTGGGGTTAGAGGTGCACACCGATTCTTCAGGTTTATTCTTGAATCAACACAAATATACCCAGGACTTGATTAGCCTGGCTGGTCTTCAGGATTCTTCTTCGGTGGATACTCCTATGGAGGTTAATGTGAAATATCAAAGTGAGGAGGGTGATCTTCTTTTTGATCCTACTGTGTTCCGACAGTTGGTAGGCAGTTTGAACTATTTGACTATTACTCGGCCTGATATATCCTTCGTTGTCCAGCAGGTTAGCCAGTTTATGAAAACTCCACGTCAACTTCATTTAGCTGCAATTCGCCATATCATTCGCTATCTTCAGGGGTCGCCTGGCCGTGGGTTGTTCTTTCCAACCAATTCTCCTCTTCGCCTTGTAGCTTATAGTGATGCGGATTGGGCCGAATGTCCTGATACTCGGCGGTCTGTCACGGGTTAGTGCATATTTCTTGGTGATTCTTTGATTTCTTGGAAGAGTAAGAAAAAAGCTCACGTTTCTAAATCATCTACTGAATCCGAATACCCGGCAATGTCTGCTACTTGTTCTGAGATTGTTTGGCATCGTGGGCTTCTGGCTGAGCTTGGTTTTTCTCAATCTGATTCTACTCCTTTTCATGCTAATAATACTAGTTTTTTTTTTTGATAAGTAATGTAGTATATATCAAAAAAAGCGCAAAGCGCCTCTAAGTACACAATAATGTATACAAAGGAACCCAAACAAACACCCAGAAAAAAACCAAACAAACCAATCAAAAACCCAGAAAAACCCAATCAAACCAAACACCCATCCAAAGGGGAATACAAGAGACCCAACCAAACCCCAAGAAAAGCCCTAGTGCAGCCCTAGTGCATCTCAGGTGGAACCCTAGTGCACCTCAGGGGGAAAAGAAAAAGCATTTTTCGATCCCAAAAAACCCCGCCGACGCCGGCCCTTCACCGGAGAGATGGAGCAATCCAGATTATTGAGTTCCCTCAACCCCTTAACCTTAGAAGCAGAAACTTCAACGTTAGGGGCAGAACCTTCAACCTCAGCAAGCAGGTCCTTGTTCTTATGCAGCTGCTTTGCGACTTTTTCCTTCACCCTCCGGGTATAAAACAGTTGGGACGAGGATATAGAGGAGTAAATGGGAGTACCACTCTCTGTCATGCGAGGAAAAGGACGGCTAAGACTCCTCCCCATCTCAGCCGCCCCATCGAGAAGGGAAGTAGTCGAGAGTGAAGTGCATCCCTGCGACGAGAACAAGGAGGTAGTAGCAGGGGGACAGCCAACTTGAACCTCCACCGGCGCAGAGGGAACCAGAACGGGGTCCTTTCCCTTAGAAGACAAAGAATCCTTCAACACCACCGGAGCGGGAGAGACGGCTCTCGGACTCAAGAACCCACGACGAAACAAACCTTTCTCCGGAGAAGAAGGACGAACAACCAGCTCCTCCTCCCCCGAAAAAGGAAACTCCCTATCCCTGCAAGAGCTCGCCGGAGAGTCCACCTCCCAAGGAACAGCGAAGGCCTCCTTGAGAATAGAAAGACGAGCCGAATCAGAAATCTTCGAAGACACAGTCGCACCCAGGCAGGTTTCAGGCATCGAAGAAAGAAAACCCTCCCAGTCCCTGCGCAACGTGCTCGCCGGTAAAGCCTCCGCAGAAAGGGAAAAAGAAGCCCCCTGAGAGGACCCGTCACCGGCAGACCCAACAATCTCGCCCAAGACTTGCACCGGAGAGAGAGAGAACACTGCCGGGGAAGACCCATCGCCGGAAGACCTAGCCAACGGCTCCAAACACTCTTCAGAGGCTAAAGGAATCCCAGCCGATGCAGACTCCAAAGGTAATGAGAACGAGTTATGGACTGGATCTGAGAAATCCGGATCCAAGTACTGAACCGGATCCAAATTTTGACCCAAAACCACTTCAGAGACCGACCCGGAATCACAACCCAAAGCAGAGGTTGATAGGCCCAAAAAACGCACCCTATTACTCCTGCGATTGGGCTTCAAGACAACCCCTGCACGGACCCGGTCCAACTTACGTTGGATTTGCCCTAGAAGCCTCAACAATCCACTAATACCGATCTTGCCCTTCTTCTTCTTCCTCAGACTCACTGACCCAGCCGCCTCCGCCAGAGGAGAAGACAAGCTCTCCAACGCAGAGCAATCCACGGCAGAACGCAACCCCAAACCGTCATACTCCGAATCCCAACAAGACGACCCCGGAAGCAAATCGAGAGACCTCGGATACTCAACTGCTCTCGCCTCGACGCCCGGAGAAGATCGAAGGACATCCACGAAAGACCTCCCGGAATCGACCCCCAAAGAAGGACCATCCATTAAAAACCCCGCCGAAGATGGAACCCCCGACTCCGCCGTACCATCCGACTTGATCTGTGCCGCCATCAATTGCCGAAGCTCTCCCGCGAAACGCCGCCAGCCCCTCCCAAAACGTCCCTCCGGAAGCCAAATGACTCCCTTACGACCACCCTCAGCCAACACCGATACCTCCAAGAACCTTCCGGCCTTATTACCTCCCCCGTGGACCATCGTGGCCTTATCACCCTCACGGTAAGATTTGGCGATTTCTTCCTTCACCTAAACCTGAATCGCCGCTTCCACCGTTTCCACCAACCACGACGAACACTGAATGCTCGCGTAAATATACCCCACGAAACCTTTTCTCCTCTCCTCCAGACGAAGGTTAGGACACCCAACCTTTGCCGAAAGGCAGAAGGTTTTGGCTTCAAAAGAGAATCTGCGTTCCATACGCCAAACCCTAACGCGCAGCACCAGCCGCGCCACCGATCGCAGAAAAAAAAAAAAAAACTTTCAAAAATTCAAATTTTGAAATTCATCCGAGTCTAGAGAGAGAGAGAGAGACATTCTAGAGAGAAGGTTATTGGAGTTTTTCTAATAATACTAGTGCCATTCAAATAGCTGCTAGTAGACTGTCATTCTATTCAGGAAGCCTTGGACACTTGTATTATATCTCTTCCTCATGTTTCCACTGATTTCCATATAACTGACGTATTCACGAAGGCCATGACCCGACAGCGTCATCAATTCCTTGTGGGCAAATTGATGCTTTTATCGACCAGCATCAATTTGAGGGGAGATATCAGTCAGATACGATATATCTTTCTAGTTATGGCATATTTTTGTATTATAGCTATAGTATCTTGTAATTAATAGGTAGATTTTAGTTGATTTATTTGTTCTCCTAGATTGATGTAATCGCTGAGATACAACCTGTATTTAGCTAGACAATTCCTATATAATATGAGAAACCCTCACATTGAGAGGTATTCAGTACAATTGACATGAATGAACCACCGAAGTATATCCATCAAACCGAGCTGACAGAAAACATCCGACCAAGCAACTCCCGAAGAAACCACCACCACCAACCAATTTTGTGGCACTTCAACCTGCTGGAACTCCTCTTCTTACACATGCAACACCAATCCACCACTATGATATGCCACTTCCTTAGATATCGGTCGTCCAAGCAAAGAAAGCCACCCCTCAAGGAGCCTGATGCTGCCAAATACTGCTATCACGAGAAAGTAAGGCATTATAGAACAATCTGACTTCAAATATCCCTTTCTTAGAAGAGACCTAACAAAATTTATCTTCACAAACCCATCTTAGTCTTATGAAATACAACAAATAAAAGAATGAAGTAAGGAAATCCCCACCCAGTCATGTGTCGCTCTGATAAAATTAACATTTCATTGAAGAGTCATTAGAAAACTAAAGATGATCTGCCATTGACGCATCCTTAAAGTGTGCCATACTGAGTAACTCTAAAGAAGCTACCTTTAAAGTGTGATCCCCATACCTAAGATCATGCCAAAACCTTATCTTAAAGTCAACACCCACCTCAAATATAGTAAATCTAGAAAACTTCCCCCAACCCTCGTAACACTACCCACCCCACGAACTGCCATATTTAAAATCCACAATCAATATCCACAGAGTCTCTTTCATAAGAGTAGCGCCATAACCACTTAACCAAAAGAGCTCGGTTGGAGACAAAAGTCAAAATATTATTGAATGGAAGGAATAGAAAGAACAAGAAAGTCCTCCAAGAAAATACAAAATAAAACATGCATAGATTGATGATAGAGGAACAATTCAATACCTTGAAGATTTCCTTTTTTTTTTTTTTTTTTTTTTTGGGTAATAAGGAATAGACCTTTGAACAAGAAAACAGAGGGAACAACCAAATGATGAAAAATCCCTCAAAATGCAGAACCAAAGATATTGCATTGGCATAAACTGTGATTACCCAAAAACATGATTTGTAGGCTTAGAATGAAAAATGGAAAAATAAATTAAAATAATAATAATAATAATAATAATAAATAAATAAAAGAATAACAAGCAGCAAGGGTGAAGAATACTGAAGATAAAAGTGACCAAAGTTTTTAATGTGCTTTTCCCTCATGTAATAAATCCGTCTCCCGACAAGTTGGCAGCAGCCATAAGATGCACTTTACTCTCTATTTGATTCACCACCTCAATGTAAACAACTAGTAACAACAGACATTAGATATGTGGTATGTGCATGTACTAGTAGAAAAGCAAACCTTGTATCGCCGATAACGTGCTTCATTATTCCCCAAATTTTTCTTGATAAAGTAATCAGTCAAGAAACCAGCAAGACCATCCAACAGCCACCCTGGACAATGGGCATTAATCAATTACAGAATAAAATGGATGTTCTCAACCCTTAATCAAAATAACTTAGTTCCAATAATCTAAATTCAGAACTCTACAAACCGACATAATCCACCAGCTTACCATCATTTGGTGCCTCAGGAGTGATATATACACCAAACCACTGTCTTGCAAGGGCATAAGCAAGTTTAATCCTTGTATCTATGGTCTGCCACGACAAATATTTACGCATCGAGGTAATGCACAAATAGAAAGGAAACCAAGGGAAATACAACTATTAGTTCAAGTCAGTCCAAAAGACAGTCATTGACAAGAAAAAGGAAGACACATTCACGCAGGATACAACAATCCATTTTTTATATATAAGTAGGAAACTACAATCATATAAGGCGTCAAATTCTTTTATATGCCTTTAAAATCACAAAATAACACACCAATAAGAATAAAGAAGGCCTGATCATGCATGAAAGCACAATTGAGGCTTTAAAATCACTAATTGATGTCAGGAACACATGCAGACGTAGATTTACTTCAATTCTCTATTGAAGCCTAAGTTTCATAGAGCTAAAGAAATGTAAACCTATTGGTGATGAGTTTAAGTTTCATCTAGAGATGGTTTCCATAGGCAATGTGGGGGATGTGGAAGGTTTGGCTAGCATTCTTGGGTGTAGAGTGGCTTTATTGCCGAAGAAGTATTTGAGTCTTCCTTTGGGAGCTCCTTACAAGGCTTCTACCATTTGGAATGGTATTGAGAAGATGGCACAGAGGTTGGCAGGGATTGGAAGAGGCTTTATTTATCGAAGGGAGGCAAGTTAACATTGACAAAAAGTACTCTTTCTAATTTACCATCGTATTATTTGTCCATTTTCCTTATTCCGGTAGAAGTGGCAAATCCACCAGAAAAACTTTAGAGGGACTTTCTTTGGGGAAGTATTGGTGACAAGTTTTAAGTTTCATCTAGAGAAGTGATCGAAATTATGTACTCCGATCATTTCAGGAGGTTTGGGGGTGAAAAATCTGATTTGGTTTAATCAAGCCCTTTTGGGTAAGTGGTTGTGGAAGTATGCTACGGAGATGGAGGCTTTGTGGAGATCGGTTGTGGACATTAAATATGATATTTTAAGGGGAGGATGGGGAACCCTTAGTGTGGGAGGGCGAAAATGTATTATGGAGGGAGCGTGAAGGTTTTTCTAAACACGTGAGGTATGAGGTAGGAGATGGATCTAAGGTACGGTTTTGGTATGATCTTTAGTGTGGGGAGCAATTTTATGAATTATTCACTATTGCTCGTGGTAAGGATGCATGGGCGGCAGATCATATGCAATTCCGGAATGGAAACACTCATTGGAATATTTTCCTTACAAGACTTGTGCATGATTGGGAGGTAGAAAGTGGCGTTCTTTGTGTTGAAGGTGGTTTTTTAGGGAAAATTTTTTTAAAAAAAAGTAATGAAAATTTATCAAAAGTACAAAGGTGTGCAACCCAAGTACACGTGAAGTATACAGAGATAACCCCAAAAATGTAGAAAAAGAAGAACAAAATCCAAAAATTCATAAAAATTAGAAACAACCAAACTATTTCATGCTACTCTCCAAGTATAAGGGGATTGGAATATCATCTTCTTCAACTCTAACATCACAGTCTCACGATCTTCAAAGCTCATTGCGTTCCACTCTCTCTAAATACACCACATTAAACATAAAAGAGCCAACCTCCACATTTTCAAAGCAATACGATGTCCCAACTGTCCCCTCCAACTCACCAATAACTCGCTCACCATACCCTTGCAACAACCGGAAAAGCGCACTCCACAATTTTGTTGCCAACTCACAATGAAGAAGAAGGTGATCAATAGACTCCCCACTTCTCTTACACATAGAACACTAAGGCACTATAATAACATTCATCTTTCATAAATTTTCCAAAGTTAAGATTTTGCATAAATTCTTCGTCCACACAAAGAATGCCACTATCAAGGGAGCCTAAACTTTTCAAATACTCTTCCACAAAAAAAGAGAACTTACCGGAGTAGATAACACCTAATAGTAAGCCTTAACTTCAAACAATTTCCTTTTAGAAGGAATCCAACAAATTTTAATCTCACTTCCTTGCCTTACTCTTTGAGAATATAGCAACTCAAAGAAAACAGAGACCACTTACTTCCACCTCCCAATCATGCACAGGCCTTGTAAAGAAAATATTTCATTCTGAAACTACATATGATCCTCCACCCACACATCCTTACCATGAGCAATAGTGAATAATTATGGAAATGAGAACTTTAAAGGCAACTCATCACACCAAACACCATGCCAAAACCGTACCTTAGATCCATCTCCTACCTCATACCTCACATAGAAAAACCTTATCACCCCCTCAATATTCATTTCCACACTGCCACACCATATGGCCCCCCAACCTCCTTAGAACACCAACATCCCCTCAAACTATCATATTTAATTCCACCACTCATCTCCACAGGGCCTACCTCTCCATAGCTTTCACAACCACTTACTCAAAATGGGTCGATTAAACCAAATAAGAAAGTCCCTCTAAAATTTTCGACCACTTCACTAGATGAAACTTAAACTCATTACCAATACCCCCAAAGAAAGTCCCTCTAAAGTTTTTCCTATCGATTAGCCACTCCTACCGGAGTAGGGAAAAGGAAAAAATAATACGTCGGTAAATTAGAAAAAGTATTTTTTATCAAAGTTAACCTGCCTCCCTTTGGTAAATAAAGCCTCTTCCAACCCGCCAACCTATGTTCCATCTTCTCAATGCCATTCCAAATGGTAGAAGCCTTATAAGGAGCTCCCACAGGTAGACCCAAATACTTCATCAACAATGAAACCACTCTACACCCAAGAATGTTAGCCAAGCCTTCCACATCGCCTATAGGAACAATCTTTGACTTAGACAAGTTTATCTTCAATCCCAACACCGCTTCAAAGCATAAGAAAAGACAATGGCAGTTACAAAGTTGTTCACAACTAGGCTCACAAAAGATCAATGTATCATCTGCAAACAACAAATATGACACTATCATCTCCTCATGATTCCTCGATCCCACCCAAAATCAAGATAAAAGCCTACTATCTGCCATAGCAGATATCATCATGCTTAAACTTTGGATAATTTACGACAAAGCAATGTTATTTAGTGGAGTGGTGTTGTATGTATAAGGAATGTGAAGAGTCTATTGTTCACTTTCTTCATTGTGAGGTTGCAATAGAATTGTGAAGTGTGTTTTTCCAATTGTTTGGTGTTTGCTTGGGTTATGCCTCAAAGGGTGAGTGAGTTGTTGATGAGTTCGAGGGGACAATTGGAAAATCGTACTGCTTTGAGAATATGGAGATTGGAGCCTTTGTGTTTAATGTGGTGTTTTTGGAGAAAGTGTAACGCAAAGAGCTGTGAAGATCGAGAGAATGTGGTATTAGCGCTGAAGAAGATGATGTTAGAATCCTTTTATACATGAAGAGTAGCATGGAATAGTTGTCTGTTTTTAATTTTTCTGATTTTCTAGAATTTTGTTTTTCTATTTCTATAATTTAGTCGTTCTCTTGTATACTTCATGTGTACTAGTATTGCGCCCCTTTGCACTTTTAATGAATTTACATAACTTATCCCACAAGAAAAAAAAAAGATCACAAAGATATAGGCCTCGTTTACAATGCTTTTTGAGGAAGCTTTTTTTCTTTATAGCCAAAAAGCAAAAGTATTAACAAACAACGCCGAACACAACACTCATAAAACACTCAAAACTACTTTTACATTTATGTCACATTAGAACACTTTTTCAACCAAAAAGTATTAAGCACTTTCTAAAAAGTTTTATCAAACGAATCCATCCTCTTTCTTCTTGGCCTCTTTGATGCTTTTTTTTTTTTCGTATTTTTGAGGTTTGCACGGTATTAAATCAAGATAACTTTTTCCAATCTTCAATCTCATACTCTATTCTCGAAGCCAATTCATTTTCATGCTGTGTTTGGTCGATGAGAAAACAGAGAAAATGGCTAAACAAGTCTCTGGATTTCAAAAACTCCAAAGGAGGAGAAAATGGCTAAACAAGTCTCAAGATTTCAAAAACTCCAACACGGATCAACAAGCTGAAAATAAGGCCCAAACATAGCAAAAATAGGCTACTACACATGATGGCCCTACACGAATAATGTGAATCCCAAAAACCTAATCCAGCCAAGTGAAACTAACCAACAGCGGTAGGTTCAGCTTGGTTTAGTTTCCAATTATTGATTGGTTGAATTTGGTTTGTTTGGCAGATTCTACCTGCTAACACTAGTGGTTTTGTAACCAAAATCAATAACATTCAAACCGATCAATGCCACCCCTAGACAAATCCTAGTCGTACATTTTTTTTTTGATAAGTAATAATGCATTAAAGAGCGCAGAGGGGCGCAACCCAAGTACACAGGGAGTATACAAGAGAGCGACTAAGCAGGGGAGAGAGAAGAAGAGAACATAGAGAGGAAATCAGGAAAATTAATCACAATAGGAGCAAGCCAGCCTGCAGTCCAAGAGAAAAGAGTGTACAAAAAGAAATGAACAAGGTCCTCAAGAGTCCTCGACAAATCCTCGAAGCATCTCGCATTTCTCTCCAACCACAGGCACCATAAAAGACAAAGGGGAGCCATCTTCCACACCACGGCACAACTAGATCTCCCACCCGACCACCAACTGGCAAACAAATCCTTGACACTTCTAGGCATAACCCAACACAAATTGAAGCGGGAGAAAATAACCTCCCACAGCTTGCGCGCTACCCCACAATGAAGAAAAAGATGATCCACAGACTCCCCATCCGTTTTACACATACAGCAACGATTAATCACCACAATACCTCTCTTCCGAACATTATCCAAGGTGAGAGATTTTCCAAGGGCGGCCGACCAAGCAAAAAAGGCCACTCTCGAAGGAGCCTTTGTGCGCCAAATACTTTTCCAAGGAAAATGATTGGACTCTTTTGAGACAAGCATCCTATAAAAAGAGCGAACCTCAAACTTTCCTTTTCTAGAAGGGGTCCACCACATCCGATCCTTCCCTTCCCCACGAATCGAGGTCGAATACAAGAGCGAGAAGAGGGAAGCTAAGACCGTCTCCTCCCAATCATGAATTCTACGGGTAAAAGTGACATTCCAGTGGACCCTACCATTTGAGCACTCCCGAATATCCGCTATGGAAGCATCCTTATTGCTAGCAATATTGAAAAGACCGGGAAAAGCTTCCTTGAGGGACATCTCACCACACCAAGTATCCACCCAAAACTTGACTTTCACCCCCAATCCAGGATCCAATCTAAAGAGGCTCTGAAACAGCCCCCAACCCTTACAAATGTATTTCCATAACCCCACCCCATGCGTTCCTCGAGGAACTTTAGAACACCATCCGCCCCAATCCACCCCATACTTAGCCACCAAAATACTTCTCCACCAAGCTTCTTCCTCGTTTGCAAATCTCCATAACCATTTCCCCAAAAGAGCTTGATTAAAAAGACGCAAACTCCGAATCCCTAAACCACCCTCATCAAGCGGAGAACAAACCTCTTTCCAACTGTAGTCGTACATAATAAAAACAAAAAAAGAAAGACTCAAATACCTAATAGTGCCAGTGAAAACTATTGTGCCACAATACTATGTGCTAAATTTTCAGTTATTCCAAAAGTTTAAGCTGATAGGAAGAAGTAAATTTCATCACTTAATCATTACTTTAACCCTCCCCCTAACGTGTATGCTCAAACTTATTTTTAACGGGTGAGACCTAAAACGTTGAATTTAATTGAAATGGGAGCTAAATTGACAGAGTCAATGTTTGAATTCAGAACCTTTGGTTCTTATACAATATTAAATGATCAGTTATCCCAAAAGCTTAAGCTGATAGGAAAATGTAAATTTAATCACTTAATCATTACTTTAACACTATGAACATCAATTTTTTCCTAGATCGATCATAGATTAAAGTGGTGAGTAGTTTGCTACTTAGAACTTCAGTCTTTTAGGTTGTCTTTCTTTCAATATAGAATCGTTTCAAGAAAGTATATTCCACAACATCCAATATTTCGTGCAACCTGAAACAAGACAACAAAAAAACATTTCTGTCAAAGAAGCTAACCTTAATGGATAGAAATGGCATTTTCTTTTGAACACAGAAACCATTTTCCGCCTCGCTTAAGTTCAAAAAAAATAATCTACCCTCCATCCCTCCTATTTCCGACCATTACTCAGCTTCAACCTACCACCATTCATCGACTAAACTTCAAAAGTTCCCACACCAATGGCCACCCTATAGCCGCCCCACCTCCACGACCATCATGCCTTCAACCACTGACAGCTACCCATTGCCTAAACTCTTCGACTAAGGACCGCAAAGACAGCTTGTGGCATCATGGCTTAGCGCTCTAGCACTGGGCCACGAGGATAGCTCCAAGACCTAAAGCATGCTCCTTGGCACAACACTCATTGGTTCCAATCCGACCTGGTCGCGCCATGACACACGAGTAAATTTTGTATGAGCTCACTGAGTTGAAATATCTTCTTATGTAAGACCAAGACTCATCAAACCTCTCATTTGCTTTCATCACTCAAGTTAGACAATTTCATTAATTTTGAATTAGTTAACTTTGGTCATTTGAGTTGGAGGGGTAGGATTTGTGAATTTAGTTCATGAAAATTGCAAAATTTTTTTTTTTTTTTTTTTTTTTTTTTGGAACAAAGGGGCACAATTGTAACACCCTAGTCCCATTGGGAAGAGTTGAGTAACCCACATAGAGTAGGTCATTTATAAGAGATAGCCATGCATGCTAAGTCACACATTACCTAATTACTAGGTGAAACTGGGCTTTATAATGAATTATAAAAAAGTTCCAAATTGACTAGTCATTTTAAGGTGATAGCATAGATGTAGCTATCGCTTTTCCCTACGTTATTACAAATGATATCAAAGCCACCTAGTAACTCCAGGTCATGTGCTACTAGAGCACTGCATAACATGGCCCTAACGAGAACGTCAGGAATTTAAGAGGGAGTTACCATATTGGAAAGAGGTGAGTAACCCACATAATGTGTATAATTTATAAAAGATGGTCACAAGTACTAAGTCTCACATTGCCTAGTTATTAGGTAAAACTGGACTTTATAATGAACTCTAAGGAAGCTCCAAATTGACTAGTCCTTTTAGGGTGATAACGCAGATGTGGCTGACGCTTTTCCCTAAGTCGTTACAACAATGGTATTCAATTTTGAATTGTTTCAGGTACATTGGTGGAGTAATGTTTTCCACATAATACATTTCTCATCAAAATAAAAACAGCCTTAGTTACTTTACTTGATTTTTATGCCATCATGTCATTCTTCTATATTAATGTCAGAACTGTCTATTAAATTCCTCAAATATTAAATGATGAACACACTTAAAAGAACAATATCCGTATGCAAGGCTCACTATAATAGAGAAAGCTTAAAAGACAATGTATAGCAGACCATGTCCAAGATAATGATCCAAGACAAATTTAACTTCATAAATTCTAACAAAAGAAAAGAGAAAAGGAAGGGGGGAGGGTCGATGAGCACATCTATCAATAAAAGTGTGAAACAGACTATACATTACCTAATCATTTTATTTCATATTAAGAATGAAGAAATTTTTTTATCATTCATCAAATGGCAATAGGCAGCAAAACAATGGAGTGTAGCCTTCCCTCCCAAGAATGGACAAAATGTATATATAGACTTTCTATCCTTTACCAAGTAAGCTCAATATATTGATCAAATCCAATTCCTGGAAGGTTATAATAAATTGAAGACAGACATTATCAGAAAAACAAAACAGTAGTTCTTAAATAAATGGTTGAAATGGTGTAATTGACTGGTCACAGCCAGAGAGAATATGTAACAGGTCAATTGTCTCGTACAACAATTTTACATTTGATCGTTGCAATAGCTCAATATTTGCTTAGCAGATTAATGCTTAGATGAGCCATAACTACGCTACCACCAAATTCCCATTGTTGGTATAACCTATTTTCATCACCTTCCAATGTCTTTTGCATTTAAAGCAACGGCCCCATATTAGATTCATAAAGACAAACTTGCATAAATCCATCTACTCACCCATCATATATTCAGCAAACATCCATCTATTTCCCCATCAAAAATTCAGCACGGATGCATATGAGAAAAAATTTAAAAATTCAACAACAATTTGGAATACACTCATCAACAATAAGAGATCAAGGAATGACCAACCTGATCAATAACCTTCTCATCAAATAATGCTTGAGAACTAAAGATGCTCATAGAAGCCCCCAAACTTAGTGAGGATACTGCCATCTCAGGCTCTACAAAAACTTGCTTGTATGACTCAAATGGAAAGTCCATCGAAAGGTAATCCTTGTAACAGCTATAAAAAAGTAAGCACAATGTCAAGATATGATGTAAAAGTATAAGGCACGTCTTGAGATCAGACCAACAACAGTCACATAACAAGGATGAGAAACCTGAATGCACTGTGAAAAAATTCCACAGTATTCTGAAGCTTGGACATATTAGCAGACAAACACATATGCGTTATGCATGTAGAGTGGCGATCCAGAAGGATTTCAAATGGTGCAACTGCCACAGATATCCACTGAGCAGCAACTGGAACGTTTAATTTATATACATATGTTTTCCGAGGGGGATTATCCTTGCTCAAAACCTGCAAAATACAAATTGCACTATTTAAAATGTTCAATAAAGAGGAAAAAGATTTGCACTACTTGATTACCTATCAAAAAAATAAAGTGAAAAAAGAAAAACACTAAATGCCTGATTGATTCAACAATGCAAAAATAAACATTGGATGACTTGATTGCAAAAATATAATAACACATCAATCCTTGAGGAAGGTATCGTTCCTCCACAACAATGATTAAGAGAAGCACCTAAAATGTTAGTCAGTTACCATGTGTCAACGACCCATGTGCCAGACCATCCAAAAGAACCACAGACCAGAGATACTCATGACAAAATAAGGAATAAAGCTTAAGTTTTTCAATTATAAGCAAATTAAGCCAAACAATAGATTATGCAAAAGAAAAATAAAAGTCAAAGGCATAAGTGCCTAGACAAGCTAGAAAACTGACATCAAAGCTAGCTGTACAGAGTTAGCAAAGTTATTTATCTACATTACACGGGTATCCACATGTTATAATTTTTCTTTATCATTAAAGGGGCATCCTTTCCTTTTGTAAGTAAATCAATCTCAATATAAAGGGCTTTCAAGGGCCAAGTATACAAGAACACATTATGTTACATAATTACTAACTTCTAATATTTAATGGTTAGCATAAGCAAATGAAAATAAACATTTATCTGAAATCAAAGTTTTGTTATTAAAAGAAGGAAAAAATGAAAAATTAGTTCCTATGATTTACCTGATTTACAATTAGCTCCTTGTTGTATTAAAATAAACTTAGAGGTCCCTAAGGTATTACAAAAAAACAATTTAGTCCCTACAATCAAATTTCATGCACTAATTTAACAGATTCCATCAATGTAACACGAACTTAAATAGGACAAGTGTCACAATTTTATTGGCTTTGACTTTTTACACTATCAAAATCTGATAAGTCAATAAACGAAATTTGACTATAAGGACTAAATTGTTTTTTTTTTTTCTTTTTTCGCATACCTTAGGGACCTTTGAGTTCATTTTGATACCACAATGAGCTAATTGCAAATCAGGTATACCGTAGGGACCAATTTTGCAGTTTCCCTTAAAAAACCTTGGTCACTCTGGTGTGGATCTAGTCATTACTGCGTAACAAGCAGAAAACACAAATGTCACTGCCACCTCATACTTAAGGCAGGAAGAACACTCCCATTCTTTTTCTCCTTTTTTTTTTTTTTTGTTTGGTTGGGGGTGGGCTGAAGCTCACAAGCCTTCTAAGCCCAAGTTGGCAAATTTAGGCAGTAGACTGCAAATTACCCAACCCACTTTCAATTTGCTAATCCAGCAGCAGAGCTTGGTTCACAAAATCAAGCTCGATTCAAGGTAATAGCTCCATCTCTTAATTTCAATTGAAGACAAAAAAAACAACTCACCAAATTTTCTAGACATATATGCCAAAATAACCAAAGCCAACTCTTCTAGACATATATGCCAAAAGCAGGTTAAAAAACAAAGAAAAAAGAAAAGAAGAAGAAGAAGGCTATCAGTTCTTATTTTTGGCAGCCAGCCCACTCTTTAATATCAGAGAGCACACTTTGGTCACTGCCACTGCAGAAAACATCCCAAATATCTTCTTTGCCACTTAAACCATAGGTGTATATCTTTGTGGAAACAAGTGAATGATGGTACAACTTTAATTTTGTGATGTTTTACAAAGAATTTGAAGTACTTCTATTAGGCTACAAGAAAGCTTTTATTTTTATTCGACAATGGCAACTTGCATTTTCAGTTGAGTTCTTTAATATATAAAATTCAAGAAGTAGACTTGGAATGTTTATATATAAGTAATCAATAATTATCATTAAAAGCATAAAGGTGCCCCTAAGTATATAGGAATTGTTCAAGAGGAAGCACCTAACTAGAAGGAGCACAAAGGACAAGGAAATCACTATAACTAATCGACAAAGAATAAACATAAGCAGCTGTTCAAAAATACAAAGTAGACTTAAAAAGTTACAATTTCCAATAGGGCTTCTGAGGATAAGTTTTATAGACTTCCTTAATACATAGGTTGTCAGGTTTCTTTTAATGCATTATTAATTTAAAGAAAACGAAATACATTTTGTTCATTTATTTACACACATGCATAATATAAAGAAGTAAGCTTCATTAGTATTCTTTTTTTTAATGAATAATAATTTATTAGAAGAAGAAACAAAGTACTCGTACAAAGAAAGTATACAAGAGAAAAAACCACCCTATTGGGGTCAAAAATCTAATTCATTAGCATTCTCAATGCCACCCAAAATAGAATAAGGTGCTTGCAAACACTAAATGACACCATTATTCATAAGCAGAACTTGTACACAGATTCCTCCACTTTTCAAAAGATGCCCAAAAAGAAAAATACCAAAATCACAAATACAAGCAGGTAAGATCCTTAATTGGTGTCAAAGTAGGAGCTTTTCGACTTTCACAATATTATGATGAGATTGGTGGTGGGCAGCTTCAAGCCAAAAAAAAATACGGTTTTTGTGATTGTCTAGAAGAAATTAAAAAAATAAATGTTTCAATTATTTAAATTGAAACAATTGAATAATCAAGAAGCTTAATACACCCTTCATAACTACTTGTCAAAGATATCATTAGCACATGTCTACAACAACATAGCGTTTCAACAAAAGTCAAACTCCTAAAAACCCTTGCCTATGTTTGTTGGATCAGCAAGTCCAAGTAGGGTATCCCCTTGGACCATGAGGCAGCCTTATTCAATAGGTCATTCAGAATCGAGCACCCCATATAAACGTCTCACATATGATAAAATCATAGGAGTACCAAATCAATTAACTTGTTTTGCACTCGCTTTGTAAATCAATTAACTTGTTTTGCACTCGCTTTGTGATCCTTAATAAAAGGAACTCATTCTCTCTAGAAGTTAGTTAGGCCTTCCTTTAGTTGAATTTCCTTGGCAGATACTGAGTTACTGTCCAAAGACATAAGGAGCCTCTTATGCACCGCATATATGAGGTTCTTCCCTTCTTACTAAAAATTTCTTATTTAAGAAGGGAAAATTTCTTGCTTGTTGGTGGACAGGTGGTAGCACTCGGAGTGCTACTGTGGAGAACATGGTGCCTTCTTGCCTCTTGTGGTGTCTTTGGAGGGAAAGAAATTACTGAAGTTTTGAGGACCGAAAGATGACATTGGCGGAACTTGAGTGCTTTTTCTTTTTTTACACTTTATACTTGGACAACTACGTTTGTAGCTCCCTGGGAGCTTAATTTTCATAATTTTCTTGTACTTTTTTCTCCTCCTAGATAGGTATTTTTCTTTCTTTTTTTTTTATAAGACCTCGTAGCTAGGTATTTCTCCTGTATACTCTTAGTGATACATGGGTAGTGCTTTTCGCTTTTAACACTTTTTGCTTTTAATGATATTTCGATGACTTATAAAGGAAAAAAAGAGGGGGGGCAAGGGGGGAATAGGAAGATCTTGTCACTAGATCAGTGTATAATTTGCAATATTTTGCAAAGGACTCCTATGACCACATGAATTGGGATATGTTAGCTATTTGTGTTAGACAACCGGAGAGTCAGCCGATCATCTTCTTCTCCACTGTGAGCTTGCAAGTGCTCTTTGGCACATGATTTTTCAGCGGTTCGGGTTGCTTTGGGTCATGCCTAGCCGGGTGAGGGCCTTTTTTGCTAGTTGGTGGTCGGGAGGTCGCTCTCGAAGCGCGGTTGTTTGGAAGATGATCCCTCTGTGTCTTATGTGGTGTATTTGGAATGAACGAAATGCTAGATGTTTTGAAAATTCCACTAGGACCATAGAGGAATTGACTCATTTCTTCTTCTGTACTCTTTACTCTTGGACGGCCGCTTGGCTAGCTCCTTTAGTGATTAGTTTCTCTGATTTTCTTTTTCATTTCTCTCCCTCCTAGGCGCTCTCAGTTTATACTTCCCGTGTATATGGGTTGCGCCCCTTTGCGCTCTTTTATATCATCATCATTACTTATCAAAAAAAAACAAGAGGAGAGCATCAAATGGTACATCCCCATTCATTGTTGATTGGAAAGGATGATTCTCAAGATGGCTTATAAAGGCATAGGAAATTATCACAATTTATTTCCTCTACAGTGCTTGAGGAATCTTAAAAGGGCACAGTTTCCCCTTTCCTCTATGTGCCTTTATTTATTTTTTTATCTTTTAAAGGGATGGGAGAGTACAATTTATTGATTCCAGCATGTAAAAGAATCTTCCTATAGATTATTAAATAAAAGATCTTTTGTACGAAGCAACAACAGACCACAAAAATGGATACAATCTTCGATTCACAAAGCAAAAAAAATATAGTTAAAAGAAAAGAGAAAAAACCAAGAATCTTATTGCTGATAAATTATTAGATATTAATTTCCCTTCAAAGGCAGTAGCACTGTAGCAGGGTAAAAGATCAACTTTGTCAATAGTGAATCAATAGGGAGTTCCCAAACTTACAAGATTTGTCTTCGTAATAAACTTTCAACCTTAGTTACCGTAGAAGAATATGTGACATCTTCTTTCTGTAAGAGGGTGGTTGAACATAAATACCATTATAGACATTTTTCCCCTTTGGAAGAAAATCCACATTTGTATAAGAAGGATTTCTCTAGCCTCCTCTTCTGAACTTCAATATGCTAACCATATTCTTCACATTTATATGTTACCAATCTACTCACTTGTTTGGGTATAGCATCAACCTAAGAAACCCCAAACTAATCATAAAGTTTTAAAAGATGGGGGAGGCAACTCATCTTCAATATTAAGTCTGAAGAAGGGTTTACAAGAGCAAACAGAATGCAACCAAAGCTATTTTCCTCTTTAAATCAAGATTGGTGCTCCACATAGAGGGGTGTTGTACTTATCAAGGGGAATCTTTCATCCAATAACCACATTATTAGTTAACTCAACAAAGCCCCAATCCCAGGGATGCATGCGGTGAGCGTGGATTGAACACGCGACCTTCAGATCTTCAATCTGACGCTCTCCCAACTGAGCTATCCCCGCAAATTACGCACCAGTTGGGAATCGAACCCTGTCTCCACCATGGCAAGCTCTCTTATAAAGTTTCAAAAATCTAGCTCAAATATCATTTGTTTGGCCAAGATTTGTCCCTCCAGAGAAATGAAAAAATTGGGAACTAGAACCCCCTAATTGTCAAAAGGACACCACCATAGGTGCAAGAAATCAGAGAGGAGAGAAAAAATCATTGATAGGCAGCCAAGCTCCTAAAATCCCTATGGTGAACTCACAGTATATGGTGATGTTGTAAATTTAGAGAAGGCACGTGGCCCAAACAGAAAACTACAAAAACAAATATCTTGTTAAGAATTTCAATTATTTCATGGTTAAAATTCCTCAAAAAACACACGCGAAAACTAGATTCATGGATTAGAATTCAATGACGTTACATTTTTCTTGTACTTTTTCCTGTATACTTGGGTTGCGCTTTGCTCTTTTAATGATATTTCATTACTTATCAAAAAAAGAATTCAACGATGTTACATAATTGTTAGACTAATTTGATGAGTACATGCTCTTTTTCCTACCAGGTATCTTGGAAACTGCAAGAAGTTTTCTAGGAAGGAACAACAGGAGCCCAAAAATCCCCACCAGATGTTCCAACTTGTGGTCCACTACCCTAAACAGCAAACCCCCATAAGTGATCAAGTTATAGCGTACTCATTCACCTCCTTTCGAATATCCCTTCTCATCCACTACTTTTTTTTAACCAATCAGCTACACTATGGGTTTTTCCTTCTTCAGTCCCTAGAATTGCTAAAAACGCTGTTTTATCTTTTTGTTATATCTTGGTCTTTTACAATTAAGGATTTCGTGGGATCCATCATGGTTTAAACCCACTATTGTCTTTCTTTCTTTTTTATCCCCTTTCCCTGCACTGACTCTTCACTGCTGATTCTTTTCTATTTTCCCCATGATTAAACTAGAAACGTTCTTTGCAAGCAAGAATATTTTTTTAACAGTTAAAGAGAATGGGAGGATGTAAAATTTCATTAAAAGGAAAAGTAATTACCTAAAATATATTATTCAGTACAGCATGACACTGATTCTACTACTTTTTTTTGATAAGTAAAAATAAATTATCAAAGCGCAGAGGGGCGCAACCCTAGTACACAGGGAGTATACAAGAGAGCGACTAAGAGGGAGAAAAAGAAGAAGAGAACATAAGAAGGAAATCAGGGAAACTAATCACTAAGGGTGCTAGCCAACCAGCAGTCCAAGTGAATAGGGTGTACAAGAAAAAGTGAGTGAGATCCTCAATGTTCCTAGACAAGTCCTCGAAACATCTAGCATTTCTCTCAATCCAGATGCACCACATAAGACAAAGAGGGACCATCTTCCACACAACAGCACTACGAGCTTTGCCACCTACCCACCAAGAATCATACAGCCCCCTAACGCTGCCAGGCATCACCCAGCATAAACCAAACCGAGAGAAAATGGCATTCCATAGGACCATCTTCAACATACTACTACCAGTATTTCAATTGCAAACCAATGATCTCCTCTATTAACTTAAAAGATGTGGAATGAGATTATTGAGACTACAAGTGAGAATATACATGGCATTCATACATTATCAATAAGAGTTTGTTAATAATGTAAGTCATATAATTAATTGCACAATATATAGTATACTTAAAATAAATAAATAAAGGTTGAACATCAATCATTATATGAAATTTTTGTTTTGAAGCACCAATAGATTGATCACAAATATATGCACATCTTCCAATGGAAGTGCTCATAATCACAACACTCATATACAAAAATATCAAGTATCCCACCTGGTATAGCAAGGTTCCATTGCTGACAGCCACAAGATTTTGCGCAACCGTAAACTCTAAATCATAGCTGAACATATAACATAAAAACCCCATCAATACATCATATGAACTATGAAATGGCCAGAATTACCATGAAACACCCACACTCACACAGACAGTCATACAATCAAACAGTTCATACCAGCAGCGCTGTGAACTGTCATCCATACAAGGGAACCAGCAGCGTGCGCGCCTTATCTGGTTATCAGTAAGTAGCACATTATTCTTGAAGTGAATCCCCGTCTCTGCCTTCTCTACCCAATACTCAATACGAACCAATCTCACATTCTGCACCCAACGTTAACTTACATGAGAAAATACAAGAAGGAAAAAAAAAAAAAAAGGGTGTAAACCTCACCACAACCACCTCCTGTGCATTCTCAAAGCATACCACCCATTTGCTTCTTCTTTTATGAGCAAAAGGAAATAAAATATTGGTTCAGATTTAAATGTCTCTGAATACGTGCCTAGGTTGGTTAGCTACTAACTATTACACTAGGGTTTCGTTTTTTCTTTCTCTTGTAGATTTTATTTTCTTATACTTTTCAATGGTAGCAGTACTGCTGTCATATTTCTATCCATACAAGATGTGCCATAAAGTATCTCGTCAAGTTTTCTAGTATCAGGCTAGCCACTTGGGTTCACATTGCTCATGCTAATACTAATAGGTTCTTCACCTTCGACACAATTCCTAAACGAAAACTGAAATGCACACACACAAACTATAGAAGTATAAGCTACCCGCTAAATCTGAGGTAAGAAAAACAAATAACTCCATCAATGACCAAAAATGTTAATAAGCCTCCATTCAAGACCTGCACAACATTCAGTTAACCAAAAGCAGCAAGAACACGGATAGAAACTATAACCTGCTGCTTAGTCTCGCCGGACGAATGAAACCCGTTCTCCGCCACGGCCTGCTGATCACTCCCACTCTTGAAGCCCTTACAGCAATTAATCAACAAATTGGGGACCAATTCCCTCTCAAGCGCCGATACATATGCCGCTCCAGCCGCATCCGCCGCAGAACTTAGCGTCGACACCGCGCTCCACCTCTTCTCGCTCTCCACGTGCTGCTGGCGCGGGTAGTATTCGAAGTCCGCCGCCTCTCCGTCTACCAAAACACTCCCAATCCCCAAATTCTCCGCGTGTAACCCTACAATTCCAATCTCCGGCACCGCAATTTCCAACTCCGTATGCCTAAAAACAAACAAAAAAAAATAATAATTAAAAACAAATATTACTTGGCATATACGTACAAAAATGAGAGGGAGTGGGTTTAGAAACAGACCCGTAGATTTGGCGCCGATCGATATCGATGGAGATGCAAAGCTTTTGGTGGCGAACTAGGGCTCCGGTACTTTCGGGCTTAGCGTCGTCGTTTTTGGGCTTGCGAGGCTTCGCCATGGCTAGGCGGACCGTAGTATTGCATGCGTGTGAGCAACTAAGCTGTGTGCATTTCTTGGCTCAGCTCGATGGGGTTGGATGGTGCATATATAGACGGACTCATTGGCTCTCTTCTGTTGTCTCTCGCCGATTGGTTGACGTCGTGCCCTAGCCAATACAGACTCTCGTTTCGGCCTGGCTCCTACAAGTCAGTGGGCCAGTGGCTGTGATCCAACGGTGGTGGTTAATTCTAGTAGAACCAGCGCACGTTTTTTTTTTTTTTTTCCTCTTCCTATTCAAAGGGGAAAAAATAGGATTACAATTACAAAGGCGTTCCGCTACGAATTTTCAAAGAGAAAATGGGAGAGTGAAAGGGAATGCTCCCAAATATAGGATTCGAACGGTCCATTTGACAAAATGGTGGATACAATAACTTGCCCATCTTGATGTCTTCAATGCAATCAAATTCTAAAATAATAATTCTACACATAGTTTTTAACCTGACAATTGTTATAACAGTTTTCAACACGGTGGATTATGCGTTTTTCGGAGCCTTCAAGATCTACAATACGTTTTCATCATGCACTCCAAATCACTACAAAAGAGCAAAAAGCGGCAGTCAAATAGTTTCTAAGATAAAGATTGTGCTTTGGGGCACAATAATTCAATATGCTCAAAGGGACTAATAATCCGTAATTTCTAGGGAGAAAGAATGTTGAGAGGGTATGAGAAGATCTGAGAGGGTATCAGAAAATGTTTTTGTACCTTGTGTATGGGCCTATTTATAGGCTTGAGGGTAGACTGAAACTAGTTCTCCTTGTTTTAGTTAGTTTGGGAGTCTAGAGTTGAGATAGAAATCAACAGCTATCATGTAGAAATAAACCTTCAACAGCTATCATGTTGAGATAAACCTGAACGATTATCTTGTAAAAATAATCTTGAATAGTTATCTTGTAGAAATAAGCTAGGATTCATGGGAGCTTAAGCTGGAATTGAGCTTTTATTCCCCTGCAGACTTGGAATAGGACTTCTTCATTCCAATATAATCTCAATTAGAATATATCTTCTATTAATTAATTAAATAGCCCTTGCTATTTAATTAATATCTTCATGGGCATATCCTTGGCCATTGGGCCTAGAATTTGATGGGCTTGGTGTGTGAATTTATCCCCAACAATTACCCTTAATTCCCTTAGACGATGTATTCGGGTAACAGGAATTTAGTCAAAGCCTTCAAGCAACTCGTTGTTTGATCTTGTCCGAGACTCATGTCTCTAGGTGAGTGTGCTTTGAGCTCGTCAGTTGGAGCTCTTCAGCTCTATTTTTTGCATCACTTGAGTTCCTGGGAGCACCCCCCGCTATACCTTTGCCTGGGAGTTAAACCCGTCCTAGTTCCAAGATACCTGGGGATCATGCCCGAGTCTCTCTCCAAGTCATCAAGATAATCCAAACCTGCACAACAACCTTTAAGTAGTAATTTATAAGTCTTTCAATAGACTAACATTTGTTTCCCGTTTGCCTTAGGGTGATTCCTTGTTTTTGTCCAAGGTTTTCTCCTTGTCTCTGAGTAACTTCTAGTTTTTGTCCAAGGTTTACTCCTTGTTTCTGGGTATGAATCTCCTTGTTTTGTGACCGGGTTGACTCCCGTTGTCTGTTTTAGCCCAAGGTTGTCTCATTGTTTCCTGGTTGTCGGGAGTACCCCCAACTCTTTCATAGGGGTGTCAATGCTAATCGTTATAACCGTTAACCGCTAACCGCTTAACCGTATTAATCGCTAACCGTCTAACCGCCTAGCAGTTAGCGGTTAGAGGTTATTGAGTTTACTAACCGTTATATAATATATTTTTATAATTATAATTATAATAATATTTATACATATAACATAATCACTTGATCATTAAATCACAAATTTTTTTTTTTAGATAATTAAATCATAATTTGAGTATTACTATATTATCACTATAATATATATGATTATATCACATGATCAATTGATCATTAAATCATTTGATTACATAATAACAAATTATACATATATAATATGACATAACACATAAGTATACCAATTCATACTAATACAACAATTAAGTATTTAGAGACTTAGTTCTAATGTATGTTATAAACTTATAAGTTTTTATAAATTATAATTATACATATATGCATATGAATAATATAAATATATAAGATTAATACTTAATCATATGATTCAATGACAATTCAAATACTTTGTTCAAGTTAATCATATTATTAATGTACAAGGATAATGTGATTCGTATAATATCAAATTAAATAATTGGCATTAGATTCAATAATGTGGTTCTTATAACCACAATTGAAGTATTAATGTATTATCATTCTACTTTATCTGATTATATAATAATAAATTATACATATATAATATGACATAAGTCATAAGTATACCAATTCATATTAATACAACACTTAAGTACCTAGAGACTTAGTTCCAATGCATGTTATAAACTTATAAGTCTATATATGTTATAAATTATAATTATACATATATGCATATGAATAGTATAAATGTATAATATCAATACTTAATCATATGATTCAATGGCAATTCAAATACCTTATTCAAGTGAATTATATTATTAATGTACAATGATAATGTGATTCGTATAATATCAAATTAAATAATTGACATTGAATTAAACAATGTGTTACTTATAAACACAATTGAAGTATTAATGTATTATCATTCTAATTTTAGTAATATTATCAATATAATTGATATGATTATATCACATGATGAATTGATCATTAAATCATATGATTATATAATAATAAATAATACATATAATCATATATATCATATGTTTTATTTGAACTTCTTTTATATGTTGTGTTGAACTTTTTTTATATTTTTTTTTATATGTTGTGACAGTTGTGTTGAACTTTTTTTATATGTTGTATTGAATTTTTTTTTTTTTTTTTAAAGTTAACCAGTTATGATTAAGTACAAGTAAATGTAAATTTGGGGTCAAATATTTTTTATTTTTCAATATTGGCTCTTTTTATAGCAATTGGGCCTAACAAGACACTAAAAATACAAAAAACAAATTAGTGTAAAAAATGCTACAGTAGTAAAAAAGCCCAAAAACGACCAAAAAAAGCTCAATTTTGAAAAAACGGTTAGCAAGCGGTTACCTATTTCACTAACCGCTAACCGGCGGTTAGTAGCTAACCACTAACTGCTAAAGCAGTTATTGAAATCTACTAACCGCTAAAGCGGTTACGTTTAGTGGTTATTGCCAATAATCGCTAACCGTAACCGCATTGACACCCCTACTCTTTCCTTTGCCCGGGGGTTAAGCCTGTCATATCCTTGAGACACCTGGGGATCATGCCCAGTTCTCTCTCAAATGCCCGTTTTGACAAACTAGGCTCCGAACCTGCATAATAATCTTTAAGCAATAATTCACAAGTCTTTCAACAAACTAACATTTGTTCCCCGTTCGTCTTGGGGTGATTCTTTGTTTTTGTCCAAGGTTTTCTCATTGTCTCCAGGAATGAACCTATACAATAATCTGCTAATAATGATTTACAAGTCTTTCAACATACTAACCTTTGCTCCCTGTTTGCCTTGGGGTAGCTCATTGTTTTTGCCCAGGGTTTTCTTCCTGTCTTCGGGAATGAACATTCTTGTTTTTGTCCAAGGTTTTCTCTTTATTTCCAAGAATGAACCTGTACAATAATCTGCTAATAATGATTTATAAGTCTTTCAACAGACTAACCTTTGCCCCCTTTTCGCCTTGGGGTAGTTCCTTGTTTTTGTCCAAGGTTTTCTTCTTGCCTCCAGAAATGAACTTGTACAATAATCTGCTAATAATGATTTATAAGTCTTTCAACAAACTAATCTTTGCCCCCATTTTGCCTTGGGGTAGCTCATGTAAGAATTCTATATAATTAAATACTAATTTAACAATAATAACTAGCAGCAGAAAATTAATTATATAAATACCTCCGGCCATTGCTTTGCTCAAGCAATGGCCAGAGGTATTTATATAATTAAATAGTTGCTTGCAAGCAAAATATTATCTATACATAGGACTAAAAGATAAGTAACTTTACTCCCACTGACCTTAAGGTATATACAATAATTAACAAGGTTCTCAATAAAACCATGTGAGGTAAAAACCTTGTAAAATATTATATACCACTAATGAGAGACCTATTTTAGCCCATTAATAGATATTCTTAATTTGCAAGCTTTCTGACTGTTATCAATAAAACCTTTAAGTTGTCTTATGTATATCTCCTCCTTAAGATCCTCATTTAGCAAAATTGTTTTTCACATCCTTTGATATAGCTCTAAATCAAAATGAGCCACTCATACCATGATAATCAATGCCTTCCTTTTGAGTAAGATCATTAGCTACAAGTCAAGCTTTATATCGTTCAACATTACTCGGAAGCATCTCTTTAGGTTTTGTAAACTCATTTGCAGCCTATGGCTACAACTCCCTTTGGTAAGTCAACGAGATCCTAGACTTGATTTTTAGCCAAGGATTTCATCTCCTCCTTCATGGCTTTGAAATACAATGTGAAGTTATTTCCACTCATGGCTTTGTGTTAACAATTTTTGGATCGTTCTTAGGTCCGACATAAAAATCAGACTCCTAGAAGTATGTAACATAATCACTAGGGATTGTTGGTCACCTTATTCTAGAGGATCTACTTAATCCTACTTCCTTTGCATTTGGCAAAGTCTGAATAGGTTCACTCTGTACTTATTCCTCATAGATTGGCTGTTTTGAAACTGCTTGTGGTTCAAGGTAATCAATTTGATTTTCCCTAAGCACAATTAAACACCCTTCATGTGAAGGAGCTTCAGTCAACTCTTGTGCTTTATCTAATTTAACCCTTTGAGGATAAGCACTCTCACTAAGTTCAGCATCCTCTAGAAATTTTGTATTTATAGACTCAATAATTGTAGGATTGAATGAAGGATAGTAAAAACTAAACTCCTTGGAGTTTATTGCATAACCTATAAAATTCCACTAGTTGTCCTTGAATCTAATTTCCTTAGGTGTAGATTATAAATCTCCACTTTATCAGGACAACCCCATATGTGTGAAATTTGAAATTAGTTCCATTCATTCCTTAATTTAGGTGTCTTAGGGACAACCCTGAATGGAAACCAGTTAAATATATACACACCGGTTTTCCAGGCTTTGCTCCATTAGGAGAATAGAATATTAGTATTACCTTTCATGTCTCATTTTCGTGTACCTACCATAATACTATCTGCCTCTAACAGATCTTACGATCTTGATTTCCTTTTGTTTTGTTTCTCTACTTCTACCTTATAGGTACTGAAAGCATTTAATGCCCCAACTTTATGATTTAGAAGATAGAGATACATAAACCTTATATGGTTATTATCGAAAGAGATAGGATATCTCTAACCATTTAGGCAAGAAGTATGGAAAAGATTTACACTTGTACATGGTCTCAAGAATCTCAAAAACCTTTTGTTGGCACCTTTAGTGGTATAGTTGGTCTATCATTTATCAACATTTTATTCTTCATAGAGATATATTCCAATCTCGAATGCCATGACATAGAGGATTTTCTCATTCACAAACTCTGCTTTATGTCAACATTTATATGCATGGATTAATTTTCAAAACAAAATTGGGATCCAGATCAATTTTAAATAGACTATCAATTTAATATTCCACCCTAAATAAAAAATTTCAATAATGTTCAAACTTGATTTTAAATAACTAAAATAGAAATTAAATTTCTAAAAATTGTGGAATATATAGAATATTATTAAGGTAAAGAAAAAAAATATATAACTGAATTTTAAAATTAATCTATAGATCCCAACAACCTCCAATTGTAAACATGTATTATCAATTTAGAAAACCATGCATTGTGTTGACAACATGGATTGCTAAACCAAATTCAATCCATACAGTATTTAGGAGAGTCAATAAAAGAGATTTATGACACAATAGATGTATGTGATTACCTTTATTTCAAGTCATTTATGATACTTTATGTAATCATTCTTTATATGCCCATAATTTTCCTTATTGTAAGAGAAACAAGTATCTTAATTGCCATAACACATTGTTGGTACCTTGCTCTCATTCATTAACTGTTGGACATGACTGCCTATCAAGGTCTTTCCCTTAACATGAGTAACTTTTGGATTCTCATGTCTTAGTCTCTCATCTTCTTGAACACACATGATCAGAAGTTCCTTTATTGATCAGTTATCCTTGTGTGTGCCACAAGGTATTTGAAAAAAATACCATATTTAGATGAGATAATGCAAAATAAAAGAGATCAAAAAATGACTCAAAGAACTCAACCTTTAGGGACTTAATATGAGTTGTTATGTCCTTTGTTTCCATAATGTGCATAGGCACATTTTGAAACTGTAAAAGGTTTTGCTTTAAAGCTTTTCTATTAGGGTGCTGGCCAAAGCATTATTGGAACTCACTAAATGTTTCTCAACAACCTTTCTTTGGCCCTAAAACATTAAGGAAAAAAACACTAATGCTTTCCTTGATATGAGATTTCATGAATGTTGAAACTTAAGCGATTTAAATCACTACAATCGTTCATGTTTAATAATCTCATATGGCGTACTTGACTCCATGTGAGAAGGTGATTTGTCCACACGAAACACCAATTCAGTCTCCAAACACCCCAAAGTGAAAAACACATTTTCTTTTCAGTCAGGAAAAATTACCACTAGGAATTATTGGAACATAAAATACTAATAATTAAAGCAGTAGGAATACATAAAATGACCAAGGAAAATAATATACTTAAATGCTATGAAACAACTTTATTTAAATTAACTAATGCTAATTTAATAGTAAATTTCAACCTACTTGTGGGCAAAGGTTGCATCACGCATGAAATTTACTTTTTATTAATATGACTAATAAATTTAATATCAATAAATCAAATTTTTCCGTACCTGTGGGCCTAAGAGAAATTTTATTTTCAATTTTAAATTTACCATCTTATTCTAATCAAGTTATAAAAATAAAAACGTTCATGTGGGGATTAGTAATTAAATTTATGAATTAATTACAACATGATGTTAATTTTCTTTATGAAGTTCACATATATAATCTTGATGCAATTATCATTAAAAAATCGGGATGCTGTGGCTCTCCCAAAATTATTATGATAATCACAACTTCTTTAACATCTAATAACTATATAGATACCAAAATAAAGTTCCCAAGAGTAAAAGACTTCCAACATGGAAGTGGGTAAACAGTATTTTTCCAAAATACAACCGGATAAGTTCCCATGTAAGTGAAGGGGCGCACAATGGCACACTTAAATCCCAAGACTTTTCCTTGCCAAAACTTTCCCTAGACATTGCAATTTTGGATAGTACCATAAACATTCACCAATATATGTGGCTTAGTTAATTATTTTCAGGTATAGGCATCAAACAATTTATATTTAAACAATATAAATAAAAAAAATAGATTTAATCTTAAGTCCATGCATTCAAGAAATAATAATTTCAATGCTAAACAATTTAAATAATAACATATATTCAATTGCAATATAAAAGCATATGAAAATGTATGGCCTAATGGTCTAAGAGAGTGTCTTAGGTCTCTTTATCTTAAGAACCCAAGTTCTAAACAACCCATATGAGCCCAAATCGTTTATTTTTTATTTTTTAAATCTCGATGGGCTATTTGAAATAGGTTAGGCTTCTGGGTTAGCCCGCTTAGTGACCCAATTTTTTTTTTTTTTTTAACTGGATCAGGCTTGGATTAAAATAAACCCATATCTAATGGCCCAAACATATTGACCTGATTTCTATATGGGTTGAAAACCCTACCCGGAAAAACTTAACTCCCAACCCGAAAACCCTAATCCTAGCTGCCACCCACCTTCCTCTTCCCCATGCGCACTGCCCCTGCACCTTCCTTATGCGACGGCCACCCATCCACCACTGATCATTTGTCCTAGACGACGCCGACCGGCAGGAAGCCGTGGCACCGTCCACGGCTTTGAGTCGGGCCACAGCTCACTTTATACGGTCAAACGCCACTGTAGGTGGGGAAATGATCAGCGCTTTATGCGGCCAACGCCGCTGCCAGGTGGGGAAAATTGATGCAAAACCGGAAGCAAAGTCGCCGATTTTTTTTTTTTATCGCACATGCAGCCGTTTGCCGACCAAAACAAGTGGCCTTGGCCGCTCACTACCAAGGCCCGCCGCTACTTTCCTTCTTGCAGCGAAACCAGGTAGCAGGGCAGCCTGGGCACGGCTATGCGGCGAAACCACACCTCTGGTTGGCAACTAATAGTTTGGGTCACGGCAAGTGGGCCTGGGCTTCATTTATGGATCAGTTTGCTATACTATGGCCTTAGGTTTCATTTTTGTTTCAACAATCACATAAACAATAATAAAATATTATTGAAACAAAAAAATAAAAATATTAACAGCAGACATATTCAAATGCTAGAAGGAGCAAATATAGCCTAGAGAAGGCTCTGATACCATATGTAAGAATTCTATATAATTAAATACTAATTAACAATAATAACTAGCAGCGGAAAATTAATTATATAAATACCTCTGGTCATTGCTTTGTTCAAGCGTAATGAAGAACACCTTTCTTGAATAGTCAGAGAGCTGACAACAGAAAAGAATATAGAGAAAAAGGTTCTTCTGACTTATACCTACTAGTATAATATCGTGTAAAATGATGGAATACACAGGGCTTTTTATAGGTAGGTTAGGGACATTTGTTCTTAATTGTTATTGATTTTGTTTCTCCCATCAAGAAGCAAAATCACTCAATAACTTAAATTTCATAACATCCTTTTGAATTCCATAACGTCTTTTGCTAGAGTAAATTCCTTGATATTGTAACCGAAAAAATTATAATAAATATAATCGTAACCAAAATGTGCCATAAAGACCATACCTCATAAGGATATTCTAACAGCTCATTATTTTTATCCAAGGTTTTCTCCTTGTCTCTAGGAATGAACCTTCTTGTTTTTGTCCAAGGTTGTCTCCTTGTTGCCGGGGATTAGTCTTCTTGTTTTTTGATTGGGTTGCCTCCCGTTAATTGTTTTTGCCCAAGGTTTTTTTCTTGTCCTTGTATTTTACTAGGTTGTCTCCCTATTCATTGTTGTTGCCCAAGGTTTCCTCCTTGTTCTTGTTTTAGAGGGTTGTTTCCCTATTCATTGTTTTTTATCAAAGTTTTCTCATTGTCCTTGTTTTAGAGGGTTGTCTCCCTATCCATTGTTTTTGCCCAATGTTTTCTCTTTGTTCTTGTTTTAGATAGTTGTCTCCCTATTTATTGTTTTTGACCAAGGTTTTCTCCTTGTCTCTAGAGTGAATCTTCTTGTTTTTTACCGGGTTGTCTCCCGTTAATTGTTTTTACCCAAGGTTGTCTCCTTATCTTCTTGTTTTTTACTAGGTTGTCTCTCGTTACTTGTTTTTACCCAAGGTTGTCTCCTTGTCTTCTTGTTTTTTACCGGGTTGTCTCCGTTTATTTTTTTTTGCACAAGGTTATCTCCTTGTCTTCTTGGTTTTTACCGAGTTGTCTCCCGTTAATTGTTTTTACCCATGGGTTCTCCTTGTCTTCTTGTTTTTTACCGGGTTGTCTCCCGTTAATTGTTTTTGCACAAGGTTGTCTCCTTGTCTTCTTGGTTTTTACTGGGTTGTCTCCTGATAATTGTTTTTGCACAAGGTTGTCTCCTTATCTTCTTGGTTTTTACTGTGTTGTCTCCTGTTAATTGTTTTTACCCATGGTTGTCTCATTGTCTTCTTGTTTTTTACCGGGTTGTCTCTCGTTAATTGTTTTTACCCAATGTTATCTCCTTGTCTTCTTTTTTTTACCGGGTTGTCTCCCGTTAATTGTTTTTGCACAAGGTTGTCTCTTTGTCTAATTGTTTTTGCACAAGGTTGTCTCATTGTCTTCTTGTTTGTAACCCAAGATTGTCTCCCGTTAATTGTTTTTACCCAAGATTTTCTCCTTGTCTCCAAGGACGCTCCTTGTTTTTTACTGAGTTGTCTCCCGTTAATTGTTTTTACCCAAGATTGTCTCCCTGTCTTCTTGTTTTTTATTGGGTTATCTCCTGTTAATTGTTTTTACCCAAGGTTGTCTCCTTGTCTTCTTGTTTTTTATCGAGTTGTCTTTTGTTAATTGTTCTTGCTCAAGGTTGTCTCATTGTCTTCTTGTTTTTTACCAGGTTGTCTCCCGTTAATTTTTTTACCTAAGGTTGTCTCCTTGTCTTCTTGTATTTTACCGGGTTGTCTCCCGTTAATTGTTTTTTTCCAAGGTTGTCTCATTGTCTCTGAGAATATTCTTGTTCTTGCCCAAGGTTTCTCTCTGTCCTTCCTACCAAGAGTAATTGTTAAAGGGGTCCCCTGGGGACCAGGGACACTCCGATGCTTAAATTAGCATTACTCTTTATTAAAATCAAATTTATTAATGAAAGACAATCACATAATAAAAAGCACAAATAAATCAAACGATGGTACCCGAGTGTGCTACTGATAGCACCCTGCCGAATCTTCTGTTTCTGCCCAAGGTTTTCTCCTTGTCTCTGGGGGGTGAATCTCATTGTTTTTGCACAGGGTTTTCTCCCTGTCCACACTCGGGTGTGCTCCTCATATATGCAATTTCTTGGACAAGGCAGCAATCAAGTACTTGAAAATAAGTGGTAGAATCACAGCTGTTAACAAGTGGTATGTATCAACCTTCATAGATGTTGTAGAAGTGCAATTGGTGATCAAAATGTTACCCATCTGAGCCACCACTATCATGTTTTGGACGATCTATGCCCAAATAACCACATTCTCCGTCTCCCAAACAACCACCATGGACCGTTAGACTGGCTCCTTTCAGACCCCGGCAGCATCCCTGACAGTCTTCTTCGTCGACAGCATTCTCTTGACCCACTGCAACGCATAGGGGTTGGTCTTGTGCTTTCAATCTTCGCAATTGTGGCAGCAGCGCTCAGTGAACTAAAGTGCTTGAAGGCCACATGATCCCATGTTTTAACGAATGATCCAACTGCCGTGATCCCATTAAGTGTGTTTTGGCTGGATCCACAGGTTTTTTTTTTTTTTTTTTTTTTTTTTTTTTTTCTACGGTGCCCAACCACTCTTGCTTTTCTTTTTTCTTTTTCTTTCTTCTTTTCTTCTTTTTTCTTCCTGCGACGTCAACACCTCTTCCACTTTCTTTTGTTTGTTTTTTTCCTTCTTTTCTTCTTTTGCGGCGTACAACTCATTCTTTCACCTTTTTTTCTCTTACATTTAGCACCACCCACGAATGCACGTAGATATGAGCTATCTCTGACATTATCCCTTGAATGAGTGCTCACCACTATGATGAATATATTTTTATATGAGAAACGAATAAACGTTCCCACAGATGGCGCCAAACTGTTAGAACAGTTTTCAATATGGTAGATTGCGCGTTCTTCAGGGCCTTCAAGATCTGCGATATGTTGTCGTTGTGCACTCCAAATCACTACAAAAGAGCAAAAAGCGTCAAAGGTCCGACGGCGTATGTGCCGTGGACACTCCGATGCCAAAGTCAGTTTCTAAGAGAAAGATTGTGCTTCGGGGCACAATAATTCAATATGCTCAAATAATTCAATATGCTCAAAGGGACTAATAATCCGTAATTTCTGGGGAGAAAGAATGTTGAGAGGGTATGAGAAGATCTAAGAGGGTATCAGAATATGTTTTTGTACCATGTGTAGGGGCCCATTTATAGTCTTGAGGGTTGAAGTAGACTTGAACTAGTTCTCCTTGTTTGAGTTGGTATGGGAGTCCAGAATTAAGATAGAACTTAACAGTTATCCTGTAGAGATAAACCTTCAACAGCTATCTTGTAGAGATAATCTTGAATAGTTATCTTGTAGCGATAACCTAGGATTCATGGGAGCTTGAGCTGGAATTGAGCTTCTATTCCCCTGCAAACTTGGAATAAGACTTCTTCATTCCAATATAATCTCGATTAGAATATATCTTCTATTAATTAATTAAATAGCCATTTCTATTTAATTAATATCTTCATGGGCTTATCCTTGGCCAGTGGGCCCAGAATTTGATGGGCTTGGTGTGTGAATTTATTTCCAACAACAATAAATAATAATTGTTGTGAAAGCAAAGAAAATAATAAGACAAGATAAAAAGATTGCAATATGTGAAACTAGTGCTTCAGGAACTATGTATGATTCTTCTATATTATTGTGTATATTATATACTACTCAATACTCCCTTTTATAGACATAGATTCATAATGGAAGGTTAAGGAATATGAAATGGTAGTACATGAATTAAAAAGCTACATCAATGTATTACATGAATATTATAGGAATTCTAGAAGATGACATGAGTGTATATAATTCCAAGAGATGGAATTAAATGGTCATCACCAAAATGCATTAATGCATTCATAACACTCCCCCTTGAATGATCATACACTAAGAATATGCCTCGTTAAAACCTTGCCAAGGAAACCCAGTGAGAAAGAAAAAAAAAATGTGGCGAAGAAAAAATAGTACAATATGCTGTAGGACTGCCTCAATAAACCTTGCAAAGGAAAACCCAGTGGAAAAAACCTTAGCGAAAGAAAAAGAGTACAATCATCATCATCATTTTACTCCCCCTCATTAGCATGAAGAGCTTCAATTGTTTATGATGAAAGATTCTTAAGTCGGCGCATTCCAATATTATTCAACAACTTCTTAAATGTTGCAATTGGTAATGTTTTGGTAAATAAATCTGATAAATTGTCACTTGATCGTATCTGCTTGACATCAATATCACCACTCTTCTGGAGCTCATGTGTATAAAAGAACTTTAGTGAAATGTGTTTGGTTCTATCACCTTTAATATATCATTCTCTGATCTGCGTGATACAAGCAGCATTATCTTCATATAATATTACCAGGCTATCTTTGATTGTGAATAAACCACACTTTTCTCAAATGTGTTGAATTACCGATTTTAGCCATATGCATTCCCGACTTGCTTTATGAATTGCAATAATCTCTGAGTGATTTGAAGAAGTAGCAACAAATGTTTGCTTGACTAATCTCCATGAAATAACAGTACTTCCACATGTAAATAGATATCATGTTTGAGATCTACCTTTATGCGGATCAAAAAGAAAACTTGCATTTGCATATCCAACTAATTGCGAATTTGAACCTCTTGAATAAAATAATCTCATGTTAGTTGTTCCACGATAACGTAGAACATGTTTGACCTCATTCCAATGCCTTCGAGTTGGTGCAGAATTGTATCTTGCTAGTAAATTAACTGAAAATGCTATATCAGGTCGTGTGCAATTTGCAAGATACATCAGAGCACTATTTGTACTAAGATATGGTACTTCAGGACCAAGAATTTTTTCGTCATATTCTCGAGGGCGAAAATGATCTTTTTTCACATCAACTGATCGAACAATTATTGGAGTGCCCAAATGATGCACTTTCGCCATGTAAAAGTGTTTCAGGACTTTTTCTGTGTATGTTGATTGATGATCACGAATTCTATTTGGAAAATGTTCAATCTGTAAGCCAAGATAAAATTTTGTCTTTCCAAGAACTTTGATCTCAAACACATTTTTTAAATAAGTGGTAGTTCTTATGAGCTCTTTTGGAGTCCCAACAAGATTTAAATCATCTACATAAATTGCAAAGATTGCAAATCAAGATTCTGATTTCTTAATGAAAACGCATGGACAAATTGAATTATTCTCAAATCCTTATTTCAATAGATATTCACTAAGACGATTGTACGTCCAGATTGCTTTAACCTGTATAAAGATCTTTGTAGCTTAATGGAATACATACTTCGGGATTTCAAATTATATGCTTTAGGCATTTTGTATCTTTTAGGAATTTTTATGTATATATCATTATCAAGTGATCCATATAAATATGCTGTAACCACATCGATTAAACACATATCCAAACTTTCTGTAACTACCAAGCTAATCAAAAATTTAAATGTAATTGCATCCACTATAGGGGAATATGTTTCTTCATAATCAATACTAGGTTTCTGCAGGAAACCTTGTGCAATAAGTCTTGCTTTGTATCTCACAATTTCATTTTTCTCGTTACATTTTCGTACAAATATCCACTTGTATCCAACAGGCGATACACCTTTAGGTGTTTGGACTATAAATCCAAATACTTAACGTTTTGCTATTGAGTTTAATTCTGCCTGAATTGCTTCCTTCCACATTGGCCAATCATTTCTACGTCGACATTCTTCGACGGTTTGTGGTTCAATATCATCATTACTTCTGGCAATGTCAAATGCAACTTTAAGAAAATATGTTGTCGACAACAATTTTGTTTCTATCCAATATTTCGCATGTACTTAACATATTTTATTGAAATCTCATTATTTTCAGGTATCTGTTCTTCGTTAGGGGGTAACTCTTTAGAAGATTCCTCTTTGGGGGATTCATTTTCAGGAGAATTTTGTACAGAAAGTTTGGATTGATCAATTTTCGTTGTTTGTTTTGTGGGTAAGGCATCTTCAGGAGCGCCGATTTCATTTCCTTGTGCTTTTCTCTTTTGGTGAATATTATCCTTTGCACCAATAGGTCTTCCACGCTTCAGGTGTGCCTTAGACTCATTTGCTACTGTATTAATTGATTATCCTACAATGACTCCTATCTTTGCTAGAGTATTAGCAACTGGAATGTGAGACTTAACTATTTTCTTGTTGTCAGTAGATGCATCAGGTAATTGATTTGCAATACTATGCAAATGAATTATCATCTGAACTTCTAGTTCACATTGATTTGTACAAGGATCAAAATGAGATAATGTCAAATTATTCAAAGTGATTTCTTGTTGTGCTTCTGGCAACGACTTTTCTCTTCCAAGTGATGAAAATATATTTTCATCAAAATGACAATCTTCAAAACGTGCTTTAAAAATATATCTTTCATGTCACTCAGCTTTGTTACTCATATATTGTACTTGACTTTGGCATGTCAGCTTTGTCCCATCTCCAACTATTGGAGGGAACCTGATATGATAGAGCACTACCTCCATTTACAATATAGTAATTGCTCAATTACTCTGGTTTATTTTTCAACGATCATCAATTCGGGCTAGTTGCTGCCATCTGTTGCGTCATAATGAGCCAAAGATTTTAATTGGAATCTAGTCTTACCTCAAATGCAAATTGGTACTGAACGAAAAAATTTGACTCTGACTCAATTAACTGGAAAATTTGATCGAATGAAATGCAAGTTTAGGTTAGCCAAAAAATTGGCAGCTCCAAGTGATTTCTTGTCGTGCTTCTGGCAACGACTTTTCTCTTCCTAGTGATGGGAATATATTTTTATCAAAATGACAATTTTCAAAACTTGCTTTAAAAATATTTCTTTCACATCACTCAGCTTTGTTACTTATATATTGTACTCAGGGCGGAGCCACATAAGACTTTGGGGGTGCCACGGCACCCCTAAAGATTTTTTTTTAAAAAAAAATTTTCCCAAAAATTTAAAAGAAAAAAAAAACAAAATTCCAAGGATGCTACTATGTATGGTAAACTTTAATAATGCCAAAACTTATTACATATGTATGGTAACCAAAAAAAAAAAATCCTTATCTAATACATATGTATGTTAAACTTCAATATCCATATGATTGTTTATTTTGTTATTTAATGTTTATAAACTTTGATTGTTTCTTACGAGGTCGTGATTTAATTTGAAAATTTTAGGTTCATGAATAAACTTTAGGTTCATGAATTGATTGATTTAACTTGTTGAGAGCTTCAATTTAAATTCAATACTTGATGATTTTGTACTTCTAAGAGACCGTAAAATGCAGTTCTAGACTTTATATATATATATAATGCCAACATATTACATTTTTAATATATTAATTTGAACACATATTTATGAACTTTTATAGATATTTTTTTGTGATGGATATATTATGTGAATTACCAAATTTGTAGGGTGGAGAAAATTTTAGGACGCAAAAAAAATTTTAACGGCACCCCCAATATGAATTGGCTGGCTCCGCCACTGATTGTACTTGACTTTGCTATGTCAGCTTTGTCCCATCTCCAACCATTGGAGGGAACCTGATATGATGGAGCATTACCTCCATTTACGATATAGTAATTGCTCAACTACTCTTCCTTGTTTATTTTTTAACGATCATCAATTCGGGCTAGTTGCTTCCATTTGTTGCGTCATAATGAGCTTTTTTCTCCTAACTGAAGTAAACAGAGATTTTACAGCAATAGAACATAACCAGAACAGATAGAAAAATGACCCATTGATGCACAATATTAAAAAAAAACACACACACACATAGAGCAGTCAATAATTTATATTTTTAAGGAAGGATTGCTTCAGAAAAGTTTTTGTCATGATCTGCTAGCTGTAAAAGATTTAGTTGTAAACGAAATATTTTGGTAGAGAATTAAAGACCGGGACAACAATATCTTGTGTCTCGTTCTCACATGGCGCAAGACCGGGACATCAATTGGACAGTACATGAGGAGGAAATTTTAGTAGATATTATCTTCCGGCAAACGGGGGGAAAAGCAATCCCCAAAGATTTTGATTGGAATCTAGTCTTACATCAAATGCAAATTTTTACTGAACGAAAAAATTTGACTCTGACTCAATTAACTGGAAAATTTGATCGAAGGAAATGCAAGTTTAGGTTAGCCAAAAAATTGGCAGCTGTTGGAGGAAAAGAAATCTATGATGTCGAGAATAGGAATGTCAAAGTGGTAAAGCTTCTCTTTCTTATTTTTCCTGTAATTTTTCAGGTCAAATAGTTTTTAATAGTTTCTTACAAATGGAATATCAGGAAAAGGAATCTCCCGACGGAGTTGTTCGACGTTGTTGTAGAAATTACGTGATGTTTAATAAACTTCTAACAAAAGTGCCCCATAACATCGGTGGGCTTCGAATTTTTGTAGGAGGTAGAAATCTGGCTGTTGAAGAGAGAGCCACTCCTATAGGCAGAGGAAAGCGATTGATGAACGATGTCAACCTGCAAGTTTGCAACCCATCAAAGAAATCAAAAACGACTACAGAGAGAAGCATGGTTGACCCTGCAACCCCAATGACCCCGACCCATCAAGAATTCATAATTGCGGAATGTATGAAGCATCTAAATGGGAATAGTGACCTCCCAGGAGGTGCTTACTTTTTGGCAATGGAAGGATTTAAATATCCGCACATACAAGATTTTTTCCGATTCATGCGTAAGGGTTTAAGGCGGTTGTGGATAATTAATGAGTTGCCTAAACAGTTGCCTAAGTGAAGGTAAGTAAACTGATGTATAAGTGTGTAGTTTAATCTTACAAAATTGCCTACTTTTCATTGAACATTTTATTTGCACTAAAAGTGAATTTAATTTTAGTATCTTTGTGGAATTTACCAGCAGATTTGTTGCTGTAGGCTTCTCTGCAAAGTTTGTAGAGTCTGGTTTTGCTTGCTTGAATGTGTTCTTATTGTAATTTTAGTCTTATTTTGGGAAAGCTTTCTGGTATTGATTCCTGGTTTGCTTGTAAATTTTCTGATTGCAAGCTGTCTGTAGCTTTGTGGTTTTCTTTCTAGTTTGTTTTGGTTAGTTTTAAACCTCTGTGAGGCTCTTGTTGTAATTGTCTGCTTTGATAGCTTATTTTTTCTTCTGTTTTCAGGAACTGGGGAGTTGCCATATTGTTTATGTGATGTAATTATTTTTTTGAGGGTGCAATTGGAATATATATAGCACAACCAAAAATACGAAAATGAAAAATATTTGGTGGTTGACCAAATGCAAGTTGTAAAGGGGAATGTTTTTGGTAAGTTGTTGATCTGATCCGAACTAATGATGCAGCATGTAATATTGCATGTCTCCAAGCAGAAATATGTAATTTTGTTTTCATAAGTAAAGGTCGAGAAATTAACTGAATTCGTTTAATAAACGATTCAGCTAAACCATTTTGAGTATGAGTATGAGCAATAGGATCTTCAACATTAATTCCAATTGACATGCAATAGTCATAAAATGCTTAAGATGTAAATTCACCCACATTATCCGTCCAAATAGATTGAATTGGATAATCAGGAAATTGTGCTCGTAATCTAATTATTTGAACAAGAAGTCTAGCAAATGCAACATTACAAGTAGAAAGCAAACAAACATATGACCACCTAGATGATGCATCTATTAAAACCATAAAATATCTAAATAGCTCACATGGAGGGTGAATCGGCTCACATATATCCCGTTGAATTATTTGTAAAAATGATGGAGATTCGACAATTATCTTACAATGTGATAGTTTGATAACAAGTTTACTTTGAGAACATGCAACACAAGGATAATCACTTGGTAAAATAATCTTCTAGTTCTTTAAGGGATGCCCATGAGAATTCTAAATTATTCGACGCATCATAATTGTTCCTAGATGTCCAAGATGATCATGCCAAAGCATAAACATCTTTGGATTAGAGCAATTCTGGTGTATCACAACATGTGATTCAATTGTTCTTATTGTTGTATAATACAACATAAAAGAGAAAGTAGGTAGTTTTTCCAATATAAGCTTCTGGCCCGAAATTATTGAAGTAATATAAAGATATTCGTCACTGCCTTCATTAGTGGTTTCAACATGATAACCATTTAGACAAATATCCTTAAAACTGATTAAATTTCTTCTAGATTTAGAAGAATACAAAGCATTGTCAATAAAAAATTTTGTTCCTTTTGGCAATATGATATTTGCTCTTCCAAAGCCTTCGATTAGGTTTGATGAACCTGATATTATATTGCCACTAGCTTTGTTTAATATAAAGTATTGAATATATTTCTTATTTCTAAGAATTGTGTGCATTGTACAACTGTCTACTAGATACAAATCTTCACCAATCATCTTAGAATTAATCATTTAATCAATATGACCCATGCCTCCATATATAAACAAAATATATATTAAATTTCAATAATAAAAAAGAAAATAATAAAATACAATTAAATTTGACAATGTAAACATATTGTGATTAAAACATATTAATTGTTGTAGATATATTCATCACCAATCAAAAGATCAATTTTTGTGTTGGAGTCTGCAAAGAAATCAGAAACATCAAGATGAATGTTACCCTCTCCATTTAGAGTATCAAGAAAAATTGGAGAATTTTCAAGATTACTATGATTAGAAAAATTAATTTCAATCCCCTTTTCTTTTATGGAGGCTTGATATAGGTCTACTAGATGTTTAGGCGTACGACAGGTACGTGACCAATGTCCTTTCATACCACACTTATGACATTTATTTTCATAGTTCTTTGTAGGTTTATTCTGTAAACTTTTTTTTTTTTCATTTTGTTTCGCCTTAGTGTGATTCCACTTCTGGTGGTATGGAGCATTTCTTTTGTAAGAATTATGAATATGTTCCCTTTGACCTCCATAATTTTTTTTTACCACGTCTACGTCCACGACCACAATTTCCTTTATTACCATGAAATGAGGTTCCATTTGCTTCAGAAAATGTTGTAGAACCCGTTGGACGAGATTGATGATTTTTCATTAATAGCTCGTTGTTTTGCTCAGCCACTAGAAGACAAGATATTAGTTTAAAATATCTTGTGAAATTATGCTCTCGATATTGCTGCTGCAGGAGCACATTCGAGGCATGAAATGTGTTATATGTTTTTCTAACATATCCACATCAATGACTTTTTCTCCACACAATTTTAACTGTGAGCTGATTTTAAAGAGTGCAGAGTTATAGTCACTGACACTCTTAAAATATTGCAACCTTAGGTGCATCCAATCATAACGAGCTTTTGGGAGGATAACTATCTTCTGGTGCTCGTATCTCTCCCTTAAATTATTCCATAAGGTCAAGGGATCATTTACCATAAGGTACTCAATTTTTATATGCTTCAAGCATATAAAATTATAAAACATCATATTCATTGCATTAGTATGATAACATTCTAGTTTATATAAATCTCACATGGATCATAATATGTAAATGTTATAATATGATTCTTAAAACACTAAAAACTTATAAGTATATGTTAGAATGTTAATTAACAAAATAGATAATAAGATTATTAAATGTTAAAGAAACTTACAATGAATTGAGAATACATCACAGATAGCTTTTGATGTTGAAGATCAAAAGAACACAACAATTGGCTAGAGTTTCGTGCTGATAATGTGTTGTAAAATCAAATAAAATAACAAGACAAAATAAAAAGATCTCAATATGTGAAGCTAGTTCTTTAGGAACTATGTATGATTCTTCTCTATTATTATGTATATTACATACTACTCAATACTCCATTTTATAGACATGAAATCATAATAGGAGGTTAAGGAATATGAAAGGGTAGTACATGAATTAAAAAGTTACATCAATGTATTACATGAATATTATATGAATTCTATAAGATGACATGAATGTGTAGAATACAAAGATATGGAACTAAATGGTCATCCACCAAATGCATGAATGCATTCATAACAATAATGCTATACACACACACACACTCACTTTCACACTTGCAAATAGACTTTTGAAATCACAACTGATAATTAAAAACTAAACTCAAGAAGTGGAAAATAGAAGTATAAGCGCAACAAATACTAATATAAAATTCGAAATACAATAGTATCAACGAAAAATAATTAATGCTGGAATGTTGACAAAGACATTAAAACGACTTTTTACTTCATACTCTCCCACTTTTTTTTTAAAAAAAAAAATTAACCATGAAATTTGTATGACTAAGATGTTCACCCTTGTGGGTCCTATAGATTTAATGACTGATTTATAAAAAATAAAAAATAAAAAGATGAATTGGATGAGTGTAATGCTACAAGTCCCTAAAGTATCACTCTTGTGTCCATTTAAGGATATGTGACTCTTAAAATCACCATGGGGCTTGTAATGGATCACTATTGAATTTTGATCAAATTATGATTTTAAAAGCCACCTTGTTTTTTAAGTAAAACAAGAGGGGTATAAGAGGGACTTCTAGAATTACTTGAATTGGAGAATATAAACTGGTATTTCTCTTGAAAATAACTTGATGAATCAAAACAATGGGTTCTAAAAATTTAATATGTTTGCGAAATCTTTTTTTTTTTTTTTTGTTATTCACATTTTTAGGGATGTGATGCTTGAAAATCTAAACTTTTAGAAATGTAACTATTTTCACATTCGGGAATATAAGATTTTCATGTTTGGTTTACTCATTGGCATCTTCTACAAAATATTTATTCTTTTCAAAATATCATTATTTTTCTCTCTCCAAATGCATAATGTTGTTTGATACAAAATTAGTTAAAAAATAAACAAGAAATGGTAGGGATTAAACTTTTATATACATACTAGTTGGGAGGGCATGTGCAAAGCACATGCTTGATTCCATGAATTTGATAATAATAAATATAGTTATTTGATAAGGGTAACTTCACTTACCCTCCATGAACTTACGCACATTTTGCAAACATTCCCACAATGTTCATATTCTCTCAATTTAGTGTATCGAACTTTTGTTTCGTTTCAGTTACCCCCTTTCATTAGGATTTTCTGTTAAATCCTAACGGAGGGGTGTGAAATTCCTAAAATACCCTTACCTTTTTATTATATATATATAAACTCTTGACCCGTGGATTCACCGGTGGATCTAACCCACCCATATTGTGACCCACATGTCATATTATTATTATTATTAAAAAACATAATAATAATAATAAAAAAAAAGACTATGGGTGGGTCATCAAGTGACCCAACAGAGGGTCACAAGTTGTGACCCGCCATGGGTCACCTTGGTGACCTGCCATGGGTCACAAAGTGACCCACGATGGGTCACTTTTTTTTTTTAATATAATAATTTTTTATTTATAAATAAGGGTAAATTTGAAATTTTTAAAAAATTTAGGGGCATAAAGGTCTTTTACTCATTTCAACGTTTGATTTAACTGTAATATCTAACGGTAGGGGGTATTTGGAATGAAACGAAAGTTCGATACACCAAAGTGAGAGACTTTGAATATTGGGAGGGTGTTTGCAAAATGAGCGTAAGTTCATGGAAGGCAAGTGAAGTTACCCCTATTTGATAATAATGAATATAGTGTGTATTGATAGATTTCATAATATGACAAATATAAAATGCGAAATAATAAGAAATATAAAAGAGACAAGATTAAGGTAGTTCGGCAATATGCCTACATTCAAACACTAAAACCCTATAGGCTACATCTTGCTTTTTATTGAGTGATTGAATACAAGGAATGCTCTTTTATTTATAGAGAGAAGATTAGGAATGAGCCTTCTATCTTAGCAATGTGGGACTAGAGGAGGAGGTTTTATATAAGCCAATGGCCAAAGTCTCTCCTCACTTAAGCAATGTGGGAGAACCCACATATGCTCTCTAACATTCCCCCACAAACTCGAGGTGAGAATTTGTGAAATCTTGAGTTTGCTTCTTGATCGGCGATGGAAGCCGAGATGGTGGTCGGTTGAAGTCGATGGCGGCCGAGGGAGGTGATTGATGGTGCCGGAATTGGAAGCATCGACAGCTCTTGAATGTGAGCTTCAACTACTATGGCTGGGATTGGAATTTCAGCAATTTCTGACTGGAATGGGCCAACATTGGGCCTTACATGGAAGCCAACTATAGGCTGAAATGAGCCTAAGTTTTAAGTATTATCACAAAGGCCGGACCTGAATTTTAAACAATACCACAAAGGCCAAAGATATGGGGCCAACTATGGGCCAAATATAAAAAGCCAACAATAGGCTAAAATGGACATGGGCTTGAAACAATATCATAAATGCCAAAATATAAATAATGGGCCAACAAAGGGCCAAGAAAAAATAAGGCCAATGAAAGGGCCAAAATAACATGGGCAACTTTGGCCTCTATTGTTGACAACTTTAGAGCCTGTTTGGGATTACGGTGGAAAATAGAGCTTTTGGATATAAAGCTTTTGCCTGTGAGCTTTTGTCAAAAGTGCTATTACTGAAAAACTGTTTACATGTTTGGTAATTGCATGTCTTAAGTGTTTTTTTTAATGTTACTGATATTTGGTAACAAAACTAAAAAAGTGCTTTTAGTTGCAAAAATGACAACAAAGGACATGTAATGATTTTTTTTTTTAGTATAGTATGAAAAAAAAAAAAAAAAAAGAAAATTACGTGATACCAAATATATGTCCTTTTATGTGAAATCACCACATGTTGGTAATGACAATAAAGGCCTAAGGTTGGTAATGAATTTTTTTTTCAACATTTTATACCAACCGTTTTATATAAAAATAGTTAATGTTAGTTTTCACAAGTACAAATTATTTTGTAATGTTTTATGTAATAAAACGTCAAAATTTTCTTTCTTTTGTACTTATATGTAATAAAAAATGATGTCAATCATTTTATTTCTTTCTTTTTTTAACGTATTTAAAGTATTTAACACATTTTTTAACACCACAACGCTTCAAAGTATTTAACACATAAAAAAGAACAACATTCAAGGAGATCCTTGCAACATTTTCAATAGTTTATAACATAACAACATTAAAAAAAAAAAGTGAACATTAACGGGTAATAAGTAGATTAGCAATATGATCACGCTCAATGTTCATAACATTTTCATTGAACGTCTCTCATTGTTGTATGATTGACTCATCTTGTGCTTCGTCATCGCCTATACTGTCAGTAGGTAGTAAATCATCATCATCATCACTGAATTTTAGCCAAAAATTCAGGTAAATGGTAGAGTTGGTAGATTTCTGAGAAGGAAAATTAATGAAAACCTGTAACGGTGCGAAAAGACAAAAAAGAAAGAACTAAATTCTTTTATACCTCACCAGATTATGTTAGTCAACATACTTATTAAGGGCAAAAGAGTCAATTACACGATTTACTAGAAAAGGAAAAGACAAATATATATATATATATATATATATATATATATATATATATATATATATATAACTCTTTAACAAACGGAAGGATAAAACAGTCATTAAAAAGCCTAAAAGATGAAAAAGCCTACCTAAATTCTTTACCACTTACGATTAAAGAAGGACTAAAGTGTCTTTTGATCATCAAACAAAATTGCACTATTCTTGTGACATCCACTCTTTTTATATAGCTTTAAGGATAAGATTTTACGTTCATTTCAATTTTTTTTTATTATTATTTTTTTAATATAGTTATTCATTTTTGTATACAAATTTTGCAAATGGTCCCAATCAAACCCAAAATAATAATAATAATAATAATATAAGAAAAGTATCACATAGTGTAACTTTTTTTTTTTAATGGGAAAATTACAGTTTACCCCCTCAAAGTTGATAGCGTTTTTCAATTTGAACACCAAAGTTTTAATTTTTACAATCCACCCCCCAAAGTTCCTAATTTTTACAATTTGACCAATTTTATCCAAAACTTTCCATATTGCTCCTAATTTTTATTATTTTTATTTTTTATAAAAAAAAAATTAAAAAAAATTCGGGGTGGCTTTGGTCATCTGATCATTTTTGCACCCCCAAATTTTTTTTCGCTTTTATAAAAAATAAAAAATCAGGGGCAATATGAGAATTTTGGGATGATATTGGTCGAATTGAAAAAAAATTAGAACTTTGTGGGGGTGCATTGCAAAAATTGAAACTTTGATGTTCGAATTGAAAAACGTTGTCAACTTTGGGGGGGGTGGTAAACTGTAATTTTCCCTTTTTTAAAAAAAAAATTTATTTTTATTTTTTATATATATATCCATGACAATATTTCTTAAATAAAAAAATAAAACAAATAATAACATTAAAAAGTCGAAAAAAAAAATCTGCATTATATTAATAAAAATGTATGAGATGTGTACATTATTATTTAAAAGAAATAAAACATTCTCACAGCTAATAGAATGTGGATTCTCCGCATTGTTGGGAATAGGATTGCAAATCAAAGTATTTGCGTAGTGAAAGGAATCGAATTCACATGCCAGATCCTTTATGAAGAACATGTAAAGAACCATTGCTATTTAAAATTAAATTGTAAGAACGAATAACACTTACTTAGATATCAAGGCCCACTCCTAGCTTTGGGCAAAAATCTTTTTACTTCTCTAAAAACATGTTATTTATTGTTCAAGAACACGAAGAACAATTTCTTATTTCTTGAAGAATACGAAGAACAAATTCTTCTTTTTTCAAGAACACAAAGAATTTGGGGATATAGAGACCTCCAGATCTTCTCACCAATGACTGATAATAACCAAGAGAGTGTGAGCTCTTACTTGGCTCTTCAAATCTTAAACTTTTGTTTTTCGTTAGTTAACACAAATAACTAATATAGCTTTCAGAAAGTTTTTGAAAACTATGATAATACTTGATTGAATGATTTGAGGCTCCTCTCTATTTACAGGCATAGCAAGGAGGCATAGAATCATATTTAAGCAATGTGAGACAAGTTGCTTTAAGAGACATAGTCCAACTTAGACTCTTACTTGAGTGGTGGACGCTAGGGCTAAAACCCTAGCCTCCACTACACCACATGGGCGTACGGCCCAAGGAGACAATCTCCTTGGGCCATGCGTTCCCATGGCCTGGGAATGGGCTTGGATTTTACTCCATCCATTTCTCCTTGTCTCTAACGCATAGGCCCAGTGAATAACTTTGGCCTTATATTTTTTCACTTATGCTCAATGCGCCTCTGGGTTTTATCCCAAGCCTAATTACATCTAATCTCTTTAACCCATGTTTTAATTAAATAAAACACTTAGCCCAATAAAAAAGAAAGCATTATGGTTAAATTACATCAGCTTGGTGAGTGACCTAAAGGGAAAAATATTATTGGCTTGAATATGTCCGTAATCGTGTCACCCCGACATTTATTATGCAACAATATTCTAATCACAATTAATTCCACTAAATGAATGTGACTGAACTCTAATAAATATTTTTGATTTAAAAACAATTAATTGCTTTGACTTTTTGACTTATGATTCCTCCATAAAATATTTCGTAGCAGAATTAAGACTTAGGATACTGTCACTTAATTCTCTACCTCTTTACCATTGAGTCACTGATTTTATGTTATTGATAAACACACACACACACACATATCTTAATTAGGATATATATATTTTTTTGTATGCCAACCAAAATGCTTCGAAGACTCTGAAAATAATATCCATAAAATCTATCTCAAGGGAAAATTTCTTGTCTCTTTGTTTACTAACAAGAGATTTGGATTGCCTCTTGAAGTTGGTGTTCCCACAATATTAGATGTTACTACCCAATGCAATGAGTTCTGTTGATCGACAATAGGTCTCACTCTATGATACATCAAAGTAATCATCACTTCACATCTGAGTTCACAAACTTTTCAGGATTTAGAATCAAAGTCTAAATAGCTTTTAAGGAGTTTATTATCTTTTCTCAACATACAGTATTTTTATGAAAAGACAACCCATTGGTCCATTTAGTGCCTTAGGTTCTCAGCACACTACACATCAATGCCGAAGTCACTACTTCGCTTGAACAAGATCACCAAGATTCGATGTGTAACAGTCTTACTCAAAATAGAATGCCCAGTTCCATTTACTAACTGCAAACTTTATACTTTAAGGATATAAGGATTATGGACTATGACCTTATGTGATAACCATGTTACTCACACCCATATCTATATTCAATGTAATCCTAGGACCTTTCACATGCATAACAAATATGATAAACTTGGTAATAATCATGTAAAAGACATTTTATATGCTATGTGCTCAATTCATTTTAATTAGTGAATATAACTATATTCATAACAAACATTTGAAAGTCAACACAAATATATAAAATCATTGGGATTCAGGACGTAATCCCAACACACTCCCACTTGCTTGTAATTCCAATTAGGCACATATTTGAATCCCATTCCTCTCAAGCGAGTTTTTAAAATCTCCCATGGCAAGGTCAGGTCGGCCAAAACCTTAGCCAATGGTATCTCAATTGTAATTGTATCTCATTGAGATACTATCTTCTTTATGGGATAGATACTCTTGCTTTTGTGATTACTATTTCTATGGTTCCTTAGTTCGTTGGATTATGCAACTACTCCATTGTTGTTGTGAAACAACGTAATAAGAGTTTGTTCTATCCTAATGACACTAAGAACAACCTGAGGTAGCACCATCTATTATTCTATTATCTTAGATACCCTTGACTCTATCCTAGCATCTTTCTTTTGGGAAGGTAGGAAGGTTACTAGAAGTGCAAACTTTTGTACCCATTATGCGGCACGTTGGGCCACGACTATAAATTTTTCTAGCTGCATTCCCTGTTACCCCTCTCCTTCTCTCTTGGTTCCTATCACTAGTGGGAAGGATTCTCTGGTCTCTTTATTGCTTTCTTAGTTTTGTTTGTTTGTTTTGTTGTTTGTTTATTTGTTGTTGGTTTCTATTGTACTAAAAAAAAAAAAAAAAAGAAAAAAAAAAAGGAGGTTAAACTTATAATGCAAGTTTATAATTAACATAAGTCTTGGGGTCAAAAACGAAAATTATAAAACTTATTGGTTAAGTTTGTTTTTCATCTTTATAAAACCACATGTTTATGCAACGACCTCATAAAAGTTATACTCTTCCATATTCGCATAGACGAGCTGTGCAGTCAGTGTAACACTTCTCCCTTCGTTAAAAACGCACGCCCTCTTGTCTCCCTTGCCTTTCCCGTTTCTTTCTTTTCTCCTGCGTCCCCTTTCTTCTTCTTCTTCTTCTTTTCCTTTTCTTTCTTTCTTTCTCGCCTTCCTCTTTTCTTTCAGAGAGGCAGACCGAGAGAGAACAGAGAGAGAGCTAGATAGAACCGAGAATGCAGAGAGAGAGTCTGAGATCGAGAGAGAGGAAGAAACTCTGACCGTGAGTGGTGCGATTGGGAGCGGTGGTGGTTGGGTCATCATCTTCATGCAGTAGGTAGCGGCTGGGTGGCAGATTCCGGCCCTGTTCCGGCAAGCCGCGATTGGGTACCTATAACTTCTCGACGTCCAAACAGTGATTAACAAGGTAGGTGATTTGTTCCTTGATTTTCATTTTAGGGTTTTGTTTACTCTGAGTATGATGATTTAGGGGTTTCTGTTGAGGCTTTAATTTGGATGTTTTGCTGGTTTGAGTGACCGAAATTGAAGTGTTTTGGAATTGGATTGTGATGATGTTGATGTAGTAGTAATTAGTATGTTTCACAAATCTTGGGCAGATAATCATCAAAATAAGGTGAGGTATTAGCATGTTGATAAGGTTATTCCCAAAGTCACATGTGTGTCAAGATATTTGGAGTTAGGACTTGGGAATGCTGCCAAACTTGGTACTTTGCACTACAATCTACGATAACAATAATGCCTAATTAAGAAACATTAATGTACTACCCCTTTTAGAAATACCTGGATTAATTGAGCTGTCATAAATTACTAAGGTCTTGACACACGGGGAGTATCTTGACAACATCTAGTTTTGAAGTTTGACCGTGAAGGTAGGAAGCTAGGCAATTATGTGAAATAAAGGCATAGAATCACACTACACCGATCAATTATTGTCATTCATGGAGATTGATGAGTAAGTTTCCTAGAGAAAACTTGAGATAAAGGAACAAATAAGTATGTGTTGCGATACTGCATTGAGAGTAATATTGGTACATAAAAAAGCAATGATTACATAGAGAAACCTTATAATCAACAAAAGGTTAAAAGGTACTAAGTTATACTTTCTATGTACTTGGGTTGTGCCCCTCTACGCTCTTTAATGCATCATTACTTATCAAAAAAAAAAAAAAAGGTACTAAGTTATGGTATATTTAAATATCCCTTCTGTAATGGATTATAATCAACCTTATAATCCAAGATGGAAGATACATCTTGGATTTAATATGGTGTACACCTGTTGTTGATTATGAAATTGAAAGGCCAGGAAAGGGATCTCTTAAAAAAAATGATTTTAAGCAAAAATTGTGGTCTCAGACTCTCAGGTAATAAATTTAATTCTATGAGAGATTTTTGTCCTTTGAAAATCAATTTAAGAATTAAAACATAATTTAAAATACTGTGGAATGGATTAGAGATTTTTGGCTTAGGAACCATGAAGAATGGAATTGTCGATTCAATTCTATAAAAGTGAAATCTTGTTGAGATTTTTCACCAGGGAGAGCGACTAGAGTTTGAGATTGTCATGTTCGCTCAGTTATGCAATGTTAAGAACATAGGGGTGTATATGATAATCTGGAGACATTTCTTTTTATCTCTCTGCCTCTATCATGCAGAATGCTATCCCACTGGGTTGAGATGGAGTCTATGCAGAGTTTGCTAAACTTAATGATATAACTTTAATATGATGCTTGAAACCATATTAAAGTTGATATTACATCACTGGAGTCCTATGGTCAGTTATCCTACAGCTACCTCCAACAATCTTTGTTTTGGCTACTATACTGATGGCAAATAAAATTTTGGAACTGAAGCAAAATTCCATGTATTTGATTTAGATACCATGAAGCCATTATCATCAAGGTGTCATTACTGCCAACAGTTTTGACTGGGATTTTGATATTTAATTTACTCTATATTTGTTTTTGAATGGAACGAGAATGACAAGAAAATTGTCTTCAACAACTACACAAAGTAAGCGATTTTTGCTATCTACACGCATATCCTTCTCTTTTCTCTCATCTTTTTCTTTCTTAGAACCAATTGGAGACAAATTTCTAATTTCTCAGAATACACCAATAATGGTTGCCAACTTGCCAACACTGTCTGGATGACTTTATCACTCAGGAACCATGAAGAATTGATAATGCGGCTAACTATAATGTTGTGAGCATTAAATGATACTTATGAATTAGAAACTGGTAACATAAGAAAAAATGGGGTTAGAGAAGCATGAAGAATACGTTAAAATCATGGTTCTTAAGCCAAAAATCTCTAAACCTAAACCCAGGTTTTGGTTTGAGGTTTTTATTCTTATTTTTGTTCTCGTAGCTGTATAATGGTAACAATGTCATCTAATTGTAAACCAATTGACAATGGTGATGGTAACAGTTTCATCTATTTCTGTGCTCGAAAGTGTCATGCCACAAGTCCCATTTGCACATTTGTAATGCTATAGATGGGCAAATTGAAAGATTTTATGCTTTTGTGATTGTTTAATTTCCAAACAGAATGTTGACTTGTGTGTAAGTATGCATTCTCATTGCTTGCAGCATTTGTATATTGGAGAACAGCAGAAATTAGAAGGTTAAAATAAGGAAAGAAAGGAGAAGATCAAGAGGAGAGAACAGGAGGAAACCAAACAAGAAGAACAATAACAAAAACACTAGACTTGAACTACAAAAAAACCTAGAACTTCCTTCGCTGATTGACTTCAAAAGCCAAGAAAATGAGTGTCGAACCTTTCAACAGGTAATCCAGGGCCTGAATCTTAAAAAATTGCAAGAAAAGATAGTGTGATTTTTTTTTTTTTAATTAATATTGAAGTTGAATTTTTATGGAATTGAAAAAGGTTGGTGAAGCTTGCAGCGAGGGCGTTCTACGATGACATAACGACAAAAGGAGATAATCAACCCAAAACGGGTCGCAGTGACAACAGAGGCATCGCCGTGGTGGTACTTGACGCACTCACCAGGTTTGCTTTCGCTTCCACAATTTTTCATAACATGTGATTCTGTTTTAGTGTATGTGATAGTTTCTAAATTGCAAGTAAATTGATTGAAAGTAAATGCAAAGATATTTATGGGAGGATGAATAAGGAAAGCAAGGAGAACCAAATGTTGAGGCTATTGTTGTTGTTGTTTTTGTTTTGATGAAATATGCAGACGACAATGGGTGAAAGAAGAAGATTTGGCCAAGGCCTTGAAATTGCACTCGAAGCAACTTCGTCGGACTCTGCGATTCTTCGAGGAAGAAAAACTAGTTACTCGAGACCATAGGAGAGAGGTCAGTGTTGACTTTTAGTGTATATGTTTTAGTTTTACATGTGTTTGTGATAGAATTATATTCCACTGGTTGAACTTGTATTGAGGAAGAGTTAAAGACATTGCAGATTTAACACTTAAATGAGCACACACACACACACACACACACTTCCAAATATATATATATGTATGTATTTATTAGTTGTCTGTAAAGATTTATTCAAGTGAAAAGTTAGATGATTAAGCAAGTTCTTACAGATGTACATGTAGCAGGTCTCCTGTGAAAAAGCCTATAGTAATGTTAATAGTTAGTGTTTATAGCCCCAATCAAAAACATTAAATGCTTTCAGCCACTCTTGTTGTAGCTTCTTCATTTTTCTGATAAAGTTCATGCATACTAGCTGTCCTAGTGGTTTGGATATAAGCTCCAAGAGTTGGCTTACAGTTATTTCATGGCGGAAACTTGTGGTTTTCATTGTTAGTTTAAGTTATGCATCTACAAGTTGGCTCAAAGCCTCGAATTAAACCTGTTGTTTAGATATATTCTTCATACATCATATGTTTTATATTTTACCACAGACAGCGAAGGGTGCAAAGATATTTAGTGCTGCCGTAGCTGCCACAGTTGATGGTCAACCGACAACAAAAGAAGGGGAGGAAAAGATTAAGCTGCACACTCACTCTTACTGTTGTCTAGATTATGCCCAGGTCTCTCCCTCTCTCTCTCTCTCTCTCTCTCTCACATTTTGATGTTCATAACTGCATGTTTATTTAGTTCATTGGACACAAAAGGCAAAATTAACATTTGTTTTTGTTTTTTAGTTTTTCTCTGTTCAACCTTGATTATTCAGTTAATCAGATGTTGAACGAATTCTGGCTTCTGCTAAAAGGCCTAAAACAAATGTGGTGCAGATATATGATGTGGTTCGGTACAGATTGCACCGCATGAAGAAAAAACTGAAAGATGAATTGGACAACAAAAACACAGTTCAGGAGTATATATGCCCCAACTGTGGGAAAAGGTTTCAGTAACAGCTGATTTTTCTTTTTAATGCTATTTTTTTTTTGAGTACTTAAGTCACACACACATGCACACGTCTGGATAAATTTTATTTTCTTGAAAACTTGAGGTTCAAATTTTCAGGTACACTGCGTTGGATGCATTGCGGTTGGTATCTATGGATGATGAATATTTTCACTGTGAAAGTTGTAATGGGGAACTGGTGGCTGAGAGCGACAAGTTAGCTTCTCAAGAAGGAGGAGATGGAGATGACAATGCAAGGAGGCGAAGGCGTGAAAAGTTAAAGGACATGCTTCAAAAGATGGAGGTTTACTTTTATCTAACTATTATATATATGAATGATGTTGGTACTTTTCTCGTCTTGAATGTTATTTGTGAATATGTAGTAATATAAAAGTTATAATCTTTTTGTTAAAATTGGTTCTACTTTGTAATAGTTAATATTGTTATCCAACTTATCAAAAAAAAGAAGTAAGTATTGTTTTCCAATTCTACACTCTTAATTTAATCAATTAATTATAATTAAAAGTATATTAATCAATTAACTATAGCTCTTACAGGACAATATTTATATGATATTATGCTTGTGTGGATTTAATTACATGGTACTCACGCTTCAACTTTGGCTTTGATGGTAAAGTCGGGGCTAGCTGGGGTAGGATTTAGGTTAAAATGTTACTAATTGAAAAGAATAAAGAATAAAGTAGGAAAGAAGAAAAGAAACATTTAGGGTATTTGGCTCTTTTGTATACTTTTCATGTACGAGGGCTTTGCCCTTTTCTTTCAATAAAATTATTATTATTCATTAAAAAAAAAGAAGTAGAAAAGAAACAAACAGGTTCATACGAGTAAATATAGAGAAATTCCTGAAGAGAGGCTCTATTAGTAACAAGTAAATTCCTTGTATGTAAAGTCTCGATATATTTTTTTTTTTGGGGAATAAAATCCAATCGCAAGGTCTGAGATGACCCAAAAAGCACTTGTTCATGAGTTCTATTTTTAGTGACCTCATGGTTTTCTATATCTGAACCCAATTTCGATTGTAATTTGATAGTGTTAGAAGATTAATCTAGATTTAATAGGTGTTTGAACCAGGTGAGGTCTAGCTAATTTCTTGTAATTCTGTGGGTCTTGCTCTCCGGTTCTCCAAAATGGAACTGTGTAAGTAGGACAATGGTGACTATGAGGACATGATAATTTGTATTAATCAATTCAAAGCACTCCCAGAATCTCCATTTACTTTTTCTTGCACACATGTTGGAAGTCATATGTCACACATTAATGTGATGAATGTAGAATACAGAGCACATGGTTACCAACTTGATTTTTTATTTATTAGTAAATTCAATTTTATTAGAAGGCGCAAAATGGGTGCAACCTAAGTACATTGGGAGTTTCCAAGGACACTCAATTAGGGAGGAGGAAGAACACAAATCTAGAAATTCTAAAAAATTAGAGAAGTGAGAACTGTAGAGAGCAACCATCCACATATAAAGTGTTTTGAATATCAAAGCTTTTAACTTTGCCATCGTTGTCCCACAACCTTCAAAATTTATGGCATTGTGTTCTCTCCAAATGTACCATATCAAACAAAGAGGGACCGACCTTTGGACATTATGCAACCTTGACTACCAAACTAGCCCCTCCACCTAGCCAACAACTTCACTACCCGTTGTGGCATGACCCACTCTACCCCAAAAGATTGAACATCGATACCCAGAAAACTCTAGCTACGTCGCAATGGAGCAAAAGATGGTTGATGGATTCCCTGCTCTTCTTGCACATGTAACACTAGTCCATCACAATCACATGCCTCTTCCTCAGGTTATCTAAGGTTAAGATCTTTCTTAGTATGGCTGTCCAAACAAAGAAAGTCACTCCTGGAGGGGCCTTGTTTCTCCTAATGCTCTTCCAAGGGAATTAGAGCCCATGAGAGGACAAAGCAAACGATAAAAGGATCAACCTCAAACGTCCACCTTTTGGAAGTGGTCCAACATATTCTATCCCCACCTAGAAATTTTATTCTAGGTTTTCAAACACTCATCTCACTGTCCCTTTGTGTGTTAGTGTGTTTGCATATGTGCATTGGCCTTCAACATGATCTTATGTGTTAATTGCTATTGGCTATTGTTGTGACACCCCTGAAAATTAGTCTCACATTGGGAAGATGAATTGCCTACATTGAGTGAGTCAATTCTAAAGATGCTAATGGGTGTTAAGTTCCACATTGGTTCCTTATTAGAAGAGATTGCGCTTTATAAGTGATTCTAAGAAGCTCCAAATGTAACTCTAGTTCTTTTGGAATAATAGCACATATATAACTAGCATTTTCCCTGAATCGTTACAAATGGTATTAGAGCTAGGTTAGTAATACTGTGTGGTGTTGAGTCATTGTATGACATGGGCCCTCACACCCCATGTGGAGGAGATTTTGATACCCCTGAAGTTAGTCCTATGTTAGGAAGATGACTTGCCCACATTGAGTTGGTGGATTATAAAGATATTCATGGGTGTTAAGTCTTACATTGTGATAGGAATCGTAGTCAATATGGGAAGTGTGGGCAGCAGCTGATTTGCATTCTCATCTTTATCTTTATCTTATTATTTTTTGTTTAGTATATCCTATCCAGTAGTTGGGTAGTGTAATCATTGTTATCAAGTAGTAGTATCGTTATCAAGATGTAATGTTGTGCATTAGGTTTCTATTAGTTTTCCTATAAGATGAAGGGTGATGGCAAGGAGAGAGTCATTGAGAAATATTGTTTAAGCACCTTGTGTGTATGGTGATTCCTACCTTAAGTGGAACATTTATCTATCATAATTCCCTTTCCTATCTCTACGTTCATTCCCAAACATCATTCATTCCATTAGTATCCTATCACATTGGTTCTATATTAGGTGAGACTGAGCTCTATAAGTAATTTTAGGGAACTCCAAATGTAACTTGATTAGTCCTTTTGTGGGTTGCGCCCCTCTGCGCTTTTTATATCATTATTACTTATCAAAAAAAAGTCATTTTGGAGTAATAGCTAGACGTGCTAAAACTTTCTTTGAGTATCTAAAGATGCTCATGAGTGTTAAGTCTCACATGGGTTCCTTATTGACTAGCGCTTTTTTTGGGTTGTTACTATTGTACTTATGCTTACTACGTATGTGAGTCCTTTATGGGTTGGCTGTCTTTTCTTTTTTGATAAGTAAAACAAATTTATTAGAAGTGCATGGGACACAACTTAAGTACACATAAAGTATACAAGAGAAAACACCTAACAAGATCATCAACAAATTTATGGGTTAGCTGTCTTTCAACTTGTTTATTATCATGATTTTTTTTTTTAGCCTGCCTTCATTTTAGTGGGGTCAAAGGTAGTCTTCAACTTGCTACATGCAAATGTTGCTGGGTATGGTACTTCTCATGTATAATACATTGTCATTCATTACTGAGTTGATAAAATGGAATGAGGGCAGGTACAACTTAAGCCTTTAATAGATCAACTCAGTAGAGTAAAAGACTTGCCTGTTCCCGAATTTGGTACTCTTCAAGCATGGGAAGTTCGAGCAAGTGCTGCTGGTCGTGCAGCAAATGGTGATTCCAGTAACGATCCTTCCAGATCTTCTCATGGGCTGGGGTATGGTGGAACAACGTTGCCTTTTGTTGGAGACACCAAGGTAGACCTTATTCTCATCTCTTTTTCATTCCTTGTGCATGAGCTTTGTGGTTTTTATTGGAGCAATAAAATCTTCTTTGTTTCTTGATGTTATATGGTGTTGATATTAAACTTTAAGCATGTTATAATTATCTTTGGTTAACATCCCAAGATATTTAATTAGTTTTATAAATTGCTTGGTGTATGCTAATCATGATTTCTGACCTCACTCTGTCCACGTAAAAGGGTTGTGATTCTGATAGCGTGAACAAAAGATTGGCGATAGACCTAAATATACGTCTTCATCATCAAGAATCAGGAGCCATGATATCTGATATAGGTTGTTTGATTTACTTGAATGCTCCCCATAATCTGTATTGTCAAAAATATTTTGGGAAGGAATTCTTGACTAAATTATGGTGAAATCTCTAGTAACTACGAAGTTGTAATCCAGACAATTTTGGTTTGGGGCCAACAAACTGTCTGGGTTCTTAATTCCTTGAGATGAATGAGATTTTACTTCTTACATTACCAGATATTTGAAATTATTGCTAGCATTGTAACATGTAAACTCTACAAGTATTCTTCAGAAGTGTTTTTCCAACACTGAAATATACTCCAGAAGTACATTATTATCATTTGTTGGGTCTGCAACCCCTTAGTTTCATACTTTGATGTTTGAACATCTCTATCGTCAAATTGGATGGTTAATGATTGGGTTTTGACAGGTTGAAGTTGACTTTTCTGGGGCTGAAGGCAAGGGAGAGAATATTAAATCTGAAAATGAGAGTTCATCTCTGAAAGTTTTGCCACCATGGATGATCAAGGAAGGAATGAACCTTACGAAGGAACAACGGGGAGAGGTCAAGCAGGAGTCGAGGATGGATGACAGTTCACCAGCTGTAGAATTTTCAGATGACAAAAAGTCAACAGTTGAGAATGACGATAAGAAGAATATACAGGTTTGTGCAATAAGAAAATAAGAGATAAGCCGAGATTTTCTGATCTTGGTCAGCATCATTTAGGGTTTTTTTCTTATGTCCCCCACTTTTTGTCTTTGTTTATGTCAAAAAGGGTTTTTGTTCTCGCTCCTGCTCTCTTTTTTTTTTTTTTCCTCCCCCTATATTACTTAATTTATACTTGATTAATTTGAAGGATGAGTATGTCAAAGCTTATTATGCTGCTTTAATCAAGAAACAACAAGAACTAGATGAAGCTGCCAAGAAGCAAGATGAATTATCAAACACGCATGCCTTAAATGGCATCTCTGGAATGACTTCTAATCGCCAAGTTGGAATGAAGTCGAAACGTGATGAGGACGATGGAGATGATGATGTGGAATGGGAAGAGGCTCCAGTTGCAGGTAAGTATCAATCGTTTCGTCCATGCTTAAAGTTCAAGGGTTTTATTTTTGGGTTTTTTCATAACCTCTTCAATAGTTAGATAAAATCTAAGCTAACAAATAATTAAGATAACATATGGTTCTTAGTTTTTGATTGGTAATTATTAAGTTTCCATGTGAGGCATTAGCAATATTGGTGGGCTTTATGTGTTGGTTAATATGATACTTGGGAGGATGTATTTTAAACTTGCCTTATAACATTTATGGGAATGGTTTGTGGCCTTATGTGTCCTTGTTATAAAATTCTATACTAGGAAATCATAAACATAAAGAGAATAAGAGATTGGATACTTTACCAGAACTTGTGATATGAGAATAGCCAGTTATTGTAATAGGTTCATAATCTTTGTTTTTATTGATAAGTAAAGAGGTTCATAATCTAACTAATTTTATTGGAGGAAATGCTTGGATTAACTCAAGGGAAACTGGAGGAAGATAAATAGTAGACTTTATACAATCTTGTAGAGTAAAATAGCGGAGGACATTAGAGATTATGTGATCTAAATGGTCATGAAGGGTAAGATAATGGATTGCACTAAAGGATACATGTGGATTATGGATGTGAAAGAAGAGTTTGGCATGAGATTTAATCTTGGAACCGTTGATGACATTTGATCTTAATAGTAGACATGTTTCAAAGAGGAATTAAAAAAATGCTTTTGAAATAATTCAAACACTATCTGTAATGAAGTTTTGCTAACAAGGTAAGGCTAAATTTTAATGTTGATCTTCATCGTAACTTAGGCATGAAGGATGAGTGAAATAGCTATGCCCACTTTCCAGGATGAGGGAAAGTTAAAATCTTGACCAAATTTTATAAATATTTCATGTTTAAGGTGAGTGAGTTTAGTTAACAAGAATCCATCCAAAAAAAAAAAAGAGAGAAGAAATTTAGTGAACAAGAATGATATCTACCCTATATGTGATTGCTCTAAATGAACAATAATGATATCTACCCTATATGTGAAAACCTTTGGAAGACTTAACTCTAAATGAACAATATCTACCCTATATGTGATTGCTCTTCTCCCTCTCTGTTTCCCTTTTGGTGGGTTGATCATCCACAAGGAGGAAACTGAGAGGACATTGTTCAATCGTGTTATTAAGTCTGAATACGTATTCAGGAAAAGGAAAAGTTTTATGAGCCAGCTAGGTAGTTCCAACCGTATTTCATAGTCAGAAATGTGTAGCAATCCATAACAATTTCCCAAATGATTCCAGATGAAACTTAATTGTAGCTGAAGTGTTCTGAGAGATTGGTGGAAAGAAAGATGATCATGAATAGATTCTTTAGAAGGCATATGTGGCCCAAATTGAGGAGACTTTTGAAATTGTTTATGTGGGAAGGGGATGTCGCACAGTCCTTATGTGAAGGGAAAAATTACTTTTCTTAATTAAGAAAGGGCTAGTTTTCAGTATATATGTTGGCATAACACCTCAACATTGCATCTTATGAAGATGTTTAGGAGATATACTTCAATCTAATGCTTTATATCTACTCATCTGCACAATTACCTGCAAAAAGCATTTCCTTGATAAAAAATCACGGTGAAATAAGAAAAACTAAAAGAAAAGAAAAGAAAGAAAAAAACTGAGTGTAAATTACATTGGTTGGACTGAATAATAGCTCCTTATATGAGCTTTTTCCTGAAAATCTAGGGCTGTGCAAAATAACCCCCTACCACTTGACGGCCGAGTACCTACCGACACCGCTTAACCGATGGCCGGTAGGCGTTAGACTTTTTCTATTTCTGGCAAACTCGGTTCAGTAGGCGGAATAACATTTTCTAACTGAACCGACTGACTTTACCGACCAACTTTTTTAGTTCTTTGCTTACCGACATTACCGACTGTCACCATAATCATGTCGGTAATGGAAAATAAAGTTGGCGGAATAAGTCAGTGAAAATTCCGACTTTACCGACCATGGTGGTGCAAAATGCGAAAATCCCATTTTTGTAACCGAATTACCCGACTCTCAGCCCTGACCATCATTGAGGAAAACTTATTTATGGGAGTTCATTTGTATGATGGGCGTTCATGAAACTTGATGTCTTCTGTTAGATTTTCTTTTGATGAATGTATTGATTGTCCAGTTATGGATTGCATAGTTTGGTGGTCGTTAACTCTGCGTTTCTCTTACATTATTACAGGCAATGCAAATGAAAATTACAAAGTTGACTTGAATGTCCAAGTTGATGCTTCAGGAGAAGATGAGGATGATATAGACTGGGAGGAAGGTTGAAGAGCATAGCTTTTCTTCCCTAATAGATTAGATGGATTGTCATTACCTCATTTCACGTGTACTCATCCAGGAATTGTAGGTGTGATGAGCTCAAAAATGTTTCTTTTAACCTACATGTTTTCCAGTGTTGCCGTCTTTTACCCTGGATTCTGAAATACAATGTTTTCTAGGTCTTGGTTTTTGGTTGCAATGCCTGGATTCATGCTCTGATTTATTGAGACTCTGATGAGCACCAAAAAATGCACAGCATTGTACCACTCGACACGACAGATGAATAAAAATACTAACATTTTTGTTTTGGTTTTGTTGGCAATGATTTCTCTTACCCCTGTTTTTGTACCTAACTTGTTTTTCTACCCACATTTGTATAAAAAAATACTCACGTTTGTAACAATGCCATATGAAAGCTTTGTTATATTGCCACGTGTAATGTGCAGTCACTGAATCTGATGGGGAGAGGGGGGTGGGCGTTGAAGTTGAAGTTGCATTGTTGGGTGGTTGACTTTCTGAGCTCTAAAGTTGGTGATCATCGTTTTCCTTTTCGTGGGGATGGCCAACCACTCTATTGAAATTTTGGTTTCAGGAAATAGGATTTGTGAGAAGCAGGATGGCTTGCAAATGGCGGGCCATCTCAGCTTTCCACGTGGCCATTTCTGGCTTATATAAATGCCATGGTCTTCCCGACAAAACCCTCTCATTTTGCAAAAGTCGTTCAAAGCCCCTTTCCACTTCCGAAAGACATGCACAGAGAGAAAGAGAGAGAGAGAGATGAATTTTGGTTCAAGCTTCCTTAGGACTTGGGAGCTTGTGAAAGCACACGCAACGATGATGGATCTTTGTTTTTAAAGGTTTCTTTCATGTGTGAGATCTTAATAAAAAAATGGCAAAGTCATTCTGGTTGCCCGTTACAATGTATTTTCGAGTGGGATTAGGATTTACAGCAAAGTCTTACATGAGACCTATCTCCTATCTGCTCGAGTAGTGGTTGGGGTTAATAATTTTAGTGATAATTAGCGTAGTTTGAGGTATACATGAAACTACATTCCAAAGTATAGCATTATTAATCTCTGAACAGAAAAAATGAAGAAACAAATAAAAACATTGTAAGTTGTAATTATCTTTTAGGGTTAGGAGAAAAAAGAAAAAGAAAAAAAAAGACAATGATCCGTTACGATTTTTCTCAAGAGAAATTGTTGAGTGGATTAATAATTGTTAAGCATATAATATTTCATTTGAGGAGGAGGAGAGTTTGTATTCAAATCCTCATGTAGACCAAAACAAGCCAAAAAAATATTAATAAATTGAAAATAATAATAATAAGAGAAAAAGAGAGAAAAGAAGAGTGTAATTGAAGGGAGTGTTTAGTCCCGTGCATACTTAGCGTGTTCCAACATACTTTATAGGCTCGTGGATTCACATTCTATATAATTTATTACACATAAAGGAGGGGTATTGTTCCAATGAATATATATGGTTAAACCCACCTCTATTTCCTAATATATTTGAAGGTCGACCAAAACAAAAATGCTTTCTTTCTTGATGCATAAGATTTTTTTTTTTTTTTTTTTTTTTTTTTTTTTTAAAATAAATTCCCGTTGCATATATAGTGTGTACTTAAAGTTAGATCAAGTATATCCTGCCAACTGTTTTTTTTTTTTTTTTTTTTTTTTAGGATATATCCTGCCAAGTGCCAACTGTTACATGTGGCGTATGTTTGGATGAAACATTAATTTTCACTGAAAAAAAAAAAATATATATATATATATATAATGTAGCCTATCTCGCTTGGGTGTAACAATTGAAAAGTTAGCTTGCATGAATCCCTGCAAGATTTGCTCAGTATAGTTTTTGTTATTTATTTTTTATACTTTAAAAAAAAAAAAAAATCACTACAAAAAGATTGCCAAAGAATCTGTATTCTAAAAGTTTGAAAAAAATTAAATTAAATCTTGCAAATTGTTAAACATTCGAAAAATTAAATCATTGGTACGAGTTCGCATGCATACAATTCATTTACTTCTAGGGTTAAAGATATTAGGGAAAACTATCTTTTACTCTCATGAACTACAACGCCTTGGCACTTTCTCTCATGAATTGCCAACTGTACTATTTTTCCCCCATGAACTACCATTTTGTACTCAAAACCCCATTCCGTCATTCAAAGCCGTTAACTTAGACGGTTAAAGTGATAATGCGTTGTAGTTCATGATGGCAGAGTGACAGATTGATCGTCTGAATTAACAGTTTTGACTGACGGAAGGGGGTTTTATGCATAAAATGATAGTTCATGGGGGCAAAGTAGTACAGTTGGCAGTTCATGAGGGGAAAGTGCCAATGCGTTATAGTTCATGGAGGCAAAATGTAGTTTTCCCAAGATATTAATAAGTTCAATTATGATCGTTGAAACATCTTGGAAAAAATCTATGCACTCTTTTCAAATTATCTTCCAATTGACTATGTTTTTATAAACTTTTAATTGCAACAATATTTCCTCCAAACTACAAAAAATTGTCAATGTCCCTCAATAATGAAAATACCCTTAATAAAATAAAAATATTAAAAAAAAATTATTTTTTTAAATAAAAAATAAAAAATAAAAAACTAGGTTGTAGAAATTATTATTATTATTATTATTTGTTTTTTCTTAAAGATTTTTTTTTCTCCAAATATATTAGCTTGTCTTATTGAAAAAAATTTAAGATCATTTTTGTTGGCATTAGGGGGAACATTGTCAATTTTTTGGTAGTTTAGGGGAGACATTGTCTCAATTGAAAGTTTGAGAGACATTATCAATTAGGTGATAGTTTGAGGGAGGGGTATGTGGATTTTTTTCCAAATATTTTCTTGTTGTTTCAACTATGAGAGGTCTTCTAGAAGATCTTATTTCAAATGGAGAAAGCTTTTGGAATCAAATCATAGAACATGGTTGGATTATAAGATTGGGGTTTTATTAGAGAAGAAAAATAAAAAATAAAAAAAGAGAAAAAGAGAAAAAAAAAATATATAGAGTAAGAAATAGTTTATAGGGAAAACGTACACACTCACTTCAAACTATCGTTAGGATTGTTAATGTCTTCAAACTAAATATTGCGTCAATATCCCCTCCAAATTACCAAAAATTGTCAATGTCCCCCATGACAAAAATAACCTTAATAAAAAAAAAAAAATGGTGACCCATAGTAGCTCTTCACTTTTTTTTTTTTTTTAATTTTATTTTATTTTTTCAAATTGATAAAGGCATTTTTCTCTTTTTGTGAGACAAAAATGAGACATTGACAATTTTTTGTAATTTGATAAACGATGCAATCTTTAGCTTGAGAGAGACATTAATAATCGGGTGGTAATTTGAAGGGCATGTATACTTTTTCCTAGTTCCTAATGAACATTTTCTATTAATTTTTTTTTTTTTTAATAAATAAGTTGATTTTGCTCTCATTTGCTACTTACCCTTTAGAATTAAGGTATTGAGTGACCTTGACATATCTAATATATTTTTAATCATCACAATATATAATTCAAGGTTTGACAATCTGCTTTTAATGTCCCTCTCTTCCTTGAACGCAAAGGAAGCTTCATTGGAAGATGAAAATGCTCCACATTTCTGCCCCCCTCTCCGCATCTGCTGCACCTTATAATAAATCTCTCTCTCTCTCTCTCTCTCTCTCTCTAAGATAGACATATAGTAATAATCATCAAGCATCCAAAATTTAGCAGAGTCTCATGGAAGCAATCACTCTCCCATGTCAACCTTGTGCAATATTTCATATGCTACCCTAGCATCTTCAAGCTGTCAACCCTTCCAAAACCCTCTTTCCTCTCTAAAATCCCACCTTTTTTTCTTCTTTTCATTTCATCACCTCAATCTCCATGCTCTCCCTTCTCTTCCCTTTTCTCCCCCACCATGGCTTCAAGGCTTTTTCATTTGTTTAGCACCATTCTTTGGCTCTCTCTTTTCTTGTTATTCTTTCATGGGTGGTTCAACACCAGCATCCACAGCAACCACACATCTCTCTCTCATCACCATCACAGTACTTTGAGCAGCAGGAAAGCATTGAGTAGCAAAATCGACTTCACCGCCTTCCTCCGCCACCGGCATCAGCGGCCTCACCGCCCTAGTCAAGCCCCCGTGCAGCCCGGACCGGCCGGAGCTGAGATCGACCCGCGTTATGGTGCTGAAAAGCGCCTTGTCCCAACTGGTCCAAACCCATTGCACCATTGAGGTTTTGATCTTGATCTTGTTGTTGTAATCTTCTTAATTTATTCTTCCAAAAAAGAAAAAAGAAAAAAGAAAATCTACTAAGAATTCTGAAATTACCTGTATCATTGTATAAGATTTCATACCTCTTTAGAAACCCTACTTCATCTCCATTCTTACTCCATTTAAATGGATTTTTAAAAATGTATGTTCGAGTACTGCATATATATATGTTTATTAATGATCTGTAATTTATTTTCTGATTCCAATTAATTAAACATATCATATCAAATAAATAAATAAAAATGTTTAGTTTTCCTATATATTTATTGAATTATAATTCAACTTATTATATAAGAAATTAATTAATTGAATTTGATCATGCAAATAGTTTTCCCAAGTTGAATTTGTTGTGGTGTGAAAGAAAGTAGAGTGGATGTGACGGCACGGCTCTTCATGGGAAGTGAATTATTATAGAAAGTGGTTGACTTTTATGAATAAATAAATAAATTTATTTATATACACATTCTCTACATTACATAGGATCCTCAAGTGTAATGTTTTTCTCCTTCATGGCGGTCGGGCATTCAAATTTCAACAAAGAGTTGGTAATTAATTAGTTGATATGGAGAAGTTTAAACTAGTTGGGTTACTCTCCATGGACTTTGGGTTGATTTGAGCCAATCCAATGCTGCCACGTGTAGACAGCTCATTTGTCGAATCATGCTGACGATGACCACATGTTTGATTTGTGGGATATGATCATGAGGGACTTTGATTAATTAATGGTGCTGTATGTATTGTGTGAAACTGTTACAAAGCTTTTTATGGTGGTCGACTTTGACTAATGAGAATTGTTTGTTAGTGGCCACACCACTTGGCCGGAGATTCTCTTCTTTAGGCCATCACCGTGGGGATCATGCGGGCTATGTTTAGCAATGGAGTCAACTTAGAAAGTAGATTAGTATTGTATCAGATTTGATTGATGTGAAAGAAAAAAGTAAGAATGTTTTGTATAAAAAGTAAAAAATTTTGTTTTGTAGTGATTTTTTTATTTGAATAGTAATAAAAATGATTGATTTGATGTAAAAAGTAAAAATGTTAGGGTTGATTTTGAGAGAAAAAGTATAATATTTTTTTTTTGGGTTTTGGGTCATGGGTCCTCTTTCCGGTCCGGCCTCTTGCCAAACATAACCACTAGGATTACAAGTTTGTTTGGAGAGAGAGAGAGAGATGATAGCGGTAATATGATGTGACACCCTATCCCCTATAGAATTGGTTTCATGATTGCCCATATTGATTGAATGGATTATAGATCTACTTATAAATGCTAAGTTTAACATTAGTTTCTGGTTATATAAATTACTACAAGTCCATCAGAGGCTCACTAATGCAGCAATGCTCAATAAAATTGTTACCCTCGGGCCCATGTGTGGATCTCTTTAGAAAGATCATCGATCCATGGAACCCCGACCGACGGATAACCCTATGAGAGGTGGGTTGACTAACAGACCTTCAACTGACGGTCGGTCCTCCAATTGATTTATGAATCGACGATCCCTTGACCGTCGGAGGTGGCCGAACCACCATCAATGGCCATGAGGGTGGTTCAGCCATCCCATATATGGTTAGAGGGGAAGATCGAACAATCTCCTATTTTTTTGGTTTTTCTTTTTTAATTTATATATATATATATATATATATATATATATATATTTGCTAGTTATTGAGAGAATATTAACAATGTTTAGGTAGTTTAAGGGACACATTATCGCAATTTAAAGTTTGTATGAGATATTGTCGATTTAATGGTAGTTTGAAGAGAGTATGTGGCATTTTCCTCTTTTTTTTTGGTCATTTTGGGATGGTTGGCTACTCCTTTTGCCAAATGGACATTCCACAAATAAGGGTTTTTTTTTTTTTTTTTTTTTTTTTTAAAAAAAATTATAAAGATAATTTTGTCTTATAAAAAATTTTATGGTCACTTTTGTCTTTTTGTTAGCCTTGGAGGGACATTGTCGCAATCAAAAGTTTCAAAAAAAACACTGTTAATCTTTTTTTTTTTGAAATGAGATTCCAAATTTCATTACTCAATAAAAGCTTACTCCGCAAGTATAACATCTGTTATACATTTTGGATAAGAATCCCTCCACATTTGATCCTCACCTATAGTTGTTGCCAACTTTGCAAGGCGGTACGTAGGCTGCTTCATTTGCAGTTCTTTTAACGTGTTGAATTTTCCAGCTCTGCATATTGTGAAGAAGAATTTGCACTTCATTAACCATAGCTCCATAACTGTTCCAGCATGTCTCGGTGTTGCTCAATGCATTAACAATCTCTAGGGAGTCGCCCTCCAATATAACCTTCTGTAGGCCTAGCTGGCAAGACAACTCCACAATCATCCATGCAGCAACTGCTTTAGTTGTAGCAGGATCCAAAATATAGGGTCTGGCTATGCATTTCGTTACTACCACTTGACCTGTATGATTTCGGGCAATGATGCCCACTCTCATCCTCTTCCACGTTTTGTCTATTGCAACATCCCAATTGAGTGTAATACAGCCCACATGTGGTTTACTCCAAGCCATTACCACATTGTCACTAAGAATAGGATCCCATCCTTTCAAGCTTTGTTCAGCTTTATTGAATGCCTCTAGTTGATCTGTTGCCAGTTGAAGCACTCTTCAAGGCGGGATCAAGTCTTCTCCAAAAACCACCTTGTTCCTCCTGAGCCAAAGTTGTCGCGCAACACATGCTACCAGCTCAACATCCGATTCCTCCAGCTTTTCTACAATGCTCATAAAATCAGATTTGTCGCTAGTACACTTCTGAATTTTTTTGTTGCATGCCAACCAGATGTCCCTCCTGCAGGGCAACTCCATAGGACATGGCCAGGAGTTTCGGTTTCAAGCTCACAGACCACATAGAGAGGGTTTGCATTAATTTAACGTTTGTACAGATTCTCCTTGGTGGGAAGGATATTGTTACATGCCTTCCACGGAAACGATTTCACCACCCTCGGGCCTCTGATGCACCAGATCCTCTTCCACATCGTGGTCAGAATTTGGGGTTTTGAGCTGGCCCCTAGTTCCATGGTTGTTTGCTCTTTCGTCAAATGATGGACATTTTGACCGAAACATTATTAATTGAGTGATAGTTTAAAGAGAATTTGTGAATTTTTTATAAGAAATATTGTGCCAGACTATGCTGGTTAGCGAAGAAAAACAGCATGCATAATAGTGCCATTTGTTATTATCGTTTTGTCATGTACATCATTACATAATTTACATGTCTTGCATTATTAAGATGTCGCACCAATTTATTGTTGCCTTTTTGCCTATCAATTATTATGATGAAAATAGGGTTTTTTTTTTTTTTTTTTTTTTTTTTTTTTTGACTCTGACGTTAATCTCGCTTACATCTGTACTGAGTTGGCATGCTTCATCTATTATTAATATTTTTTTTTCTTTTTTCTTTTTACTTGATGATGCATAAAGCATGCTAACCCAGCAAAAATCTACACATACAAAGAAGCATTTCTCAAATAAAAAAGCAATATTTCTCTATGGATTTTACTAGTCGAATGATGTTTTGTCCTACATAGATATTTCATAATATCCTCGTCAAAGGCACACTTCGATAAAAAGATGTGGAAGTTGCTTTTTTTGGGGCATGATACAATAGAGGGATAACAAAATGAAAAATAACCCAAACTAGGATTGAATTATATAATTTTATTTAATTCATTTCATTAGAAAATATATATGTATCCTTAAATGTTTAAAACTATAGACAACTGAAAGAGGGTGCATGTCACCAATTTTGGGAAGCACTGAACAGTTACAAACAAGTGAATAAGTAAGTCATTTACAAGTTTAATTAATTTTTTTTAAAGATAAACTTCCCTTAATTTCCTCTCTTGATGTTTAGGCGCTTTTATAATTATATTTTTAAAGTTTAAAAATTTATAATGTTGGGTTCTCATGTTTTAATCCATTTTAATTACACCCATACTTTATTTATTTATTTTTACATGTCCACACAAGGGAAGGGAGGGGGGAAATTCAAACTAGTGACCTCCGTTTTATGGGGCGTGATCCACTGCCGATTGAGCTACCCCTTGGGGACATACCCCTTGAGGACATTACACCCATACAGATAAGATTAAAGGTTAAATCAAACAGTAAATAGATGAAATATCTGCTATACCCCTGTAAAATTTATATAAATACAAAATTATTTTAATTAAATAATTAACTTTTTTATAAAAAAAAATAGGGAACCCACAACTGGCCATGGGTCACTATAGGCCCATGGTTGTGACCCAAGGCAACATTGCAATTTGTTTTGTTTTTTTTTTTTTTTTTTAAAAAAAGAAAAAGGTATTTTAGGTATTTTAACATATTTTGTTTAGATGTTACAGAAAATCTTAACGGAATAGTGACATTGCAAAATTCTAAAGTATGGGAACCTGATATTGCAAAATTTTAAACTTTAAGGGTATAATTACAAATGCACCTAAACATGGAGGAGCTAAATAAAGTTTTTTTTTTTTTTTTTAGCCAAATATATAACTCTACATTCTAACGCTAGCTTCTTCTTCTTTTCTTTTTTAGAAACCAACTCTAGATTCTTTTTTTTTTTTTTTAACAAAGTAAGAAATGAACAGCCCAGCCTGAGAGCCCAACCCAGCTGTTTTGCGGGCTTCCACATTTTTAACGAGTGAACTGGGTTCAATTTTTAAAGATTAGCCCAAGTCTGTGCAATTTGGCATGGACTTGCACTCCCAACCCACCCCAAAACAAAAACGATTCTTAGTTAATCCTTTTTTCTATAATCAATAATCTCAAGTTACTGGAATATTTATGGATAATACAAAACTATTATTTTAGTAGTAATAAATATTTATTTTTCTTCAATTACACTAATTAAATAGCCTGTTTGGGCTAAAAGATTCATCAACGCACATGCATTTGAAGCAGTAGAAAGCAGTTAAAGGAAATATATATATATATATATATATATATATATATATATATATATATATATAAAGAAGAAATGAATCGATTATATAACATTTCACGGAGATATTTGAAGGGTAAAGTCCACATATCTCTTAAATTAGCACCAAATTGACATTAGCTTCTCTAAACTTTTAATTGAGACAATGTCCCCCAAACTCCAAAAATTATCAATGTCCTCCCAATGATGAAAATACCCTTAATTTTTTTTTTATTATTATTTTTTATTTTTTAAAAAAACTTGAGTATGGAAATTTAAGAAAATTTTGTTTCTTAAAAGATTTTTTTTTTTTTCAAATTTATTAAAGTATTTTTGTTTTATTGAAAAACATCTAAAATTATTTTTGTCTTTTTCCTGGCATTGAGAGAATATTGATAATTGGGTGGTATCTTTTTTTTTTTTTTTTTTTTTTTTTTTAAAAAAATTTGTATGGTAATTTGAGAGGTATGTAGACTTTTCCTTATTTGAATCATGTGAAAGTGGTATATTTGTAATTGTACAATAGATGCTTAGTTCTATGCATATATACCCACTTCTGGTAGGAAAACACTACAATAGTTCATATGGACAAGGAGAGATTACAAATCCCTACTCAAGGTGGGAGAATTCTACGATTTTACAAATATTTTATCTGATTCATTTACAACGAAAGGGTCTTTAAATATAGGGTATAATCTACATCACTACAAAAAAAAGGACATTTTCTGACGTGGCTACAGTACCTACTTTGTTGCCACGTCAGAAAATTTCTGACGTGCAAATTTTAAAATGTCAGAAACTTTTTTTCTGACGTGTAAATAGTGACACGTCAGAATTTTCTGACGTGTCTGTTCAGACACGTCAGAAAATTCTGACGTTTTAGATGTTGGAGCGTCAGAAAAATATTACAAATTTGAAAAATTTAAAAATAATATAATTTCTGACGTTGCAAAATTTGCCACGTAAGAAAATTTCTGACGTGGCAGACCACCACGTCAGAATGCTATATATATATATATATATATATATATATATATATAATCAGATATGTATATTTATAAATATAAACTAATATATATATATATTAGTTTTCTGACGTGTGACACGTGGCACGTCAGAAAACTACTTTAAAAAAAAAAACTAATATATATATGGGGAAAATTTCTGACGTGTGAATTTGGGGCGTCAGAAAATTTCTGACGCGCCAAACTTGGCGCGTCAGAAATTTTCTGACGTGCTAAATATTGCACGTAAGGAAAAGGAAAAATTTCTAAAAAGACCGAAATTTTGAAATTTTTAACCCCTCCTTATTTTCCCTCCACTTTTTTTCTCTTTTTATTCTTTCCTCCTCACTTATTTTTCCCACAGTCTGTTTGTCTCCTCTCCCTTCTCTCCACGGGAGATGCAAGAAATTAGGCAGAAGAAGGAGAACCAAAAAAAGGAGAAGAGAAGAAGAAAAAGAAAGGGAAAAAAGAAGAAGAAAAGAAGGTGCAGAAGAAAAAGAAAGGGAGATCGAAGAGAAGAAGAAGAGAAGAAAAAGAAAAAAAAAAGAGTAGGGAAGAAGAAGAAGATCGATGATCGAAGAAGAAGCTCAAGGAAGATTATGAAGTGCACCATCTCTGCACACCATAAACACATGTATGTGTTTATGGTGTGCATTACCTGCACGGCAGGAATTCTCAAAAAAAAAATAATAATTTAAATTAATAAATTTTTAATTCAAAAACAAAATTTCAGAAAAAAAATTTTGTATTAAAAAAATTAATTTTTTAATTTTCTGACGTGTCAGAATTACCACGTCAGAAAATTTTCTGACGTGGTAATTCTCACACGTCAGAAATTTTTTTTTCCTGACACCTACGTTTCTGACACTCGACACGTGTCAGAAACGACCCGTAAGAAAAATTTTCTGACGTGTCGGACACTAGAACACGTCAGAAAACGCCTGTCATTAAAAAATGGTTTTTTTTCAAACTATCACCTAATTAATAATGTCAATAAAAAATTTTCAATTGTGACAATGTCTCCTCTAAATTACCAAAAAATTGATAATATCCTCCTTAATGCCAACAAAAAGACAAAAAATGACCATAAATATTTGTCAGTAAGACAAAATACCCCTATAAATTCAATATATATATATATATTATTTTTTTTAACAAAAACGACTTTTTATAGAATTTCCACTCCCTTTTCATTTTTAAAATTTTTTTAAATTTAGTTTTATTTATTTATTTATTTAAAAAAAATTAATTTTAGTAAGGGTATTTGCGTCATTGGGGGACATTGACAATTTTTGGTAGTTTGTGGAGTACATTGTCGCAATTGAAAGTTTAGAAGGGACATTATCATTTGAGTGAGAGTTTGAGAGGATTATGTAGAATTTTCACCTAAATGTACTACAATTGGAGCCTAAAATGAGAAGATTTCAAATAAATTATAATCATAAAAACTTAATCCTAATTTAAAATAATCTAATCCTCTAATCCTAATGAGTTGTTTATTCCAACTCAATCAATCATTTTTTTTTTGATAAATTAGATCAAAGAACTCATTCTATCTCACCCTAATCCTATCCATATCATAAACATTCAAGTTTGGTTTGTTTAACTTATTTTGACCACGAGTTGAGCTTGAACTCGTTTTGAACTAGATTATATATTTAGATTTGATTTATTTTTCGAATGAATTTGAACTTTTTCTTGATGAACTTATTAATAAAATAAACATTGTTTTCAAAAAATTAGTTAATTATTATTAAGATGTCGTGGTTCAAGTTAATTTGATAAAAGCATTTCTATTTTATGAACTTATAAAGAACTGACTTTTGGTTGAAATTGTATTTTACCATTATGCGGTTATTTCTCAGTGAATTTGCCACTTTAGGTTGTGACCTCGTTGGTAATGAAAAAGAAAAAAATATAGGGAAAAATATATTTAGCTTTTTAAATTATTATTTATTTTGTAATTATGCCTCTAAATTTTTAAAAAGTAATATTAAGGCTCACATGCTATCATTGTATGTTAAATTAGACAGTTTTGTATTTTTCTTTCTAAAATACCGTTGAAGTTATTAATATATAATAAAAAAATAACTATTTGGAAAAAAAAAAAATTTAAGAGGGCTAATATGAAAAGAATCACCAAGTGTTTTTATTTATTTATTTATTTTTTAATAATTTTAATTTTTTTTTTCAAGTGGCTATTTTTTAATAAATTGACACACGGGGTAGTTTGAGAGCCCTAATTAATGTTCATTTTTAAAGTTTGAAAGAGGTGATAATTTGGAGCATATATATATATATATATATATATATATATATATATATTACGTAAATATGTATGGAAAATGATAACGTATGGAAATATCCTTGCCTTTTGGATTGGATTTTATAACCTAAAAATTCTTGGTATAGTTGACAAGAAGTAGGTCAACGAGTTCAAGTAGACATGGGGCCCATGGGCCATGGCAGAGTCCATAGCAAAATATGGGAGATGATTATCAGAGTTGACCCAAATCTAATCAACCAACCCTAATTACTACTTTGTTCAATGGAAATGGAAGGTGGCCTACTACCGGAAAAAAGGGTTTGGCAACTTTCTCTCTCTCTCTCTCTCTCTCTCTCTCTCTCTCTATATATATATATATATATATATATTTTTTTTTTCCTTCTAATTTGGCAACTTGGCACTCATTTTCCCTTACTAAAATGGCTTCATTTTTATCTCCTAGTAGATTCCAATCACTTTTTTAAGTGATAAATAATTCTTTAAGATTTAAAAAGTGACAAATAACATCATGTGGTATGCCTAAGTGACAAATAACTCACTCCGTACAAATTTTGACTATTTTTTGTTGGTGATAATATAAAATTACACATTTACCCTAAAAAATTATATAAAATACAAATAAAAGAAAATAAAAGAAAAGAAAAAGGCACTGCCCTAGGTGCCCTTAGATAATTTTGGAGGTAGTTTGGCCACCCTCAAGGTCAACACTTCTTTTATTTTAGTTTTTATAATTATTTTGAGGTAAATACGTAATTTTATAATAATTTCGATGGGATAATGGTTAGAATTTGTATAAAGAGAATTATTTGTTAAATATGCATACCACATAAAGTTATTTGTCACCACCTGAAACCCTAAAGACTAACTTTACAATTTTCCCTAACTTTTATTTTGGTCCTTCTATCCATAAAGTGGCCAAGTTGTAATGGAATTAAATTGGGTAGAGGTCGACCTAAAAAAGTGTCCCTTCATGTATCTAAAAGGTTGTTTTTCACAGTTTATGAAAACCTTTTGATTCAGATACTTCAAGTTAGTCAACTAATACCTCATGATTCTCATCTTTTGATTTCTTTAAGCTATCAGCCTTTATAGTCAAGTTGGAATTATGCCCTCTTTTTTTTTTTTTTTTTTTTGTAAAAAAAAAAAAAATGGGTTCATTAATCCGTATTAAAAAAAAAAAACACTTATTTTTATTAATTCTGGACCTTACATTCATGAAAATGAAGGATACTTTACAGTCAATTTTTTCTATTTGACAAAAAAAAAGAAAAAAAGTCACCTATAGAATACAAGCTCCTTCATTTATTTATTTATTTTTGTCTTTTTCCTTTGAGAAATGTTATGCTTTATTTTTCTAATCATCTCTTGGCCATCTTCATAGATATATTTTTTAAATCTATCGTTGAATATGTAGGACCTGCATGTAGACCTACAAATCCAATGATAAATTTGAATCCATTTAAAAAAAAAATAGTTTTAGGAGAATGAGGCCGGACATTTCTCTTTTCATTTTACACATTGAAATCTATCGGATAAGCCTCGATTAATATACAAATTTGTAAAAGATAAAGAAGTTAATGAAGATATTCATAAATCACAAGTTGTAAAGAGATAAAGAGTGCGTTTGGTACTATTTCTTTTAGATAAAAAGTGCAATTTTGAACTAAATCGCAAAAATTAAATCGTTTGATATTGCGTTTTTAAAAGAATTAAGAATTAATAATTAAAAAATTAAAAAAATATATATTTTTAAAGGAAAATACTAGGTACTCTCCAGCTCTCCTCGTGTTTTTCTGGTCTTAGTTGTATATTATTTTCTAAAAAAAAAAAAAAAAATTCCCTTATTTTTCTCACTTGGTTTTTAGGGGAATGCTAGTTGCTCTTAGTGTTATTTTCGTCCTATGTGGCACTACAAAAAATAGATTTCTTTTTGACAAGGTGTTTTTGACGTGTTATGTGGCCTGACACGTCACTAAACTTTATTGACGTGTGTCAGGTGTTAAAATTATGAGTGTCAAAAATGAAGATTTTTTGACGTGTCACTGTTTAACACGTTAATAATTTTTGACGTGTCAAAAAGTGGCACGTCAAAAATTTTTTTTTGACGTGTCATTTTCTGACACGTCAAAAAATTTCTGACATGCCAGAAAATGCCACGTCAACAAATTATTGACGTGGCAATTTGACATGTCAAAAAATTTCCTTGAACTATTTGTTGACGTGGCAATTTGACACGTCAACAAAATTTATGACGTGCCACTCCTGCCACGTCAAAAAAATTTCTAACGTGCCACTATTGCCACGTTAGTAATGGTTGACGTGTCAATAATGACACGTTAGAAATTTTCTGACATGTCTCACTAAATTGTGACGTGTCATAACTTGACACGTCAGAAAATATGATAATTTTTAAATTTTGTTTTTTTGCCTCCCCCTATATATTTTTTGAATTTTTTCGGGGTTCTATTCGAATTTTGGATTTAACCTGATATACAATTTTCATATACAACAAAACTATCCATCAATCCATGCAAATAACATAATACATATCCATCAACGTCGATCACAAACATACAAGCTCGATGTACATCTAACATACTATCAAGAAAACCAGCTTCAAGAGACAATAAAACTATTTCTGTTATCACAAATAAAGACATATATATAACTATATATCTAACTACATCAAGAAAACTGAGGCCAATTACTATTACATCAACAAAATAACTTATGTACACCAAGTGCGAATGACCAACCATTTGTTAAATCCAAGTCATCATTGATATCAATAGCATCCTCTCCACATCCACTAGCTACAAATGATAAGAAACAATCACCAAACAATATTCTAGAATCTTATCAAGTCTTAATCATTGAGCAACGTCACTATATATGTTAACAAAGGTCATCATACTTAACAAATTCAGATTTATATTTACAGCCCCAACATATTTTCGTGATCAAATCAAATGGACGTCACATTCTACAAGGACCATAGTGGTCCATCTCACGATGCCAAACAATTCAAATGCAAAGCTCTAACCCACATTCACCACCAAACCAACCAAGATATAAACCAAATTCAATAGGATTTGCAACATCATTAATGACAATCACTACATGTGCACATATATATAGGGACAACATACCCAAACTAAACAAATTCAGATTTATATCTACACCCCAACATATTTTCGTGATCAAATCTAATGGACATCACATTCTACAAGGACCATAGTAGTCCATCTCACGATGCCAAACACTTGAAATGCAAAGCTCTAGCCCACATCCACCAGTGAACCAACCAAGATATAAATCAAATTCAACATGATTTGCAACATCATTAATGACAATCACTACATGTGCACATATATATAGGGACAACATATCCAAACTCCAAACTCTATATGTACAACATATCCAAACTCTAAATTTAGAAGTGCACATATATATAGGGAAAATTCAAAAACCACATTGACAATTAAAAAATGTCATTACCCCTGATCCACTATCGACCGACAATCTCACAATCACAAAGGGTGGGGAAGCTCTATCTGGCGCTCCATTATATTGAGTCATCTCCGGTGCGGAGCTCGACCGCATTATTTCCTTGAGTTGGTGAAAACAGGCTTCAAACATTGTTGTCATCTGAGCTTCCTTTTCCGTAAGATGCACTGCCATATGAGCCTCTTTTTCAGCCAACTGTGCATCTCTTGTAGCCATTTGCGTAGCCACCTACTTTGCCACCTGCCGAGCTACCCGTACATCTGTCTGCTCCCGCTTTGCTGCCAACAGTGCATCCATCTGTGCCTTGTGCTATGCCCTCTCAGCCTCAAGTGCTATGTCAAGAAGTTCTTATGAGACCGCGGAGTGCCCGAAGCTCTGTGACTGTGCTTGTGACGTGTATAGTATGAGTGTATGTTGCTCCGCACAGGTAGAATATTCGGTCAAACCTGTCCAACCCTACCAGCGTACTCAGGTTTATTTCCATTCGCCTGGGCGTACGCGTCATTCGGTGCCCACTGTACCGTCCCCCCTATCACGCTCGACGATGCTGTAGGGTCAGTGGGTATTAGCTCTTCCATCCTCTCCTGTATATTACATTAATTATTAATGCGTCATACAACTGTTAATTGTAAATAAATTATCACACACATACAGAAGCAAAACAACAAATAAAAGGTGAGTAGCATACACATCTCTCCTTGATTAATCTCATTCAGATATAGACCATCATTCTTGTGTGTCTTGATGTAAGATTGTGCTCGTGTAGGAGGAGTGCCCATAGTTATGGCCTGTCGAAGAAATAGAACATACAGAGATGTTATATATATATATATATATATATATATATATATATTCAAATATTTACATCTATAAGTATATGGTAAATTACACACATACCTCTTCATGTGTCACCCAGTTGAAGCTCTTCGACCCCGTGCAATGATGCGTATTGTTCAATGTTCGCAATCTCTTCATATACTCAGCATACTCCTACATAATTAACATTCTTAATATGTGAGTACTAACACAATTACAATTAATGAAACTATACAAAATTATAGTATAACTCAGGACCTACCTGGTTCTGCTTGCTACACCATTTATCCAACAAGATCTACAAGTCGAAGGGGTCGTACTCGTCTAGCTTTTCTTGCCCCATTCTCACCCGTACGGTGTCTGAAGTATCTTCTGGCTGAATGGCAAGATCTATTTTAACTGGCGCCTCCAAGTCCTCAGCTTAGTGCCCATACTTGAAATGCGTATTGTAACCATATTGCACTCGGGCGGGACGTAAAAGTCCACCTACACAAGTTAAAAATTGATAAATTAAAAAAAAAAACAAAAATATGTGTATATGTATATACATATAAACACCTATATATGTACAACTTAGAGCGTATATATACATGCATTAGGAGTGCTTGACATAATAAAATACTCATGCTATCATATAATATCTTAAAACATACCATCAAGGTGTCCTGTATATCCTCCTTTGTATGCTCTGGTACCTTCGTCCAGTCGTCCCGTATTCGAACATAATTTTCGCTCTTTATGATCTTACTAATCATCTGTCTAAACCTAATAGCTCTAAAGCCTACGGGCTGCCACAAACTATTGTAGTCGAGTACGATCCTTTTCCCGGCGGGGATCCCCGGCAACTTGTGCGAGTCGGTAATGGTGAACAATCCTAAACAGGTGCTTCCATCTGGATTGATACTTAAAATATTAATAATTACCGATGTTAGTTATTTCGAATTGAATACTAACTACAAATATTAAAGATGTATATGTTTTTATTTTGGGCATATATACTTACTTATCGTCCGAATATGGCAAGGGCCTAATACGGTTGGAGCAGTGTTGTCGGGCTGCAAGTCATTCGTAGCACCTATCTCACGAAGCAGGTCATTCGGGGCCTGTGTCTCACTGTTTTCCATACCTGCCCTAGGCTGGTCGTAGAGCCGCTCCACATGGCCCTGAGAACACAACCTTAACTCGCTGCACGTCGGCAGGTGAGCTGGATAATAGGATGCATCTGCGTCATACGGAGACAGCTCATACCGATACCTCATCTGGGTCAGGCCTGTTGGACTATATGGATTATGGACAGGGGTCTCCCCTTCCACATCATTTGGAAGTAATGGTCGATACTCGGCCTGCTGCCTCATAAGCTGAGCAACGTCCTGTTGCTCGCTGTAATCAGGGTGGTCCGATGGAGACCCATGAGCCGTAGACTGCCGCACTGAAGATGGGGGCCTCCGTGCTCGTCTTTCCCCTAGTACTCATATCGACATGTGAAACACAGCACGCACCCAATTAATTACGTATACAATATATGAAATATTTACCACCATATGTAAATGACTCATATATTAAAAATAATATATATATCAAATTTTACCCAATGCACAAATTAATTAATTGTGTTGATGTAATAATTAGTGAACAACTACCATATATATATATATATATATATATATATATATATATATATATATATATTCAACTTTTATTCAATTACATATGCTTGGTTTGGATCTAAGTCGGGTCTGACGTATTCGATGTGATCCTGCAGATCGTGATCATTATTACTGGTTAATAGAAACGGTTCACACTCGTGGTAGTTGGCACATGTATTATGAGGCCCTTCACCCTGACCAATGTCGTATACGTTTCTATATATATATATATATTTAACTTTTATTCAATTACATACGCTTGGTTTGGATCTAAGTCGGATCTGACGTATTCGATGTGATCCTACGGATCGTGATCATTATTATTGGTTAATAGGAATGGCTCACACTCGTGGCAGTTGGCACATGTATCATGAGGCCCTTCACCCTGACCAACATTGTATACGTTTCTAGGTTTAGTCATTACAGCGCAAGCTCAATCTGGGTCTCTATCATCTCGGACGTAAAATACCTGGTCAACTTGTGAAGTTAGTACATAGGGCTTATCAGTAATTAGCTCTCCCGTGTGGACAAGGTTTTAGAAGTTGACAAGCATTATACCATACTCGTCAACCTTGTACCCCTTATCCCTCGTGTTGTCTGCCCAATCACACCTGAACATAACGTCCTTAGTATTGTCGTAGTACTCAATCTCAAGTACTTCCGTTAACTTCTCATAATACGTTTCACCATCAACAGTTGGCATACATACGCCGTTGTTCTAAGTCCTCTTTTCGGCATCATATGCAAGAGTGTGAAACAGCTTGCCGTTAACTACATATCTATTGTATCTGATTGCTGACTCTCTCGGCACTCTACAATGCATTACCAATTTGTCATCAAGTTCCTTCTTGTATCGTTCGTCCAATCGATCGACCTATGAATATATTACGTACAATGGAAAACGCAAATTTAGTTTGTTTAGTAGATATGAACCAGAAGCAAATATACTCCAACGGTTCTTTTGTTAAACATCATATTAGTCTTATGTAGTCACGGTACCAATTGTAGAACTGCTCATAATGTTGGGTTTCCAACTAATCTTCCGTCATTCGCCCCTATTGCATGATCGCCTAAGCGTATCCATATGCATCTTACAATTCAAAATTAGTTTCATTATAATTCAAAACTAATGGTACAAGTTGATTGAACATACATATGCTAGTGAACCTCGACTTACATCTGCACTTGAAGGAACTCGTCCGAGTTAAACATAATATACCGGTGAATCTATGTCAATGTGATACGGTCGAGTCCGACTCGTGTTCCATGTCCTTTTGAACCATCCAGATTTTTTGTATCTTATTGTGAAATGTTGGTGCGTTATCTAAATACCTCGAACAGAATGTCACCTACTTAGTTGCTATGTAGCCCTCCTCAATGCAACCCTCAGGAGCCGCTTTGTTGCGCACATTAGATTTGAACATTCCAAGACTTCTGCATATGAACATCGAACGTGGCAATCAGTTTAGTTAGTAATTGTCTTGTATTGGAGTGAAAAAATAAAAATCAGGAATATTCGTAATCAAATTTTACCTCTCTCCCGGATACATCCACCTATACTGTACCGGTCCACCGAGTCGGCATTCACGGAGAAGATGCACGACCACGTGAACCATGCTGGTAAAAAAGCTGGGGGAGAATATCTATTCCATCTTGCACAAAGTGATACAGACGTCACCTTGTAGTCGGTCCATATCCTCTTGTGTCTTGTTGAACATAGGCCCTTAAAGAATGCAGACATCTTAACAAGAGGTCTAACTACGTTGCTTAGAAGTGATCCACGCAATGCAATAGGTAGAAGCTGTTGCATCAGTAGTACGTGACTGTCATGACTCTTTAAACCCGATATCGTACGTTCCTTTAGTCGTGCACAATAGGAAATATTCGAGGCATATCTGTCGAGCACCCTTACATTTTGTAGCACTTTTAAAAAATATGTTTTATCATCCTTGGACATCGTGTGTAAAGCTTGTCGCATATAGGTCTTACCATCCTCGCCAATGTAGGGATAAAGTGTATGTCTTAAACCCATTTCTTGCAAGTCTGTGCGGGCTTGGATGTTGCCCTTCATTTTTCCTGGAATGTCTAGTATTGTGCCAAGTATGTTATTCATCACATTTTTCTCTATGTGCATGATATCAAGGTTGTGTCGCAATAAATTATCTTTCCAATACGGCAACCTAAAGAAAGTACTTTTCTTCTTTCACACTACATTATCAGTATTTTTCTTCTGCTTCTTTCATTTTTCTTTATCATCCGGCTTTGCCTTACTTGCGCTCTCATCCCCACACATCAACCCTTCTAATTGTCTCAGGATTTCATCTCCACTTGACACATCAGGGGAACATTCTAGTTCTTGGTTGCCATCAAATGTTCTTTGTTCCGCCTCAACGAATGATCTATGGGCAAGTATCGCCTGTGTCCCATAAAACACCATTTATGGTCGTGTTTTAACCATTTGGACCTTGTTGAGTGCATACAATAAGGACATGCCTTCTCACCCCTAGTAGGCCATCCGAATAAATCTGCGTATGCTGGGAAGTCATTAATTATCCACATCAAGAATTTAATTAACTAAAACATATCTATTAATGGTAATTAAGTTAGGTAATTATGCTAACTTATAAGTTAGCATAATTAACTAACTTAATTACGGTAAATAGCTATGTTTTTAACCTAGCTAATTATGGTAAGTTAATTATTTAATTGGTAGTTAAGTTTTATAAAACCTAGCTACTAATTAACTATCTAATTTTTAAAAATAAATAAATAAAAAGTGGTTCTTAAATCACTTGATTTTTTGATAGTCCATGAAAGGTATATATATATATATATATATATATATATATATATATATATAGACCTAACAACTAGCTAGCTAGATAGGTTCGAAACTCGCTAGCTAACTATAAGTACCCTAGCTATATATGAAATTAAAGGTCTAATTAAATAAGTAGGATTACTTTGGAAGTAAAAATAATTAATGCATGTGAAGTTTCTGTATTGTGAAAGGCCTTAATATATATCTTATGGAAACAATCTAATTAATTACAATAATCATTATACACATAGCAATTAAATTTTGTTATTAATAGTTAAACATTAATCGATTAATTTTTATTAATCATTAATTTTTTTTAAACACAGAATTTTTATTATTAATTTTTAACGTGTGAAATAATGACACATCAATAATTATTGACGTGTCAAAACGGTACGTCAATAAATATTGATGTGTCAAAATAGCACGTCAATAAATATTGAATATTGAAGTGCCATTTTTACACGTTTAAATATAATTTTAAAAAATTAAATTGAATTTAAATATAGCAACGTGGAAATCTTTGACACGTTGCTATTTATTGATGTGTGGTATGTGCCACGTTACTAAATATTGACATGGTACATTCAATACGTGAATAAATTTTTTATTGACATGGCACTTTTGCCATGTCAATAATTATTGGCGTGAGAAAAATTGGGTTATTGTTTGCCATGTCAAAAAAAGTACTATTTTTTGTAGTGTGGATATTATTTTCTAAAAACAAAGCGAGAGAAATAAGTGACGTTTTTTTGTTGGTTTTTTAGAAAATAATATTCACATAGGACCATGAGAACACTATAAGAGTGCATAACATTTCCATTTTAGAAAATAATATTCCCATAAGACCAAAAAAAATATTAAGAAAACCCCATAACAACACCTAATATTTTTCATTTTTAAATCGGAGGGTTCAATTAATATTCCTTAAAAATAAATAAAGACATGAATATGATTGAGGGTTATAAAGAAAAGCAAACCAACAAGTTGGAAATAATACATATCACAAAAGGCTATATATCATCAACAAGTTGGCGGTTATAGCGCACCGACCTAACGAGAAAATTAAGAAAGCAGTTGAAAATGAAACATGGCATGCATTGAGACTTGGTCTTCCAAGCAGAAATGTGAGACACACGACCAAAAGTTTCCTACATAAGACCACACCACCCACTTGCCCCCATTACACACGTCTATTTTCGGGTAGGCTTGTTTTGTGCCACACAAAAACATCAAAAAAAAAAAAACAACAAAGATTTTTTTTTCTTTCACGCCAACCAGTGTTGATTCAACCCCCGCCCCTGGTTCTGAATGCATGACACGTGGATATCATGATCTGGTGCGCAAAACACTGCAAGCTTCGTCAGCCATTCACAGTTCTCAAAGTGGATTCTCACCATTCCTTTTTTATAGAACGATGATAAAATGGGCAACTTAAATGGTGGTGGTATTATGATTGTATATCCTTCATGATGATCAACTTTAATGGTCTAAATTTAATTTAATTTTTAATTTTTTTAATAAAAAATCTAAAACTTGATCTTGTCGATTGAAAAAACAAATAGTACAAGTTTTTTTCTTTTTCTTTTTCTTTTTCTTTTTCCTTTTCTAGTCAAACCGTAATCAAATGACATAATTTTCTTTTAAATTAGGTTGGAGGAATTTCCTGAAACTGAATCTATAAAAATGACATGTGTTTTTTTTTTAATAATATGTGAGATGCACATTTTTTTTAATAGCAGTGACAAAGTTAAAATAAATAATATTAAAACTGTTTGGAGGAAAACTCTGTCCCTATTCAAATTCATTCAATCAACTAAGTATTTTAACAGGTGATTTCTCATTGGACAAAAAATTTCCTCTAAACTAGTTTGGAGGAAATTTGGTTCAACCTATTTTAATAAGTGACAAGTGTCATTCAACATGTTTGAGTTTCTGAAAAATCAATATTTGGGTTTATAGGTTAGTAAAATGGCAATAAATGACTGTTAATTGGAGAAAGTTTGGAGAAAATTTATATCATTTCTCATTTCTCATCCAATTTGTACACTTGTTTTTTTTTACTATCTTAGGTGACTTTTAAAATTATCATTAAATTTAAGATGAATTTTTATTGAATTCTAATTCAATGGTAATTTTAAAAAATATACAAGAAATTTGAAAATGGATGTGAGAAAGTGCGAGTGTGTATCAAATACCTTATCATCGGAATTTCTTCTTGGCAGGTTATCATTTAAACGAATAAGGAAAACATTTATTTGAATAAAACATATTAACCATTTCAATTTAATCAAATGCTTTCGAAAAGCCCAACTACTTCTACTCATTTCCCCCCCCCCTAAATATTTATCTTTTACTTGACAACTAAATTTTAGCTTAAGATGTGAGATGACGAGATCAAACTAAGTTGTGTATGAATTCAAATCTTATCAAAAGCTTTCAAATTACTTAAATTGTCCCATTTTCTGCAGATAAGTAGACAATAAGATCGTTGAAATTTTAATCATCCTTTTTTTCAAAATTATTAAACACCTATTTTGGATTAATAATTAAAGAGTGGCTAACTGTTTCAACCCTTCTATTATTGAAATTAAACACATAATAATAATATTGATTCTCTTTAATTATCTATATACAAATAAATTTGACTATTTCAAATTTCATGGATTATAATCTATAAGCATGCTTCAATAATAATAATAATAATACTAATAATAATAATTTTTTGAAATTTAGTAGAGATAATTTGTGTTATTATATAAATATATATCTAGTAGCCTCAAGATAATGCCTTTTTTTTTGAAAAAAAAAATAAAAAAAATTCTGTTCTTTAATCTGGTTTGAAATATATATTTTTATTTAAATTTTTTTGATGTGACGTAAATATAAAAAGAATTTTATTTTTGCGTTTTTAAGTACCTATTGTGTTTAAATTATTTACAGTGAGTCAACATAAGAGGCACCGGCTATCACCGGTCACCGAAACCCATTCATCACGTGTATATATATAGACACTCCGTTCTGGCTCCAAAAAAGGAGTTAATTATTATATATTAACAGAGAGGGCGAGAGGCACAACTCCCGGCCAAATTTCTCCGACACAAATACAGAGCAAGGCCGGCGAACAACATGGTCGTCCTGAAAACACCAGAACGCGTGTGGGGGTCGGCGAAGCTGACGTCAGCCGGCTTGTTCATCTCGATGTCGGCCTTCATGGCTCTATGCGCTAAGAAAGCCGGACGAATCTCGCGCAAGCTGAAACCCAAGCCGATGATGATGAGCGATCGAAAATTCGACCCTAAAACGTCGCCGTTGGTTACGCGGCCGAAGCAGCTGATAACGACCTTGAGCAACAAGGCGATCAAATTCATGCACCGGAAAAAGATGGGCGAGGAGGAGGGCGGCGACGAAGGTGGGCCCGAGCTGAAGGACTGGGGGAACGGTGGGGTCTGGCAAAGGACGATCTTGATGGGTGACAAGTGTGAGCCGTTGGATTTCTCTGGCGTGATTTATTACGATAGTGACGGGAAGCAGCTGAACGAGGTGCCTCTCAAGTCCCCACGTGCGAGTCCACTGCCCGGGTATCTCACTAGGGCGGGGAAATCAGGGCTTTGATCAGGCCACCCGCCGGGGTTTGAAGTAGGTCACCCGCGGGGGGTTGTCATAGGAGAGGAAACGGCATGTAGCAAATGTCAACGTTCCATACTGCGTGTTTTTCTACAGTTTCACTTTCACATCTGTCGTGTTGTGATCTTAGTGGTCGGAGAGAATTGGGGGACCCCGGTGACGATGACACTGTCATTCACTTTGGGTTTTGTTTTTGGTGGATAGTGTTAATTATGTGTACAACATGTTTTTCACTTTTATTTTATTTTATTTGTTTTTTTTTTGTTTTTGGAAATTGTAGCGTAGATACTTGGTAGAGTTTAAAAATAAATAGAGGAAATTATGAAAATGAGAAGGCCAGGCTCCCCTGTGACAAAATCAATAAGAATTTCGTAAGCCTCTATATTTACTTCCATCTCATTGGTTTGTATTTTGATTAGTCAATGTTTTTGTGAGTAATTGAAAAGGCAAGAATACCTCTTCACATTTCACAGTATTATTATTTGGTTGACAATATTGGAACTAAAGCTTCGGTTGTATTCAATGCTAATATAGTAATATCACCTAAGGTAAAAGCCTAAAGACTGATGCACGTGGACACAGAAGATCATTCATTGAGTGCTACTTGAATTACTAGTATTTAGTTGTTTTATGTTATTTAATTTTTAAGACTTGAGGGTATTATTTTGTAATTTAATAATGAGTTTAACTTAAATCTGTCAAATTAGGGTTAGGATTAAGGTTTCAGTGTAGACAAAATTATGAATAATTGAACAAATGATTCATATTTTCTCTTTTTCCTAGCGGTGAGAGTCCATTAAATTCTCTTTTGTTTTTTTTTGTTTTTTGATTGTGTGACTTAATACTTTTCTTTTCCTCTTTCTTCTTTGATTGTGTGACTATTTTTCCCTCCCTTTGTTATTCTTTTACTTTTTTTTTTTTTTTTTGTTCAAATGATTTATATTTTCTCTTTTTCCTAGTGGTGAGACTCCATTAAATTCTTTTTTGTTTTTGTTTTTTGTTGGATTGTGTGACTTAGTACTTTTCTTTTCCTCTTTCTTCCTTTGATTGTGTGACTATTTTTCCCTCCCTTTGTTATTCTTTTCCTAATTTTTTTTTTGTTCAAATGATTCATATTTTCTCTTTTTCCTAGTGGTGAGACTCCATTAAATTCTCTTTTGTTTTTGTTGTTTTTTTTTTTTTTTTGGATTGTGTGACTTAGTACTTTTCCTTTCCTCTTTCTTCCTTTGATTGTGTGACTATTTTTCCCTCCCTTTGTTATTCTTTTCCTAATTTTTTTTTTGTCCTACATCAAAAACCAAAGGTATTGCAATATGCTTGTTTTTTTTTTTTTTTTTTTATTTAAAAAAAAATATTGCAATATGCTCAATTGGTCTATTTAAGTGTTATTTTGTACTCTAGACAAAACCTTTTCTCTTTTTTTTTTTTTTTTTTTTGGGCGTTGAGACTCCACCAAATTTTCATTGTGTGATTCAATCCTTTTCGTTTCCCTTTTCTTCTTTGATTGTGCAACTATTTTTCCCTTCCTCTGTTATTCTTTTTATTTTATTTTGTTTTGCATAAAAAACACAAGGTATTGCAATATGCTCAATTGACTTTCTTTTCCTCTTCCTAAGATGTCTAATTCAATAAAAAATTGATTACTTTACATAACTAATGTTGCATGCAAGTTGTTAGAATATTATATTTTCAGTGTGATGCGCGCACAACAACTATGGTGCAACTGCGAGCAGCAATCTAGTGTGACGCGGTACACAGCAATAACTATAGACCTACAGGCACGAATCTAGTGTGATGCGGGACTATGGTGTAGAGTGGATCTAGCGCATGAAGGCGCGTGGAGAGAGTGGGGAGCGTGAAACTCACACTCAGACTTTCCAATTTTGCACAATAAAACCTCTAAAATTTTCTGTCATGTATAAAAACAACTGCAACAAGCGTTTGGTGTATTGTTGAAACAAAAAGAAACACCAAAAAAAGGCTCAAATGGAAAAAGAAAACTGTACGAACGGGGAATGGAGGCTTAAAAGAGGCACCAAGAAAAAGGTGGTTCTAATACCATGTAGAAAAAGACAACAGAAAGATAATTGTAGAGAAGAAATTTGTATTTATGATATCTGTTCAATTGTACAATAGAATGACCTATTTATAGTTGAATGAGGCCATAAAAGAAATGAAATACAATAATTACAAAATCACATAAAATCAGCATATTTACAATAATGAATATGATATCAAATATGTTTGTAATATATTGAGAATATTACAGGAATATAATATTGCGGGAATATAATATTCTAACGCAAGTAAACACTATCTTGATAGAGATTATATATATATACATATATACATATATATATATATATATATATATATATATATGAGACTATCTTGATGGTAGTAGTGCTATCTTGATGTCACGGGTGACCTGGTTATAGACACAAATTTGTATATTGTATTAATTAAAGCAGGCCTTATTTTCTCTAAATTGGTGATAGTTTCTTTTTTTAATCAGGGATGCAAAACATGTTTGACTTATGTTCCAAAAAATTGCTTTCCACTTTTTGCTTCCACCTTAGATCCACTTCCAGTAGGACAAAATTTTGGACATAAATTTTGCGGCCACGCTCCGAGAATAATTTGACAACATAAGAAGAAAGATCTAAGGCGCCGTTTGGCAATAGACTTGCCCAAGTCTTAATATATATTTTTTTAAAAAATTAAACTTAATAACATTTTACTTTTTATATCACATCAACCGTTTTATGGTCACGTTCGTACCAAAAAATTGATGTGATTTCTGTCCGAGAATAATTTGACAACACAAGAAGAAAGATCTAAGGCGCGGTTTGGCAATAGACTTAGCCCAAGTCTTAAATTTTTTTTTTTTTATAAAAAAATTAAACTTAATAATATTTTTACATTTTATATCACATCAACCATTTTTTTTAATTATTTAAATAAAAAACCCACTACAAAACAAAATATTTCACTTTTTTATAAAAAAAATTTAGAGCTTCTATTTATTATATATCACGTTAATCACTTGCAAATAAAAAATTATTTGCCAAATGGAGCCTTAGAACTCATCTTTTGCTCAAGTTGCACGTAAAGAGTATTTATGAGTGTTTTGACCCATTCAAATATGATAAGAAATGGGTTTGGGTTTCTGAATGAACGCAAGCTAAAAAGTTTGAAGTGAAGAAGAAAACGATTAGTTGATTATGAGCATTTCTATTGACTGTGAATTTCGTTACGGACTGAGTCATCGTCCGAGTCAACTTCAGAGTACGTAAGCTTTGGGGCTTTTGAACAACTTTTTTACAGAAGAACATGCTGACTAGCTTTTATGGAAAATTAACAAAAAGACATTAAAAACATGCATTGTTGTGTTTTCTTTCTATGTTTTTCATCAATCTACCATGATGGAAGGCAATAAGTAGGGTCAAAACGACAACAATTTCAGGATTGGGTTAGTAGACTTTTTGGGATTGACTGTTGTGTTGATTAAGTAGGTTACAACGCATTTGCTCGGGTCTAAGAAGTACAACCTTAACTCATCCCCTTTTGTTATTGGTTCTGAGCTTTGAATCAATTTCAGCCGAAGAGAAGCCGATTCTTTTTATTAAATGGGTAAAATTGTCCGGACAAAAGGATCTGGTCAACTCGAGAGGATCTTCTTACATTCTTCACGGGGGAGGGTATAGGTTGATGCAAGACAAAAGGAATTTACAAGAAGAAAGACAGAAAAAGGGGAAAAAGAAAAGGATTGAGTCACATACCCCAAAGGAAAGAGATATAGATTTAATGACTAAATCATAACCTTAATTTGACTGAATTTAGGCTAAACCCATTATTGAATAACAAAATAACAAAACTCTTAAAAATTAAATATTACTAACTAATAAAACTAAAATAAAATTGCATGACGCAATAAAATCGTCTTGTCCCACGTTGTTGGGAATAAAACCACACTACAAGCCCATCAGGTTTTGGGTCTTAGGGCCAATGACAGGCCCACAGAGCTATTAATCAAATAGCAGAAGGTACAGTTAAAGTGTGGCTCTATTTCATATAGACCTATTCTAAGTTTGGATTAGGGAGAGATAGTTCAGGTCTATCTTAACTTTTCAGGAGAGCTAGTTCAAGTCTATCTTAACTCTTCTGGAGAATCAGCTTAAGCCTACTTCAACTCTTAAGCCTCACAATGTACAAAGGGATCTAAATATTTCTGTCTTGATTATGTTGAATTATTGAACTTTGTTCATCAAATTGCTCTTCTCCAAGGAATTGACTTAGGCATCGAAGTTTCCCAGGCATAGATACCGGCTGATAAGCGCTGAATGTTGCACATTTAAACTCCTTAACTAACATATGTTAATTCCTTAGCGTTGTTATTTGTTTGATTTTTGTTTAGTTTTTATGTTTCAGGCTTTATTTGATAGATGCAAAAATTCCATTGCAAATTAGGTTCTTAAAGGTCATTTGAATACATTCTGGTGGTTGTGGGATCGAGCACACTAGCCAAGAGCTCGAGCGCACCAGTAGAAGGGATCAAGCGCATCTGCGCTCGATCACCCACCACCAAGGCTCGAGCACATCATTCCTTAGCTTGAGCGCACACGGGCATACAATACATGGTAGGAATCCTTTTACAGCTTGGATTTGGTTTTCAATCTCCCAATTGGACTGGGAGATTGACCTCCGGTTTTCCTAGGGTTTCTAGGGTTCTCCTAATCCCTATAAATAAGCCTCTAAACATTGTAAACAGACATACCACTTCCTAGAGCAAAAAATCATTGGAGTTTAGCAGAGTCATGAGCGGCTAAACCCCTTTGTGGGGTGTTGATGTAACCCTATCCAAGTACAATGGTTTGATTGTATTTAATTTCTAGATTTTTAGTTCATGCATGTTGATTGTATAACTATGAGAATTGCTAGCTTTTGATTCTTTTCTTAATTATTAAATGCAATTGTTCTTAAATTCCAAAATCAATATTTGTGAAATTCTTTTCTTGTCTTAGAAAGCATTTTACTTTTGTTGATCTCAAATCATTCTTGTTTTCTGTGATTATGAGGATGATGGTTATACAATGGGTTGAATTGACATATGATCAATAGGATTTGATAGGCCATGCCTAGGGAAGACGGATTGTACTACACCCTAGTTTGTGTAATTTAGGTAGACAATCTGTGCCAACTGAAGATGAGTTACACTTATTCATTGATTATATGTATCCTGTTAAAGAATTTGGTAGTCCATACCTAGGGAAGACGGGTCATACAGCATCTTAGTGGTTAAGTGGACGATTCGTGCCAATCGAAGATGGATTATACTTATTCTTTAATAAGGTAGTTTCTTGTTTATTTATAACATGCATAGAATGAATTTCTAGATTAAATCTGATTAACCATTGTTGTGCGTATAGAGGTGAAGTCAATACCCTACACTCTATCTTATACTTAATTTCATGCACTTTAGTTACAAACCAAATCAATCACCTTTTTAATTAAGTTAATTTTGATATTTCGAATTTGATAACAAAATCCCTGCAGTCCTTGAGGTTCGACACCCTCAATATATCTCAATCCTACAGGATTCGTACTATTGTGAGTGGTTTATTATTATTGATATATTTTGGTATACAAAACGACCACATCAATTTTTAGCGTTGTTGCCGGGGACTGCTTAACGGTTTCGTTATTAAATTTTAAGGATTAATTTTAGCTTAATTTTTATTTTTCTGCTTTACTGTGTTTTTGATTTCTAATTTCTAATTTTGGTTTTTATGATTGTTTTTGTTTTTTTCTTGCATAGGTCAGGAGCTGCGAAGACCCTTGCACGGTTGCGCTCGAGCCCAGCTAGCCTGCAATCGAGCCTAGCATCGGCAGTGCGATAGAGTGCACCCTAAAGTGCGATTGAACGCAGCTGCGCAAGCCTGCCAAATTCCAGCAACTGCAGCATCGAATTTCCAGCACACCTTTGGGCCGTTTGTGAGCTTTTACTTTCTGTTTTAGTTTTTATTTTATTTTATTGTATTTCCTTTTTAGTTTATGTTGGGTCGCCGTTCTTTGTCTTTGCCATTAATTGCTTGTGACCCCGACATTGAACACACTCTTAGACAACTTAGAGTCGAAAGGAATTCTAAATTGCTTAGAGAGCACACCACTGAGACCATGGGCGGCCATATGGCTTTGAGAGATCACTATCTCCCTACCACACACATTTCCCCCACATGTCTCAGGCTACTGGACATTGTGGCAACCCACTATGAGATTAAGCCTAGCACTATACAAAGTCTACCATCTTTCCTAGGGCTTAACAATGAAAATCCTTACGACTTCCTCAATGAATTCTTAGCAATCTGTTCGACCATTAAATTGACTGGATTCACTGAGGATGCTCTAAGGATGCGTCTCTTCCCTTTCTCCCTCAAGGAAAGAGCCAAACATTGGTTCAATTCCTTATCACCTAACTCCATTACTTCTTGGGCTCAATTGCAACAAGAATTTATTAAGAAGTATTGTCCCATAGGAAAGACCAATGACATTAGGAGAGCTATCACTAGTATCTCCCAATATAAGGGTGAGCAATTCCATGAGACCTGGGAGAGACCGAGGGACCTTCTTAGATCATGCCCACACCACGTTGTCCCGAAATGGCAGCTTGTGCAAAGCTTCTATGATGGCTTGACCGAGCCTCATAGACAAATGGTAGATGCATCTTGTGGGGGGACATTTATGTTGAAGAGTGAGGATGAAGCATGGGCCCTGTTTCAAAATTTGAGTAGTAATTATGTTCATCATGCTTCTACTAAACGTAGGGCACCTGCACCTAAGGCACCAAAGGCCGATGGTCTTTTTGAGGTAGGGCATTCTGCAGATGTAGCCACCCAAGTAATTGATGCTATGACTAGGAAGTTAGATCAATTGATGGTTGCTGGTCTTGCTCCTAATTCTGCTCACAATCACACATGACCTGAACCATGCTCATTTTGTTCGAGTCCTATGTATCATATAAATGACTGCCCTACTGTTGGAAATTATGCTAATATTTCTAATGAGCAGGTCAATGCAGCTTTCTCACGATCGGGTAATGATCTGTATTCCAATACCCAACTCGGGGTGGAGAAATCAAGCTCAATCCAATAGGCTGCCCTACCAATCTCTTTTCACATACTGGCCTCCACAGCAGCAATACCAGGCCACACCACCTCCTCGGTTAGATTCTAACTTTGAGGATTGGATGCTACAAATGATGAGCGAGATAACCGAAAGGGGGGACGAGATGAGTCAGATAGTGAACTCGCACCCTTAATCAATTTCCAAGCTAGAGGCTCAGATGACACAAATGGCTAAAATCCTCAACATAATGGAAGAAGGGAAGTTTCCAAGTCAGCCGGTGGTCAATCCTAAGGGACTGTACATTGGGGAGGGGAGTTCCTCTAATCTAAAGCAAGTCCAGGCCATCACTACATTGCGGAGTGGAAAAGTGGTAGACAATCATGTGGACAAGGGTAAACAAGTAAGCACAAATGCATCTTCTTCATCTGCCCCACTCCTGAGATACCATATGAGCCTAGGGCACCATTCCCAGAATGTCTCAAGGCACCTTTCCACTTTGGGAAGCAAGGAGAGAAGATACAAGACATGATGGAGGTCTTCAAGCAAGTCAAAGTCAACATCCCACTCCTTGACGCCATCAAGCAAATTCCAGCCTATGCAAAGTTTCTCAAGGACTTGTGCACTCAAAAGAGGAAGAATCGGAAGCATATCCCCAAGAAGGTCATTCTCACCGAGCAAGTAAGCTCTTTGATTCAGCATAACACTCCTCCAAAGTTCAAAGACCTTGGAGGGCCTACAATTTTGTGCGTCATCGGAAACACTGAGATTAAGAGAGCCCTCCTCAACTTAGGAGTTGGTGTGAATCTGCTTCCTGACTCGGTATATCAGCAACTTGGCTTCGGGGAACTGAAACCTACAAGTACCGTCTCTTGCAATTAGCTGACCGATCTATCAAGAAACCCTGAGGGATTGTGGAAGATGTCATCATCAAGGTGGACAAGTTCTACTATCCAGTTGACTTTATAGTTCTTGACACAGAACCTGTCCCAAATCTAGAGAAACAAATTCCTGTCATCCTCGGGCGACCTTTCCTAGCCACAGCCAATGCATGCATCAATTGTCGGACTGAAGTAATGAAGATCTCATTTGGGAATATGAAGATCAGACTGAACATCTTCAATGCCTTTCAGAATACACCTGATCAGAATACATGTTTCTTCTTGGATGACATTGGAGAAACTGTTGAAGACCCACCTCCTGATCCTCTATCTGAAGCCCCATCATGGAGAAACCCATCGGAGCCTATGCCTCTCACTTCAAGTACTCTATCACTTGATGACAACCCCATATGGGACATGTATCACTCAGAGGTTACAGAAGTGGACTTCATTAGGGTGGACAATTTTTTGGCAAGTTCCCTGGCTGCCCCGGTTTTTGAGAACCCCCATAGAGAGAAAAAGTTGATCATGAAACCAGTTCGAGACAAACACCCTGAGTATCGTCATGGGGAGCATCAAGACCTTTCAGCTGAGAGAAGCAGTTTTGGGATGTTAAGAGGAATCCTCTTCCTTATGGAGTGCTACATGATCATGAAAAAGATGGGATGGAAGAGCTTGATTGGACTTCTGAAAGATTGAGGTAAGATCCTTCGGAACTCAGACTTAAATTGAGAAATACCTCATAGGATCAAGCCTAGGCCCTGTGCGCTCGACTCCTCACTCCACCAGGGTACATGATCTCTATCCAGGTTTATTTTATCCATTGTTGTTTCATTCTTTGATTATATTTTTACAACAATGTGTGCATCTCATTGGTATTTGGTTGGAGTATCACTCTGTTTTTTAGGACATATGTTTTTGCATTCAAGTTTGGGGGTATGATATACCCACATCTCCTCATTTAGGTATTCCTATCCTCTTACTCTTGTTTTTCAATTCTGTACATACATTGGGGACAATGTATGATTAAAGTTTGGGGGTATGGAGAAACAAAACACTGTCCAAATTTTGTTGTTATGTCATTCTTAAGCATATGGTTGAGCTTTGATTTTGGTTTGAATTTCATTAGTAGACTTAAAGTTATGAACACATGATCATTTGACTTAGGAATTTTGAGTCTTGTTACTTACTTTTGGCAACATGAGATGCTTCTTGTTTCAATTTAAGTTTATCTTGAGCACACTAGCACATGTTTGTGGGGTATGCAATTTGAGACCAATTATGTTTGTTTTCAATGTCTTGAAGTCTGTTGGGTGACATATTGAATAAATAACCTTGGCATGTTATTATAAAAAATAATAATAATAATAATAAAAAAATTCAAGTTGAGTTTTTCACTGAGTAATCGGACCTCTTGCCTCATTAAGCAATGAGTGTTCACCTCAAAAAGTGAGAAGTTTGATTTGATTAATAAAATTGCTAGCTTAGTTTCGTAACCTTTTTTATTCGTGTTAGTAAGTCCTTAGGGGTATCTTTACACCTAATGCCCTAAAACCATTTGGTTTGGGAGTCATTGGCTTAACACTCGATACATGGATCTATTAGAATGCTTAAGGGAGCTAAGCATTGAAAAGCCTGCAGAAAAAGAAAAAAGAAAAAAACAAAATGTATGCCTTGGTTTTTTCATCTGATAGAAGTCCAATAAATTCTGAGATGTTGATTCATTTATATTGGAATTATTTTGAAGCCTCAGAATTGTGTGTTAGTTCACTTTGCACTAATTGAAACTTGTTGTATCTTAATCTGTCATTGGTAAGTGATTTGACTTGTGAATTCCTTGAAATTTGGAAGATGGAGTTTATAATTTTGAGCTTGCTAATGAATGAGAACCATTATTTTTGTGATACTTTATTCTTTTGAATGACATAATGATGATAATGTTTGTGGGTATCATTCCTGAAAAACCCTCAAGAGACTTCACTCGTCCTCTAGGGAATGCCTAGGGGTTTAAAAGGCTTGTTGCATACGCTAAATGCAATTGTACATCCTACGAAAGATGGATTTATCTTTTTGTTTTTTAGTTTATTTTCTGTTTTGTATTGCTAAGGGACTAGAAATATGTAAGTTTGGGGGGTGTGATAAGAGCTGAATGTTGCACATTCAAACCCCTTAACTTGCATATGTTAATTCCTTAGCGTTGTTATTTGTTTGATTTTTGTTTTGTTTTTGTGTTTTATGCTTTATTTGATAGATGCAAGAATTCCATTGGAAATCGATCTCTTAAAGGTCATTTGAATGCATTATGGCGGCCGTGGGATCGAGCACACTAGCCAAGAGCTCGAGCGCATCTGCGCTCTATCGCCCACCACCAAGGCTCGAGCACACCTGTGCTCGAGCTTATCATTCCTAAGCTTGAGCGAACACGAGCGTACAGTACACGGCAGGAATCCTTTTACTGCTTGGATTTGGTTTTCAGTCTTGCAATTGGACTGGGAGACTGACCTTCGGTTTTCCTAGGGTTTCTAGGGTTTTTAGGGTTCTCCTAATCCCTATAAATAGGCCTCTAAATATTATAAACAAACACACCGCTTCCTAAAGCAAAAATTCATTGGAACTTAGCAGAGTCATGAGTAGCTAAACCCCTTTGTAGGGTGTTGATGTAACCCTATCCAAACACAATGATTTGATTGTATTTAATTTCTAGATTTTCAGTTTATGCATGTTGATTGTATAACTGTGAGAATTGCTACCTTTTGATTCTATTCTTAATTATTAAATGCAATTGTTCTGAAATTCCAAAATCAATATTTGTGAAATTCTTATCTTGTCTTAGAAAGCATTTTCTTTTGTTGATCTCATATCATTCTAGTTTTCTGTGATTATAAGGATGATGGTTATACAATGGGTTTAATTGACATATGATCAATAGGATTTGATAGGCCATGCCTAGGGAAGACGGATTGTACTACACCCTAGTTTGTGTAATTTAGGTAGACAGTCCGTGCCAACCAAAGATGAGTTACACTTATTCATTGATTGTATGTATCCTGTTAAAGAATTTGATAGTCCATACCTAGGGAAGACGGGTCGTACCGCATCTTAGTGGTTAGGTGGATGATCCGTGCCAACCAAAGATGGATTATACTTATTCTTTAATAAGGTAGATTCTTGTTTATTTATAACATGCATAGAATGAATTTCTGGATTAAATCTAATTAACCATTGTTGTGCGGATAGAGGTGAAGTCAATACTCTACACTCTCTCTTATATTTAATTCTCTTTTAATTTCATGCACTTTAGTTACAACCCAAATCAATCATCTTTTTAATTAAGTTAATTTTGATCTTTTGAATTTGATAGCAAAATCCCTGTAGTCCTTGAGCTACGACACCCTCAATATAGCTCTATCTTATAGGATTCGTACTATTGCGAGTGGTTTAATATTATTGATATATTTTGGTATACAAAACGACCACATGACCGGCGGATCCTTTGACGGTCATGTGGTTTAATATTTTTGGATTAAATCTGATTAACCATTGTTGTGCGGATAGAGGTAAAGTCAATACCCTACACTCTTTCTTATATTTAATTCTCTTTTAATTTCATGCACTTTAGTTACAACCCAAATCAATCATCTTTTTAATTAAGTTAATTTTGATCTTTTGAATTTGATAGCAAAATTCCTGTAGTCCTTGAGCTACGACACCCTCAATATAGCTCTATCCTTTAGGATTCGTACTATTGCGAGTGGTTTCATATTATTGATATATTTTGGTATACAAAACGACCACATGACCGGCGGATCCTGTTCTTAATTATTAAATGCAATTGTTCTTAAATTCCAAAATCAATATTTGTGAAATTCTTCTCTTGTCTTAGAAAGCATTTTCTTTTGTTGATCTCAAATCATTCTAGTTTTCTGTGATTATAAGGATGATGGTTATACAATGGGTTTAATTGACATATGATCAATAGGATTTGATAGGCCACGCCTAGGGAAGACGGATTGTACTACACCCTAGTTTGTGTAATTTAGGTGGACAGTCTGTGCCAACCGAAGATGGGTTACACTTATTCATTGATTGTATATATCCTGTTAAAGAATTTGATAGTCCATACCTAGGAAAGACGGGTCGTACTGCATCTTAGTGGTTAGGTGGATGATCCGTGCCAATCGAAGATAGATTATACTTATTCTTTAATAAGGTAGATTCTTGTTTATTTATAACATGCATAGAATGAATTTCTGGATTAAATCTGATTAACCATTGTTGTGCGGATAGAGGTGAAGTCAATACCCTACACTCTCTCTTATATTTAATTCTATTTTAATTTCATGCACTTTAGTTACAACCCAAATCAATCATCTTTTTAATTAAGTTAATTTTGATCTTTCGAATTTGATAGCAAAATCCCTGTAGTCCTTGAGCTACGACATCCTCAATATAGCTCTATCCTATAGGATTCGTACTATTACGAGTGGTTTAATATTATTGATATATTTTGGTATACAAAACGACCACATGACCGGCGGATCCTTTGACGCTCTTACTATTTTGTTGCCATTAGGGAGCATCACAAGTGCATTCCGAATCTATCATGCGCACACTTCGAAGAATGTGTAGCTCACGCCATACCGGAAATAGTTAGATAGAAAATTGTTTTAACAGTTTGGCACCGTCTGGGGGAACGATTATTTGTTTCTCATATAAAAAAAATCTGTTATGGCACCCGAGAGATGTTCGGAGAGCCAAAACAATTTGTAAAAGAATGCCCAGTAGAATCATATTGATTAGCTAGATCCTCCCCGGGTCCACTAGGGGGACCTGGGAGGCATGGATAGACTTGCCGACTTAGAAAGGAGATGTGCTCACATAGAGCGAAAAGTGGCGTTGAAAACCCTTGTGGTAGAAAAACTTATCTTGGATATCGACTCACCGTTCACCAACTAGGTGGCAGATTTCTAGCTACCAGACTAATTCAAAACCCCACAAATTCTGGCCTACACCGGGGAAGGAGATCCCGCCGAGCACTTGGAGACCTACAGAACTCACCTTGGCCTTCACAAGACCCCTGATGAGGTGGCATGCTGGGCCTTTCCTCTCACTTTGTTCGGAATGGCCAGGGAATGGTTCAAGAGGCTGCCCTAGAATTCCATTGATAATTTCAAGGATATGAGCCGGATGTTCCTAACACAGTTTCTAGTTTCATGAACACGGAAGAAATCCTCTGGGTACTTGCTAACAATACAACAGCGAAAGGATGAAACTCTCAAAAAGTATATCATCTGGTTCAACCGGGCGAAGATGTCAGTAGAAGATCCAAACGACCAAAAGGTGTTTGTTGCCCTCTACCAGGGCATTCTACCTAGAGGAGCTTTGACAAATAGGTTGATTCGAAAACAACCCGGCACTCTTCAACACTTGATGAACAAAGTGGAAGAGGTCATCAACCTGGAGGAATCTCTAAAGGCTATGGCTAGCTCAAGGCGACTCTAAGAGGATATATGGGAGAAGAAAAAAAAATGACCCCAAAGGGCCAACGACGAACGGGAGCTAGCAAAGAAGTTCACTGACTACGACTTCACGCCCCTCAATGCCGAGATAGAAGAAGTTCTCATGGAGATCAAGAAAGACCCAGAATTTTGTAGAGCGCTAAAAGTGCCAGGTAATCCTCCCTAAAGGAATAACGATAAATATTGTGATTTCCATGAGGAGATAGGTCATTACACTAAGGGGTGCATAACCTTAAGGTTATTAATCAAGATGTTTATCAAGAATGGAAAGCTAGTTTGGTACTTGGGGGAACAAAGGAACTTTGGGGGCAATCATCTTCAGAATCGCCATCCTCGACAATACCATCCACAAAATCATCCTTACCAAGGAGATAAGAATTGGGAGAATGGCCTCCGGGAAAGCGCGAAAAGAGGAGTGACCGAAGACTGGAAAGAGATAGGAGTCCACAACCGAGAGGACTAAGGGTCCAAGATGTGATGGCGAAAATACGGTAATGATGGCTACTGCAGGAGGGGGCCATGCAGTTATCACACCCGGCTAAAGATGGAATAACAACTATGTTATTGCTTATTTTCTCTTAGGTTTATGTTTTTATCAACTATGTTATTGCTTTCGGACTTTTTCATAAAGACATGGTATCCCCTGGATTTTAAGGGCATGGATATTTTTAATAAAAGAACGAGGCTAACTTAAGCATCGGAGTGTCCTCGGTCTAAAGACCACCAAACCATTGATGCCTCTTCTTTTGCAGGAATTAGGATGTAGGGTGAAAACCTTAAGGAGAAACAAGGCTACATGGAGAAAACCCTAAGGAAAAACAAGGTGATAGGGAGAAAACCCTGAGGGAAAAAAAGGCTATAGGGAAAAAACATAAGGAAAAACAAGGCTATAGGGAGAAAACCCTAAGGAAAAACAAGAAGAGCCAGGCCACCCCCGGAGACAAGAGGAAAACCCGGGCCATGCCATCCTAAGAAGGAAGGAAACATAGGTAAAAGTTTGAGCTTGGCTGTTTAGCTAAGCCCAGTAGGTAAGGTCGGGTTTAACTCCCGGTACATAGGTAAAGGTTTGAGCTTGGCTGTTTTAGCCAAGCCCAGTAAGCAAAATCGGGTTTAACTCCTAGTTCATAGGTAAAGGCTTGAGCTTGGCTATTTAGCTAAGCCGGGTAGGCAGGGCTGGGTTTGACTTCCGGTTCATAGGTAAAGGTTAGAGCTTGGTTGTTTTAGCCAAACTCGGTAGGTAGGGCAGGGTTTGACTCCTAGTTCACAAGTAAAAGGTTTAAGCTTGGCTATTTTAGCCAAGCCTGGTAGGCGGAATTGGGTTTAACCCCCAGTTCACAGGTAAAGGTTTGAGCTTGGTCGTTTTAGCCAAGCCCGGTAGGTAAGGTCGGCTTTGACTCCTGGTTTACACGCACAGTCATGGGGGGTAAATGTAGTAATAATGTTTGTGGGAATTGTTATTTCAGGAGAAAGGTTTACATGGTTGCAGGTTTATGGATGAAGGAAAATGCTCGGTTCTTCAACCAAGTCCAAAAAGATATGACAGGTTTCACCCTCAGGAAAAGAAGAGTGTTGGGGGGTACTCTCGGGAACTAAGACGATGCCATGAAGAGCTCCAGCTGTTAAGCTCCAGGTACACTCACACGGAGATGTGAGTCTTGGACAATGCCAAACAACGAGTCATCCAGGGAATCTGATTAAAATTCCCATTACCCAAGTACCGCGGCTAAGGGAATTGGGGGGTAACTGTTGGGAATAAAACCACACTACAAGCCCATCAGGTTTGGGCCTTAGAGCCAATGACAGGCCCACAAAGTTATTAATCAAATAACAGAAGGTACAATTAAAGTGGGCCACTATTTCACAGAGACCTAGCCAAAGTATGGATTGGGGAGAGATAGTTTAGGTCTATCTCAACTTTTCAGGAGAAATAGTTCAAGTCTATCTTAACTCTTCAAGAGAGGTAGTTCAAGTCTATCTTAACTCTTCAGGAGAGCTAGTTCAAGTCTATCTCAACTCTTCTGGAGAACCACTTCAAGCCTACTTCAACTCTTAAGCCTATAAATATGCTCCTACACAAGCTACAAAGGGATTTGAATATGTGATATTGATAATACTTGATTAGGTTGAATTATTGAGCTTTGTTTATCAAATTTCTCTTTTCCAAGGAACTGACTTAGGCATCAGAGTTTTCTCGGTATAGACGCAAGCGGATCCTTTGACACTCTTACTATTTTGCAGCCATCAAGGAACATCACAAGCTCATTCTGAATCTATCACGTGCACACCTCGAAGAATGTGTAGCTCGCGCCTTACCGAAAACAGTTAGACGGAAAATTGCTCTAACACATGTCATAGATACAATTGCTTGAGTTCCAACCAATATGATGGTTTTTATCTTACTACATTCACAATGGGCTATCTACATTTAGGTTTTCTCTAAAAATTTAACAAAACACATAAAAAGACCTATTTAATAAACTCTCAGTCTTTACATTACTTTAAATTTAACTCTTGTCAAATTAATTCCCTACATTTCAATAGCCAAAAAGTAAAAGTTATATCATTTTTTATTCTTATTTTTTACTCTCTTCTATTGTATTGGTTTAAAACTAATAAAAAAATGGTATTTAACTAAAGCAGAGAAGTATATAGAGAGTTTGATGTTTGGTTCCTTTTAAAAGTGGCTATTTAGATTTACTAAAGAGAATTTTTCTCCTCAAATTTATATTTTATTTGAGGAGTTCATTGTGAATGCTTTAAGTTCACATGGTCTGATAAGTAAAATCACCCTGGTAACATCGGTCCGTCCAAGGCAATGAGCTTAGATGGGCAAGCTATTGATGGTGGGCCTATATCACTTAGGTGGATCAAAACCCTCCAAATGGAACCATTAAAGTTTTAAAAATTCATCCCATGTCTAATGATGTGCATGGTTCAATGGATTAGTACATGGCACATGTCATATAGGGCATGGGATTAAAACTTTAGGGTTTCAACTTAGCATAATTTTAAAATAATAATAATAATAATAATAATAATAATAATAATAATAATAATAATAAAAGCGAAAGTCCCTAAACCCTAATCTAGCCGAAAAATCCATAGCCATTTTTTTGTTCAATTTTTCTTAAGAACAAGTTTTTAATTAAAAAGGTGGTTAACAGCCAATAACCCTTAGTTTATGAAAATCAACCTTTAATATTTTAAGCTAATACATGTCATTAGCCCATGGTTTATGAAGTCAACCTTTGAGGCCTGATGAGAACTCTTGGTCCTTAGAGTAAGCCATATTTACTGAGTTCCTAACCTCACCTTTAAGTGCCCTCCACATGCACACCCTCTTAGGCCATTCGTCCTCTTTGAATTTTCCTTTCCATTCTCTCATTTTCTCGTTAAAAATAAATTGTTGGATCTCAAAGAAGCATAAAAGAGTAGAATAAAATAACTCAATCAGACAAGACACCAATTAAACATGGTTCGGCTTAACAAGCTTACATCTACATACATAGACATCCAAAAGGAAATTCACTAGCAAAAGATAGAGTACAATGAGTAGTAGGGAGAAAACCCTTCAAAACCCAAAGCCTCAATTATAACGCCTTCAAAATTAATTAATTAAAATATTTAATTTAGAGTGCTACTTTTTGTGCTCCCAAATTAATTAACTTGTAATTAAATAAAAGTACTACATTTAATAATAGTAATTAGAGTGAAAAATAATATCGCGGAATGCAGAAAAAATAAAAAAATGAGTTGTACACCACTACCTCAAAGGAATCTCTTATACAATTACAAACTAGAGTCTTTAAGAGAAAACAATAACTAACTACTCACAAAATAACTGAAACACCTGAAGTTCTAAAGGTAGAGCGATTGAGAGTAATTGTAACAAATTCTTATTAAAATTCGTATTCTTCTGCCACATGTTCACCATAGTAACATAAAATCACCAAAGCGCTATAAACTTCCATTATTATGAAATCACAAACTCATAATGTGCTAGTATTTAATAACCTCATAAGGAATAAAGTTACTAAAACAAACTTCAAAATCATACATCCTTAAAACTTTAAAACAATACATACTATAATTCTTTCCATACAATTCAAGAACTAAAAGATCTTAATCCTTAAGTTATAGTAAATGCCATATTACCCTTGCTGAAAATATGAGCCACAAATCAAATGGGTGAAAGCTTTACACCTGAAAGTCCAACCTCTCGAAATTATACAACTTGCTAAAATATATAGTACAATGAACAATAACTCCAAAACTCAAACCTTGAAAACCTTTATCCTTCCTTCCTTGTTGCATCATGTGAACCTCTTGGCTTCGTCGTGGTATTTCCTAATCACTGCACTCTCTATAAATGCAATTTGTAAATTAATACATATTGCATTTACAGGTAGAAGTGGGTAGGTCTACGACTTAGTAAGTAAAGTAAGGTTAACATTGTGTGCATGTAAGCCTTTATTAAACTCTCGAACATAACCTCTTAAGGAATTCTTTTGAAGTTTTATTAATAATGGAAGTAGAATTGGAAAAACATCTTCTTTAGCTCTGTGTGTGTGTGTGTGTGTGTGTATATATATATATATTTTACCCTTTGACATAACTCCCCAAATTTAAACTGTGAGCGGTGCATGTTGGCTTGTCCTGAAGGACCCATAGGCTCATCTTATCGTCACAAGAGAAAGCTACCGGGTTGGGAACTCCCCTGGGTAAAGGCCACTCTGCCGATAGCACAATCCTTCTCATAACCGTCCTTCGGTGTGCTTGCCATGCTACCCATGCAATCCGGTACCGGTCGTGACTATGGTAGTGCCTCGGGGTTAAACATTTATAAACATGAATGCACATGTAAAATTTTATATAACCTTTAGAGCTCATTCCATTCATAATAATAACATGTGCCAATCATAGTATAAAATCTTTGCATACTTTACATAATCATAACATGAGAATTTATCATGAATAAGACACAAAATATAGAAGGAAGTATAACTTAAAGAAAAACATGAGTCAGAAAATTCCTGACCTTTTTGAAAGTTTAATAGATAATTTATGTCGGGGTTTTGGGGTATTTTCACCTGCTCTTATTTCATGAAAGATACAATTTCTTTATTTCATAAAACTTAAGGCATCACTGCACACAATAAAATAAATATCTCATTGAAAAAAAAAATATCAGTATACATTAGTTTATAAAGAGAAAATTAGTTTTTTTTTTTTTTTTCCTTTCAGTGAGACCGTTTAACCTTAACCCACTTACCTGGCATCACATGCTCTTATTTGGAACCCGTATCCAACATTTAATCCCCTACAATAGAGATAAAAAGTCCTTAGTCATCATTTCAATTACAAGTTTCAGTCACGCATCACTTCTTCGCTAAGGATCTTAGCTGCAATTTCTATCCCACCATTGTCTATCCTTAGCCAAAAACATTACAGTGACATCAAACCCCACCATCAATGGCGGAGCCACATGTCTGCCAGAGGTGGCCGTGGCCGCCCCAAGAAGTTTTTTTTTTGAAAAAAAAAAATTAAATGGGATTCATCAAATTATTGAGATTTTTTTTTAAAATTTTTTATTTATTTATTTTCTAAATAGGGCCCCTCCATTCTCCAATATATATATATATATGAAGAATGCGCTGTAGCTGGCCCCTCTGTATTAAAAAAAAAAAAAAGTTTATGTTTCTTTTGGCGGCTGGTCTGATATTATTTATTAAAAAAATTTTGTTTTCCTCCCTTTCTTAGAATCTCAATTTCACGCATCTTCTGAGTCTTCTCCCTCTCTCCCCCTCAGTCCCTCTCATTTCTCAAGTTTGAAGACTGTTTCAATCGCTCTCTCTCTCTCACTCTCAGTCTTTCATAGGCAGTAGACGCTTTGGAGATCAGGTGGGTTTTTTAGTTTTTGTTCCTTGAAATTTATTTAGGGTTAATTTTATACATTTAACCTTGATTTTTTTTCCCTCTTAAGGCTTAATGGGTGTCATGTATTTTCAGGGCAGAAAATAGGTGGTCATTGGTCAGATTGACAGATTGGATTGGGTCCATTAGGAGCTTGGATTTTTACCAGAAACACTGAGGTAGGTATCCCAAGAATCTGCTTAATTTTTTTTATTCTGATTCCTGAAAGTGTTATGATGTTGTTTAGCCGCTTTGGCTCTTTAGGAATCGGCTGGTTTGCTATTATTTATTAAATTTTTTTTTGTTTTCCTCCCTTTCTCAGGATCTCAATTTCACACCTCTTCTGAGTCTTCTCCCTCTCTCCCCCTCAGGGCCTCAGTCCCTCTCAAGTTTGAAGTCTCAATCGCTCTCTCTCACTCTCAGTCTCTCACCAACAGTAGACGCTTCTGAGATCTAATAAGTTTCTATTCCTTAAAATTTATTTAGGGTTAATTTTATACATTTAACCTTGATTTTTTCCCGCTTAAGGCTTAATGGGTGTCATGTATTTTCAGGGCAGAAAATAGGTGGTCACTGGTCAGATTGACAAATTGGATTGGGTCCATTGGGAGCTTGGATTTTTACCGGAAACACTGAGGTAGGTATCCCAAGAATTTGCTTAATTTTTTTTATTTTGATTCCTGAAAGTGTTATATTGCTGCTGTGTTATGATATTGTTTAGCCTCTTTGGCTCTTTAGGCTTTGATCAAATTAAGAGAAAAAATTGAATAATATATGTTAGTGGTACCCATTAATCATTATAAATAGACATCAATTTGATTTCAATTAAGCAATACGACAAAAATTGGAGCATAACTGAAAGTCTGAAAGCTTGAAACTAAGTGAAAATTGTTGTTGTGTTACTGTTTAGCCTCTTTAGGCTTTGATCAAATTAAGAGAATAATACATGTTAGTGGTACAACCCATCATAAATAGTTGCATTTGTTCTATTATCGGTAATGTATATTGGTAATTCGATCGTCTATCTTACGGGGTTGTGATTTAACTTGAAAATTTTAGGTTCATGCATCATGTCAAAGTTTAAAACTTTTGATTTGTTCTTTAAAAGGAAAGAAGCTGACATTTCGAAAAGTAGTACACCGTTGGATCTTAATGCCGGAACTTCAAATCCCGGTGAGCGTCATCTTAAATCTTCAAGGGTTGAAGATGAAGAACATCCTTGCAGAGAAGCTCTAATTGCGGAGACACAAGAGGTTCATTTTAAATTATCCACACTTAAAGTTGATAAAGTTGATGTTTCTTCTACAGAACGAGATCCAGAATTACGTCCTCCAATGTGGGACTATCCTGTCAATCAACTAGATAAAATAAGACTGGCTTATTTGAAACATGGTCCATATCAACTTATTCTTCGAAAGGAACAATATCTACTTTCTAAACCAGAAAAGCACCCTTGTCGCTTTCAAGCTTCTTGGTTCACACAATTTTCAACTTGGCTTGAGTATTCTCGTTCTACGGATGCTAGATATTGTCTACCATGTTATCTTTTTTCTATGAAAGCACTTGGACGTCCTGGATGGGATGTATTTACTATAAAGTGATTTAGAAGTTGGAAAAAGGTTCATGATGGAAAAAATTGTGCCTTTTTGACTCATATTGTGGAGGATCCATGTTCACCTCATAATAATGCTGTGAAATATTGTGAGGATTTGCGAAATCAAGCACAACATATTGATAAAGTATTGAATGCACAAAGTACCGAACAAATTCTAAATAATCGACTTTGTGTGAAAACTTCTATTGATGTTGCTCGGTGGCTTGCATTTCAAGGATGTTCTTTTAGAGGTCATGATGAGACTTTTGATTCAAAAAATCGAGGTAATTTTCTTGAGGTGATTCAAAATTTGGCATCATATAATGAGAAAATTGCAAGTGTTGTTTTGGAAAATGCTCCACAATCTGCAAAGTATACTTCACATACAATTCAAAAGGAGATTTTGCATGTCATTGCAAATAAAGTGCAAGATAAAATTCGTGAAGATATTGGAGACTCTAAATTTTGCATTATTGTTGATGAAGCACGAGATGAGTCTAAGAGAGAGCAAATGGATATTGTTTTGAGATTTGTTGACAAAGATGGTTTTCTATAAGAACGTTTCTTTGATATAGTTCATGTTAAAGACACATCAACATTGACTCTAAAGAATGGAATATCTGATGTTCTCTCTCGTTATCATCTTGTTATTCAAAATATCCGTGAACAAGGATATGACGGTGCTAGTAACATGTGTGGTGAATGGAAAGGATTGCAAGCATTATTTCTTAATGATTGTCCTTGTGCATACTATATTCATTGTTTTGCTCATCGATTACAATTAGCATTAGTTGTTGCATCTAGAGAGGTGGATTCTGTTCATGTGTTCTTCACAAATTTAAATTTTATTATCAATGTGGCCAGTGCTTCATGTAAATGTCATGATCTACTACAAGCTGTTCATACAACACAAATTGCACATATGCAAGTTATTGGTGAGCTTGAAACTGGAAAAGGGGCTAACCAAATTGGCACTTTGAAACGAGTTGGTGATTCTCGTTGGGGTTCTCATTTTAATTCTATTTGTAGCATAATACGGATGTTTGATGCAACTTGTACAGTGCTTGAAGATGTTCAAAGAGAAGGAGGTACCTACTCTCAATGAGGAGATGCTAAGGCTGCTTATAAAATGATTACATCCTTCGAGTTCATATTTATTTTATATTTAATGAAGGAACTCATGGGCATTACTGATGTTCTTTGTCAAGTTTTGGAGCAAAAATCTGTAGACATTTTGAATGCTATTCATTCAGTTTCTATTGCGAAAAAACTTATCCAAAAGTTGAGAGATAATGGTTGGGATAATTTGCTTGAGAACATTGTCTCTTTCTACAAGAAATTTGAAATTGACATTCCAAATTTGAGTGCTCGTTATATTGAAGGTTGAGGTCGTAATCAAAAGAATCACATTACAGTGGAGCACCATTATCATTTTGACATGTTCAATACTACTATCGACTTTCAATTGCAAGAGCTTGATAGTAGGTTTGGTGAAAAGGCGATGGAACTTTTGGCACTTAGCTCTGCTTTGGATCCAAAAGATGCTGATAAATCCTTCAAAATTGGCGATATATGTATCCTTGAGGAGAAGTATTATCCTCTTGATTTTTCTGAGCAGGAGAAAATTAATTTGAGATATCAGTTGAGGTATTTTGAATTTGATGTCCTTACCGATCCAACATTACAAAATTTGTCTTCCATTGCAGAATTATGCCAAGGATTGGGAAAGACAGAAAAATCAAAGACATACTATCTTATTGATAGATTGATTCGTCTTATTTTGACTCTTTCAGTGCCTACAGCAACTATCGAACGAGCATTTTCAGCAATGAAAATTGTTAAAACACAACTACACAACAAAATGGAGGATGATTTTCTTGCAAATAGTTTAGTTCTTTATATTGAAAGGGAAATTGCTGAGAGCTTCGATTTAGATTCGATACTTGATGATTTTGTATTTCTAAAAGACTGTAAAGTGCAGTTCTAAACACTTTTTTTTGTATTTCTGTCTTTTTGATATAGTGCCGACATGTTATATTTCTAATATATCAATTTGAGCACATATTTATTAACTTTTATAAATATTTTTTTGTGATGCATATATTGTGTGAATTACCAAATTTTCAGCGTGAAAAAAATTTTTAGGATGCAAAAAAAAAATTTTAGGACCCGAAATTTTTTTTTTTACGGCCCCTACATTCTGAAACGTTTGGCTCCGCCACTGCCCACCATGCTTGATTTATATGCCTCCCATAAAATTATAATAATCAATAAATCCTTCATGCAAGACCATATAATACCTCCCCAATTTCATATTGGTCCTCACACTCAAACCATCAAAGGGGTTAGCTAGGTTAATAGCAAAATCAACACCAATACTATTACTTTGCCACAACCTATTTTACTATCATCATTCTAGATTAACATAAACAACATCCAAAGAGCCCATTTATAGCGTAATCTGGTTGACTATATAAAATTAGAATACCAAATCAATTCATCTACCAATTCCCTCATGGAACAACAAAATCCATAACAATTACTTGATTAGTTAACAACCCAAATTAGTATTACCGAAAATTTGAAATCAAAATATGTTACCGATAAATCAACAAAATCAACTAAGCTCTTCTGAAATTTCTTCAAAAGGAAAATTACACTTTAACCCGCCCCCCCCCCCCCCCCCCCCGGGCAAAAGTTTGGGGTGATTTTCAATTTAACCTCCAAAGTTTTAATTTTTGCAATGCACGCCCCCAAACTTCTAAATTTTTGCAATTCGACCATTCCGTCAATCAAAAGGGGCCCTTTTGATTGACGGAACAGTAATGCACGTGATCTCTATTGGCCTTTTTGTACCCAAAATGCCCCCATCAAGTGCACAACACGCACGGATGCCCACCCCACCTAACCCACGCCCAGCCCAACCCAAGCTAACCTGCAATTACTATTTCCCAACACTTAAACAACAATAATAAGTCAGGGGCAGAAGCATGAGTTCAACAAGCTGGTTCATGAGAGAAAGTGACGCGACAGAGGAGAACCCACTTCTGTGACAACCACGCGACAACCACTCGATAGATTCTCAACAGACTAGCACCCAAAATTGGAACTTTTGCGCAATTGATTTTGACAAGGTAAGTTTTTAACCTTTAGAATTCGTATATTCGCACCAAACTATGTAGTATAAAATTAGGGTTTTTGGTAATTTGGGGGTTTTTATGAGGGGGTTTTTCTTTGGTTATCCTTTAATCCATGATGTTGATTTATTGTTTTGTTTGTTTATTGTGTTGTATTGTATTGTATTTGGATTTATTGCAACCTCGGGTGAAGTTGTTTGTTTGCATTGTAACAAAAGTGGTCCCGAATTCCATTAAACTATTCCTAGTTCAGAATCTAAAATATAGGAGTATCTAATCAAAATTAAAGACATTCAAAATGACACTATTATGCAGTACTAACCCTATAAATAGATCTTCTATCAAAATGTTCTATTTGAACTCTCAAATATAGAATATCTTGAGTTCTAAAATGCTTTCAATCTTATAAAACTCTAAAAGTTGGCCAATATGAATCAAGAAAATTGACAAAATTATCCTTTGTACAGTCTTAGGTGGTTCATATGAAGAAAAAAGAATACTTGGAAGTTTAAAGGGGTTAAGACTAGTTGGACTACACTAAGTCTTCACTTTTTTATATCATTGTAAAATTGTGTTAGGCTATATCCATGTCTCCTCTTTTCTGCATTTTCTTCATCTTTTAAACTTCAGATCATAGTGACTAGGGGACCTTTTGTATTTTTTTGCTTAATTAAATAATCTACTTTCTCTTTATGATAAAAATTGACTCATTAAAAAAAAAAAAAAAAAAAACCATCAAATTCCAGTCCCAAATGCTGCTGCAACATTAGAGTTGACTTAAGTTGTGCCAAATGCATAAGGATCGTAGTAGTCTTATAGACTTGGTTCATACCTTTTTTTTTTTTTTTTTTTTTTTTTCTTTGGATAGAGATTTCTACAAAATGCAAAAATTGTTTCATATACTTTGTGTTACCTAATGGATCAATCATGTATATGAATCTCATATGCCATCCAAACTTGCATTATTGTATTTCAAATTTTCTTTTGATGAATAATAATAATTAGCAACCCAGATTTTCTTTTAGAGATTCATTGGGTTGCATATTAATGCATACTTAGCCAATTGTTTATTTTTACATGATTATAATTACTCTTGCTGACTAATTTTGTTTCCAATCATACGTGAATTGAGAAATTCTTGGCTATGCAAGGATTAAATTGAATGATAATAAAAGGAGAACTTAAAAGGAAATCAACTTCTGCTTTTACTTCAAAAAATATTTGAATTCTTACTTGGTTGCCTTCCAAAATATTTGCATGTATTTTTAGTTTAGTTTAGATTTGCATAAGTTACTTCCAAAGCAGTAATTATATTTGTATATATGTAAAGCTGCTGATCATATATTTTATTCATTCACCTTGTAGGATGTCTTCGAAGTTAGTGTTTGAGGTTAGTTATGGGGGTAGATTTGACTGGAGTTTTGGTTGTGAGTATATGGGTGGAGAAGTTACTGTTCATAGTGATAGTTATGATCTTGATCACTTGTCTTTTTTAGAATTGAAAGATATTTGTAAAAGCTTCGGGTACAAGGTTGGGGATTTAATGTACTTCAGAGTACCTGAGAAGACTTTAATGGGTGGTTTGCATTTAATAACCTCAGATGATGATGCATTGTTTATCGTTTGCTGCCATAAAGGGCAATTTATTGTGCATTTATATGTTGTGTGTTTTGGGGAGGGTTAGGGTAATGAAGAGGAGGGGAGGGTTGATTACAATGACCCTTGGTGGAAAGACAAGGTCAGTGATGATGATGATTTATTTCATGTAGACTCTGATGTTGGTGATAGTAGAGCTGGAACTAGTGGAGCTGTAACTAGTGGTGCTAGAAATGGAACCATTGGTGATGGTGATGGTGATGGTGATAATGAGAATGAGGGTGATAAGGAAAAATCAGGTGATGTAGAAGAAGATGATGAAGAAGAATGTGATGAAGAAGATGGGAATCATGATGAGGCCCATCCAAGTAGTGATGGTGTTAGGTCCGAAAGTGGGCCTAAGAATAAGAAAAAATTTGAAGAGTTAGATGATGATGAAACTAACTTAGAAAAGCCTAGAAGTGACATACTCGAGTCACCACCGAGTAGTGATGAGGAAGATGAAATTCCATCTGCCAAAACTCCTGAATTTCACTAAATGGACCTAGTTAACTTAGTGTTGCTCCTCAAAATGACTTTCCTAGACATACAAACGTTTAGAGAAGCAGATAAATAGTACAATCTTTTGAGGGGCAAGAAAATTAGGTTTAAAAATATTGAAAGAAGAAAGTGTATCGTGGTGCGTAAGGATGACAAGTGTGAATATCGAGTGTATGTAAAGCAGATTCCTGATAAACAAACATTTTAGATAAGATCTATGCAGTCTAAACATGTGTGTGGTAGGCAATACAAGAACTCCATTGTGAACTCAACTTGGATAGCCAATAAGTTGATTGAGAAGTTCAGAATTCAGCCCAACATGCCCTTGAATGGCATACAAAATGAAGTGAACGAAAAGTGGAAAGTGGATGTAACTCCAAGTGTGATGTACAGAGCTAGGAAAAAGGCATGTAAAAAAATATATGGCAAGCTTAAAGATCAATACAGTCATCTAAGGGATTTGATAAGTGCTAAAATATACATATTTTAGCCCTTTAATTTACATATGTTAGGCTCTTAGTTTTGTTATTATTTGATGTTTTGCTTTGTTTTTGTATTTTCTTATGTTTTCAAGGTTTTTGAAGAAAAACAAGTGTTTCCAACAAGTTTCAAACTTAAAAGACAAATTGGGAAAAGTTGGAAGACAGATAGGATCAAGCGCATCAGAGCTCTATCACATATCAAGCAGGCGTGAGCGCAGCATACGTTCGAGCGCCCAACACAAGGATCAATCGCAGGAGTATGATCTAGTGCACCAACCTACGATCAAGCGCACTCACGCGGCCTAGATGCGGAAAGTGTCCTTTTCCACCTCAGTTTAGGTTTCCAGTCTCCTAGTTGGATTAGTAGACTGACCTACAATTGTATTAGGGTTTCTAGGATTTCTAGGTCTTTCCTACGCCTATAAACAAACCTCTATGCCTCGAGTAAAAAGTGTGGAGATGTAGACACAAGCTTTGGCAAGGAATTGAATGCTAGATGAAGAGGAGTTTGGGTTTTTCTTCTCTTCCACCTTTTATTTTTATTATGTAGTTAGTCGTTTATTTAGGGCTAGTTTGAAGCCCTAATCATGTTTGTTTAGGATTGCAATATTGGCGTCATTGCTACAATTATCTTTTGGGTGTTTAATTTGATTACTTCCTATTTATTTGAATTCTTCATATGAATGTGTTTGATCATATGCATGTGCTTTGGTTTATGTTATTTAAGTCAATTTGGCTGGCCGAGTGCTGGGCTTAATAAAGTGACAAAAGAACCCCATCACACGTTCTTGGGCTAATCAACATGGGGAACCGAGAGTAGATTCCATGCCCTAGGCCTTGTGTGGCTATCGATTTCTACAGATCTATGCTTTCTTGAAGAACACCTTAGTAGATACCATGCTAAATCCTTTAAGAAAGAAAAGAATTAGATAGATACCCTGCCTAATTCATTGCTTAGAGAAATCAATAGCTTAAGGAGTAGATACCATGCCCTTAGGTTGACAAACATTGGATATCTAGAGATAATTGGAATATTGGCATATTGTTAATCTTATTTCAGTATGGTTAGTGTTGTGCAAATTTTAATAGACTCAGAAGTGCACGAGTCGTTTGTAGAAATAGGGTTTGCAAGTGCGATGTCGAACCCATAGGGAATTGTATTCTTAAAAGCAATTTTAAATCCAAATTAATTAAACCCTAATCTAGTTCCAAATTTTTGAGAGATTTTTTTTGTTTGAATGAAAAATGAAAAGCATAAGCAGTTTAAAGTGATTGAAATCTAATGACGAACCACTAGGGTTTTTGAATTCCCACTCACAAATTCATAACAACATAATTTCATGATCTCTAGTATTTCCCAAAGTTTTCATATATAAATCTTAAGTTTGTTTTACTATTGCTTCAAAAAATTAATCAAAATATCCCATGTATCCATTCATAACCCAAATCATAAAAGAAATCCAATATTCAATCAAATCATTAACTGTATCTGGAAATCACAAGAAAATATCCAATCTTTATCAAAACATCAATTGTATCAAGAGAATAAATCATAAGGGAAATCCAATTTTTAACAAAGCAAACCCAGCAATCAATTGTATTGAATAATCTTGAATCATCAAGTGTATCCTTGAATCACAAAAGATATCCAAGAATTATTCGATCCAATTGACTAGAAGTAAAACAATAGAGTAATTAAACCATTAAATTGGGAAACATTACACACATGAAACAAAGTTGCTAATCATAAGTGAGGCTTCATCTTCAACCTTAGTTGAAGGTTTAGACTTGTTGTGCCAAATACTACTAAAATTAATAGATAATATTTAGTACGTTTTAACTCGCAAGTGTACCAGATAAAAACAATATTATAGTGCAGCAAGTACGAGAACGATCCTACGAGGATTGTTGATTTTGTTGTAAAATTAATTAAAATATCAAAATTGTCACGAGCTTGATATTGAGAAAAAGAAATAAAAAGATATAAAGATAAAGTAAAGGTAAAGGTATGCCTTTGATATCCACCACTAATTATGCTTAGATAATATAACAATATGCCAATGATTTAATCATATTATGAATACCTAATGTTTGCCAACCTAAGGGCATGGCTGTATGTCCCTTAAGCTATTGATTTCCCTAAGCAACGAGTTAGGCATGCGTGTATACTCTAACTCTTTTCTTTCTCAAAGGATTTAGCATAGGTGTATACTAAGTTGTTCTTTAAGAAAGCATAAATTTATGGAAATCGACAAACACACGGAACCTAGGGCAAGGGTGTATACTCCCAGTTTTCTATGTTGATTTACCCAAGAATCGGGTGCGGATATCTTTTGTTACTCTTATTAAACCCAGGACTCGGTTATCCAAATTGATTTAACTGACTAATCCATACCACATGCATATAATGGCCAATCACATACATTTCAGGAATTCAAGAAAACAGGAATTAATCAAGTTATGCAACACAATATGATTATCACAAAGGCCCCAATATTGAAATGTTAAATAAACATAATTATGGGTTCAATCTAGCCCTCCTTAAGAGTTAGTTACACATAATTAAAATAAAGCTAAAAGAAAAATGAAAGAAAGAACCGAAAACCGCTCCTAGAAGTAGCCTTCAATTCCTCTCCTCAAAGTTGTGTCTCTTTTTCCCCGGATCCCTATTCTCAGGGTTTAGAGGTCTATTTATAGGCTTTTAGAAGTCCTTGACACACTAGTAAAGCTTGAAAATTCGTAGGGTTTAGTCCTATTACAAGTGGGACTTGGAAAACCCTAATATGGAAGGAAAGGGCATTCTGGCTACAGCTCTTTGTTCTGCAGCGCACGGGTGCGATCGATCGCAGCCCGCATGCACTTGATTGCAGGTGCGATCGATCATAGGTCTCCTGCGCTCGATCGCAGGTGCGATTGATCACAGGTCTCCTGGGCTCGATCGCAGGTGCGATCGATCCCAGGTCTCCTGCGATCGATCACAGTACCAGAGACTTCAGAATTTCCCAAATTTTGCTCTTTAAGCTCAATACTTCTAGATTTTCTTCCTCTTCTTCCAAAGGCCTACAAAGACACAGAAAACACAGAAAAGGAATAAAATGACATAAACTAACAACACTAAGGAATTAACACATACAAGTTTAAGGGCTAAAATATGAATATTTTGGCACTTAACACACCTCCAAACTTACATATTGTTAGTCCCTTAGCAATACAAAACTAAAAACAAAATGAAAGACAGAAAACAAAAAGATAAATTCATCTTTCACGGGATGTACGATTACATTTAGCATATGCAACAAGCCTTTTAATCCCCTAGGAATTCCCTAGAGGACGAGTGAAGTCTCGCGAGCGTTTTTCAGGAATGTTACCCACAAACATCATGTAAGAGTTCATTTTATCCAAAAATTAAATTATCACTCAAAAACATTATTTTCATTAATTAGCAAGATTAAAAAGATAAATTCCATCTTCACAATGAATTGGAATTTTAAAATTTAATCACTTACAAAAGACATGCTAAGGTATCACAAGTTCGAAACAGTATGAAGTGAACTAGCACATAACTATAAAGTTTCCAATTATTTCCAATGTGCAATGTCTCAATATCTCAATATCTCAACGGTCACTAAAATCCCTATTAGAATCAACATCAATGGCATTTTATTATTATTATTATTATTATTATTATTATTATTATTATTTTCTTCGTCAGGTTGTGCAATGTTTGGTCCCCTTAAGCTTTCTAATTGACCCATGTAGCGAGTGTTAAGTCAATGACTCCCAAACCAGATGGTTATAGGGAATTAGGTGTAGAGACACCCCTAGGACTTACTAACTCCAATCAAAAAGGCTACGAAACCAAACTAACCATGACATTAACCAAATCAAAGTTCTTCAAGTTTTGATGTGAAACTCAATGCTTTGAGGCAAGAGGTCCAGTTATTTAGTGAAAAGCTTATCAATGATCAATTTTTTTTTATCACATATATATATGCCAAAGTATTCATCTAATTAATCATTTTGTTTCACCCAGGACATAAAAACACACACATCAAACTTCATGTCATACCCCACAAATTATGTGCTAATGTGCTTGTGTAAGATCAGATCAAACATGTGAATTCTCAACTATCATAAGCAAGTAACTAAATTGAAAAACACAATTATCAGATCATGTGTTAAAAATTTTAAGCTCACCGATGAAATCAAATCACAATTTTTAAAATCAACCAAAATTTTAAGACAAACATGAACATGCATATATATATATATATATTTTCTTTTTAACAAACAACAAAAATAAGAACAAAATGAAACTGGGACAAAGTGTATGTGTATAAAGTGTTCCCATACCCCCAAACTTAAATTACACATTGTCCCCAATGTGTCTATAACATGGAAAGACTTTACCCGGAATATGGACGAAACTGTCTGGAATAGCATTGCTTATAGCACACCCTCAAACTTGGACTGAAGCACACTTGTCCCTACAAAACAAGTGACTAAAATAACAATGGAAAACAAAAAGAAACTAATAATAAAAATAAAATAAAAACTACCAAACAAGGAAATAAAAAGGACATGTTGTGGGGTGCCTCCCATGAGCGCTAAGTTTAACGTCTTCAGCCAGACTGTGGCACTTTAAACTTGAAGCATCAATCTTTTCTTCTCTTGCACCAAAGGGAATGAATCTTTTCTATTGCAAGGTGATTTCAAATATCGATAGATCAGGGAGGACCACTCTGAGTTTTCTCAAACAGTTTCTCATTCAGTGGGGAATCATGAACTGGAATAAAGTAAGAAGAAAACTCAGGAAGCTTTCCTATCTTGATGTCCTTAATTTGCTCATATGGTAACTCTAACAGACTTCTTTCCTGGCCTCGCGGTATAAGAGCTAATGTTGAAGAAATCTCAGCGCTCTTTTCTTTTTCCTGATGTGGCTCCTGTGGAACTTTGGTTTGCTCCTCCTTCCCCTCTTCCACTTGATTTTCTACCACTTCTTCACTCCTCAATGTGATAGCTTGCTCATGATAGTAGGTGCACTCTTCCTTCATGTATAGTCCATTAGGTTTGCCAACAATTGACCTTGACACTCTTCTTCTTTGGGGATATCTGATATTTGCATGAGATGAGCCTCCATCCTTTCAAATGATTGCATGCGAGAGTTCTCCATCCTTTCAAATGATTTCATGCTTTCCTCCATCACATCTAGCAACTCTTTAGAAACCTCAGGAGGAGGTGGTTCCTCTTGGTATTGTTGATATGAATGATCATATATGGTTGATGGTTCCTCATGAGATACTATCTTGAAAATGGATTGCCGCAGACTAGGACTAAGACATGAATATGATTGACCATAGAACTGTGGAGATGACTCCTCTTCTTTCTGGCAAATACTCTTGTCCTCCATATAATGTCCATGAAGAGTGGTAACTGACTGATTTTGGGGCTCTTTCTTTTTGAGAAAATCTGTTCCTTGAGTACAGTGGGCCTCCATCCTTTTAACTGATTTCAAATGAGAGTTCTTCATCTCCTCAATTGCTGAACTGATCATAGCTAATGTATTTTCAGAAAACTCAAGAGGAGGTGGTTTAGCTTGATATTGCTGCTGTGGAGCTGATTGAGAGGAGTATGCATGATCATAGAATTGTTGATATGAGTGATGTTGCAATCCATGAGATTGTGGAGCATGAATTCCAAGAGCTTGAGCTTGCCATGAGAGATTGGACTGTTGGCTCCATGATGGGTTGCAGGAATCAAAATAGCGGTCGTTCCCTGGTCTAGAGAACGATGTGTTCATGTGCCCATAAAATTTGTTAGAAGTTTGTCTCATTTTAGGACATTTTCTAACATGGTGATAAGGGTCATGGCAACATGAACATGGTCTACGGGGTGTCGGAATGCTGCCCCACATGTGTGAAAACAAAAATAACAAAAGGATAAAAAAAAAGGGAAAATAAAAAGAAAATTAAAAATAAAACTTACGAAGATGCAGACTCAACTGACCCTGCATGAAATAAAAGAAAAAAAAAATCAGATCTATAATTAGAGCAGCAACTGTGCTGCTGTCGGGATGTGCGATCGATCGCACCTTGAGGTGTGCTCGATCGCAGCTCCAGAGGCAGAGCAGGAACTGGGGAAAAACTAGAAAAACATAAAAAATTTAAAACCAAATTAAATTAGAAGAAAAAAAAATTCCAAACAAAGTCAAACAATCCCCGGCACGGCACCAAAAACTTCTTGTGACAAATACTACATAAATTAATAGATAATATTTAGTACGTTTTAACTCGCAAGTGCACAAGATCAAAACAATAGTATAGTGCAGCAAGTACGATATCGATCTCACGAGGATTGTTGATTTTGTTGTAGAATTAATTAAAATATCAAAATTGTCACGAGATTGATATTGAGAAAAAGAAAAAAAAAAAGATATAAAGATAAAGTAAAGGTAAAGGTAGGGAATTGATATCTACCGCTAATTATGCTTAGATAATATAACAAGATGCCAATTATCCAATCATATTATGAATACCTAATGTTTGCCAACCTAAGGGCATGGGTGTATACTCTAACTCTTTTCTTTCTCAAAGGATTTAGCATGGGTATATACTAAGTTGTTCTTTAAGAAAGCATAAATCTATGGAAATCGACAAAAACACACGGAACCTAGGGCATGGATGTATACTCCCGGTTTTCCATGTTGATTAACCCAAGAATCTGTTGTGGATATCTTTTGTTACTCTTATTATACGCAGGACTCAGTCATGCAAATTGATTTAATTAACTAATCCATACCACATGCATATAATGGCCAATCACATACATTTGTGGAATTCAAGAAAACAGGAATTAATCAAGTTAAACAACAGAATATGATTATCACAAAGACGCCAATATTGAAATATTAAATCAACATAATTAGGGCTTCAATCTAGCCCTCCTTAAGAGTTAGTTACACATAATTAAAATAAAACTAAATAGAAAAGGGAAAGAAAGAACCGAAAATCGCTCATAGAAGTAGCCTCCAATTCTTCTCCCCAAAGTTGTGTCTCTTTTTCCCCGGATCCCTATTCTCAGGGATTAGAGGTCTATTTATAGGTTTTTAGAAGTCCTTGACGCACTAGTAAACCTATAAAATTCGTAAGGTTTAGTCCTATTACAAGTGGGACTTGAAAAACCCTAATATGGAAGGAAAGGGCATTCTGGCTGCAGCTCTTTGTTCTGCAGCGCACGGGTGCGATCGATCACAGCCCGTATGCACTTGATTGGAGGTGGGATCGATAATAGGTCTCCTGCGCTCGATCGCAGGTGCGATCGATCACAGGTCTCCTGAGCTCGATCACAGGTCTCCTATGATTGATCATAGTACTAGAGCCTTCAGCTTTTCCCAAATTTGCTCTTTAAGCTCAATACTTCCAGATTTTCTTCCTTTTCTTCTAAAGGCCTACAAAGACACAGAGAACACAGAAAAGGAATAAAATGGCATAAACTAACAACACCAAGGAATTAACACATACCAGTTTAAGGGCTAAAATATGAATATTTTGGCACTTAAGAAGCCTCTTATGTTATTGAAAGACAAAACAAGATTAATTGAATTCATAATGTAAAATTGAGTACTTACAAATAAGAATCTCAAAGTTGAGATCCAAAAGCTAGGAAACCATTAAACTCTCTTCTTTCTCCTCTGAAATCTCGAAATTCGCTACCTCCGTAAACTAATCTGATAATTCTCTATTTATAGGCCTAAAACTAGGGTTTACAACTTGAAATAGACTTAAATTCGCTGTTAGATCAGACAGTGAACTCGATCACACACCTTCTGCGCTCGAGCTACTCGGGCATGTAGGTTTCCCTTGCCACGCATTCGTATGTGTGCGCTGAGCTTTCAAGTGGGCACGTCTGCGCTTGATCTTGGGGCGCTGGCTCGAGCGCATGTGCGCTCCAGCTTAGTGGTCTGCGCTCGATCGTGTTGACAGACTTGCAAATTCCATCGAAATGCAACTCTCACATAAAATCTCCAGCTTTCCTTTAGCAACAATACTAAGAGCATAGAACTACCCCAGAACATCAGATAATAACACAATTAAAGGATTAACACAAGTAAATTCAGGGGCCCAAATATGCAATATTTGGTACACTTCAAACAGCGGTGGATTTCAAACCCTAATCCTTTTTAGTTTTAGTATTTCTTTTGTTTAATTCAATTTGTGACAATTCAGTTATTTCTGCTAATTAAATTGAAAATTACTTCTAAGCATAATTTACCAATTCGCGTGGGAATGATAACGTATTTGTCTGTTATACTATCATTTTGATCTTGTGCACTTGCGAGTATAACGTAGTAGATATTCACCTATTAATTTAGGTGGGTATCTGTCACAACAAGTTGTTGGCACCGTTGCCGAGGATTGCGTTAAATTATGTTTAGAAATTTTTCCTTTAGTTTAATTTAGTTTCTTTTACTGTCCACTACTCTAATATTTTATGCGGCAGTTCGATCGATTACAAGTGCATTGCGATCGAGTGCATCACTGCCACACAGTAGCACTGATGCTGCTGTGAGTCCTTCATGAGTCGGTACTGTGACAGTGCGCTTGAGCGCCCATTCCAGGTAGATCAAACGTAACTGTGTGATCGCGCGCAAGTGCATTGCTATCGAGCGCACAGCTAGATAGCAGTACTGAAGTTGCTGTTATGTCGGGTGTCGTTTTTTTATTTTTATTTTTCTTTATGTAATTTGTTCTGATTTTTTAATTTTATTTTCTGTTTCTGTTTTTATTTTATTTTATTGATTTTCGTTTATGTTTTGTTTAAATTCCATTCTAACCTTTTATTATTTATTTATTTATTTATTTTTTTTCGAGTATGTTTCTGATCGGCAGCAGTGCAATCAAGCACATGTCCTCTGCAAACGAGCGCATTATTGCCAGACAGCAGTACTGAAGCTGCTGATTTCAATTCGGTTTTTATTTTTATTTTTATTTTTAATTTTTCGGTTTTATTTTCTGTTTTATTATTATTATTATTATTATTATTATTATTATTATTATTATTTGTTATGTTCTATTTTAAATTTCAGTTTGTTTAATTTAATTTAATTTAATTTAACTTCACTTTAATTTTTTTTTTTTTTTTTTCTGTCTTTAAATTTCATTAATTTTCGTTTTTATTTTATTGTAATCTTTCTTGTTCATTGTCTCTGCAAGTCTGTTTCTAATCTGCAGCAGTATGATCGAGCGCATGTCCTCAGTTATCAAGTGTATCGCTGCCAAATAGCTAGATTGAAGTTGCTATATTTCTATTCTGCGGCAGTGCGACAGAGCACCCAATCAGAGGAATCGAGCGTACCACTGCAATCGAGCGCATGTCCTTAGCGATTAAGCGCACTTCTAGACAACAGTATTGAAGTTGCTGAAATTTTCGAATGTGATTGGTTTCTTTTTTCATGCAGGGTCATCGATCTTAGAATTTAGCCATCATTCCATCCGACGCCTGCCTTATGCACTTGAGCCCTCCATTAGGCCAAGATACATGATCTCCTTCCAAGTTTTATTATCTCAATTGTTGTTCAATTTTTATTCTTTGATTATATTTTTACAACAATGTGTTGCACTTAACTGGTATTTGGTTGGAGTATTTATTTGTTTTAGGGACAAGTGTTCTTGAAAGTTTGGTGGTGTGCTATGAGCCATACCTATTCCAACTAGCATCTCACAGAGAATAGTAGCATTGAAGCTACTATCAACAGTTTGACTGAAGATGGTAAACTTAGCGCTCTTGGGAGACACCCCATTGCATGACAAGTGTTCTTGCAAGTTTAGGGGTATGCTATGAGCTATACCTAGTCCAACCAGTTTTCTCATAACCCGAGTAAGATCTTTCCATGTTTTTCTACACATTAAGGACAATATGTAATTTAAGTTTGGGGGTATGGGGAACACACTCACACTTTGTCTAAAAATTCTAGAAATTTTTGATTTTTTAAAAAACTTTTGAAAACAAAATGCATGTTCATATTCTTGAGATTTTGGTTGATCTAGAAAACTGTGATTTGAATTTCATTGTTGAGTTTAAAATTTTAAACACATGATCTAATGATAGAGTTTCTAAGTCTTGTTACTTACCTTTGGCAGTTGAGAATTCACTTGTTTTGATTTTAAATTGCCACAAGCACATTAGCACTTAATTTGTGTGGTATGACATGTTAATCTGATTGTGAATGTTTCAATGTCTTAGGTGAAGCTGGGTGACTTATTGGATGGGTACTTTGGCATATATATATATATATATAAAGAGAAAAAGAGTAAAGAAAAAGAAAAAAATTGATCATTGTGAGACTTTTGCTAAGTAACTGGAGCTCTTGCCTCGTTAAGCAATGAGTGTTCACGTCAAAAGGTGAAAATTTTAATATGGTTAATATCATGGTTAGTTTGGTTTCGTAGCCTTTTTGACTCGAGTTAGTAAGTCCTTAGAGGTGTGCCTCTACACCTAATGCCCTAAAGCCATGTGGTTTGGGAATCATTGGCTTAACATTCATTACATTGGACAATTAGAAAGCTTAAGGGAACTAAGCATTGTAGAGCCTGAAAGGAAAAGAAAAAGAAAAGAAAGTTATGCCTTGGTTATTCATTATGATAGGGATCTCAGTGAACTTTGAGGTATTGAGTCATAGCACATTGGAAATAATTTGGAAGCCTCATAGTTATGGGTTAGTTTCACTTTACACTACCTTGAACTTGGGATGCCTTAACATGTCTTTTGTAAGTGATTAGACTTTGAAATTCCAATTCATTATGAAGATGGAGTTTATCTTTTTAAGCTTGGTAATAAATGAAAATTAGTCTCTTAAGTGATGATGAGTGCTAAAATATTCATATTTTCAGCCCTTAACTTGCATGTTTTAATCCTTTGGTTTTAGTTAATTAGGCAATTTTCATTCCTTTTTGTGTTTTTCATACTTTTGCAGGCTTTTGGAAGAAAATGAAGTAAATCTAGATGATTTGGGCTCAAAAAGAGAAGATGGAAACAATTAGAGCTCCCTGACACTACGATCAATCGCAGGGTACCTGTGATTGAGCGCAGTACCCGAGACGACACAGCACAAGGTAGGGCAGGAGCGATCGAGCGCATGCCAGAAGAAGGATCGATCGCAGACCTGCGATCGAGCGCACATGGGCTGCGATTGATCACACCCGTGCGTAGGAGACACATCAAGTGGCGGCTAAAGTGTCACTCTTTCCATATGAGGGTTTTCCTACTCCCAATTGTAATAGGTTTCAAAACCCTACGAAATCCCTAGGTTTACTACTTTGCCAAGGACTTCTAAAACCTATAAATAGACCCTTAAACGTCTAGAATAGATATACTTTGTAGGGAGAAGAATAGGAGCACTTCAAGTTTAAGTCTTGGGTTTATTCTTTTCCTTTCTTTTCTTTTGTTTTATGAAGATGTTTAACATCAATTTTATGTGTAGCTAATTTAATTAGTAGGGCTTGATTGAAGCCCTAGTTATGTTTTGTTAATATTTTGATGTTAGCGCCTTTGTGACGATCTTGTTGTGCTATTTAACTTGATTAATGCCTACTTGCATGAATTCCTCATATTTGTGTGCCTGATCAACATATGCATGTGGTACAGACTAGTTAGTTAAATCAATTTTGATGGCCGAGTCCTGGGTTTAACATAAGTAATAAAAGGAATCCACACCGGATTCTTGGGTTAATCAACATGGGGAACCGGGAGTATATGCCATGCCCTAGGCCTCATGTGTTTGTCGATTTCCATAGAACATATGCCTTCCTAAAGAACAACTTAGTATAAATCATGCTAAATCCCTTAGGAAAAAGAGTGAGAGTATACGCCATGCCTATCCCGTTGCTTAGGAAAATCTATAGCCTTAGGAGTATACGCCTTGCCCTAAGGTTGACAAACATTAGATATGCATAACTTGATCAAAACATTGACATATTGTTATATTAGTCAAATATAATTAGTGGTGGATATTAAAGCCCTACCCTGTATTATCATCACTTCAACAATCCATCTTTGTTTTACTTAAGGAATCTATTTTTAAACATAAATTCAGCAATCCTCGTGGGAATGATCCTGTACTTGCACCATATACTACTCTGTTCACCTTGTACACTTGTAGGTGAAACGTACAATTATTTACCTATTAATTTAGGTAGATATTTTGCACATCAAGTTTTGGCGCCGTTGCCGGGGATTGTTTGATTTTGTTTGGAATTATTTTCCTTAGTTTATTTTTGTTTTAATTTTTTTTTTTTTTTTAGTTTTTTCCGTAGTTCTTGTTTTACCTTTGGAGGTGCGATCGATCGCCTAACCAGGGCGATCGAGAGCACTAGTACGATCGAGTGCACTCACGGTGCGATAGATCGCACATCCAGCACAGTTATTGCACTAATTATAGCTCTGATTTTTTCTTTTGTTTCATGCAGGGTCATTCGAGTCTGCATATTAGAATGTTTTTATTTCCTTTTTTATTTTAACTTCTTTTTGTTATTTTATTTTTAATTTCACATATGTGGGGAGGAAGTTCGACACCCCATGGACCGTGTTCTTTATGCCACAACCCTTATCACTATGTTAGAGAATGTCCTTCAATAAGACAAATTCCTAACAAAATTTTTGGGCATAAGAACACATCGATCTCTAGACCAGGGAACGACAACTATCTTGATTCCTGCAACCCAACCTGGAGCCAATAGTCAAATTTCCCGTGGCAAGCTCAAGCTCTTAGAAATCATGCATATTCCTCTCAATCGAATCCACCACTACAAGATCAAATGGCTGCCATAGAGAAGAAGTTGGACATGATTGTCAAGGCCATGACTGCTCAAAAAATCTCACCTCTGCAATGGGACACACCAAACCAGGTATGTGCTATTTGTTCCCATTTAGATCACACCACTGAGACGTGTCCTTTATCTCCATATGCAGAACAAGAAGAGGTGAATTATGTAGGACAGCATGCTTATCCTCCCGAGAACAATCCTTACTCCAACACTTATAATTCAGGGTGGCACAACCACCTCAATTCTTCATGGAGTAAAAGTAGGAACATTCGGAACCCTCAAGGACAGCAAAGCAATTTCCAACAAACTCAAAAGCCAGAGAAGGATGACGTGAAGGATCTTGTACGACAATTGGTGACTTAACAACAACAATTTGTGATTGCGCAAGAACAAATCGATACAAGGCATGATCAAGCCATTCAAAGACTGGAAGTAGAAATGGAACAATTTGCCAAGGAGATGAGTACATTCTACATCAATAGGCCTTACCAATACCAAGAAGAAGAGTGTCAAAGGCAGTTGATGGAACACCCCAATGAACAATACGTGGAGGAAGAGTGCACATACTATCATGAGCAAGCTGTCACCCCAAGGAGTGAAGAGGTGGTTGAAAATCAATTAGAAGAGGGAAAGGAGGAGCAAATCGAAGTTCCACATGAGCCACATCTGGAAAGAGAAGGAAACACTACGATTTTTTCACCATTAGTTCTTATTCTTGAAACACCAAGAGGCCTAGAGAGAAGTCTGTTAGAGCTACCACATGAGCAATTTGAGGACATCAAGATAGAGAAGCTTCGTGAGTTTTCTTCTTACTATATTCCAGTTCATGATTCCCCATCGGATGAGCAACTGTTTGAGAAAACTCAGAGTGGTCTTCCCTAGTCTAGAAACACTAGGAAGCACCTTTTAACAGAAAAGATTCATTCTCTGTGGTGCAAGAGAAGGAAAGACTGGTGCTTCAAGTTTAAAGCGCCACAGTCTGGCTGAAGACGTTAAACTTAGCGCTTATGAGAGGCACCCCATAGCATATCCTTTTTATTTTGTTGTTTGTTTTAGTTTATTTTGTTTGTGTTTTCCTTTGTGTTTTGTTTTACTTTGGTGTTTTAGTGTTTCAAGTCTTTTGTCATGTTTTTACATTCTGTTACTGCGATCGATCGCAACCTGCGTGCGATCGAGCGCAGGTCTCCACTTGTGGTTTTGTTACATTCTGTTACTGCGATCGAGCGCAGCCTGAGTACGATCGAGTGCAACCTGAGTACGATCGAGCGCAGTAACCGACTTTTGGCTGTTGTACATTCTGTTAGTGTGATCGAGCGCACATCACCCATACATGCACAGCCTTGCGCAAGTGCGATCGAGCGCACTTATACAGCATCCCATAGTTATCTTTTTATTTTGTTTTGTTTAATGTGTTTTCAGTTCAATTCTTATTTAGTTTTAGATTTTGTTCCTTTTTACTTGTTTGTGTATTTTCTTATTTTGCAGGGACAAGTGTGCTTTAATTGAAGTTTGGGGGTGTGCTATAAGCCATGCTTTCCAAGACTATGTCCACCGTCTCCCGGGTACATTCTTTCCTTTACTTAGACACATTGGGGATAATGTGCATTTAAGTTTGGGGGTATGGGCACACATGTTCACACACACTTTGTCCCAATTTCATGTTATTTGTTTTGCGTGTTTGTTTGTTTATTTGAAAAAAAAAAAAAAAATTGCATGTTCATATTTGCCCTAAATTTTAAGTTGATCTAAAAGAATTGTGATTTGAATTCAACAGTGAGCTTAAAATTTTGAACACACGATCTGATGAGTGAATCTGTTAGTTTGGTTACATGTTTAGGACAGTTGAAAAATCACATGTTTGATCTGAGCACACAAGCACATTAGCACATAATTTGTGAGGAATGACATGAGGTCTGATATGTGTGTTTTTGCATCTTGGATGAAGTTGGATGACTTATTAGATGACACTGTGACATATATAGTAGAAAAAAAAAGGTGAAATAAATGATCATTGATGGCTTTTCACTGAGTAATTGGACCACTTGTCTCAAAGCATTGAGTGCTCATGTCAAAAGGTGAAAAAGTTGGATTAGATCAATGTCATGGTTAGTTGGTTTTGTAGCCTTTTTGACTCGAGTTAGTAGGTCCTTAGGGGTGTCTCTACACCTAATGCCCTAAAACCACCTGGTTTGGGAGTCATTGACTTAACACTCGCTAAAAGGGTCAAATAGAAAGCTTAAGGGAACCAACATTGCTCAACCTGACCAAAGAAAAAAAAAAAAGAGAAAAAGAAAGAAAAAGAAATATGCCATTGTGTCATTCTAATAGGAATTTCAGTAAATTCCGAGATAAGGAAACATTGCATATTGGAAAGATTTGGAAACCTCATAATTTTGTTCTAGTTCACTATACACAATTTTCAAACTTGTGATGATTTAACATGTCCTTTGTAAGTAATTGCACTTTGAGATTCCAATTCACTGTGAAGATGGAGTTCATCGTTTTAAGCTTGCTTATGAATGAAAATCATAATCTTGAAGTGATGCTTTAATTTTTGGAATAACATGAACTCTTACAAGATGTTTGTGGGTAACATTTCTGGAAAACCCTCACGTGACTTCACTCGTCCATTAGAGAATTCCTAGGGGTTTAAAAGGCTTGTTGCATACGCTAAATGCAATCGTACATCCCACGAAAGATGGATTTATCTTTTGTCTTCTGTTTTTCCATTCCTGTTTTCAGTTTTGTATTGCTAAGGGACTAGCAATATGTAAGTTTGGGGGTGTAATAAGTGCTAAAATATTCATATTTTCAGCCCTTAACTTGTATGTTTTAATCCTTTGGTTTTAGTTAATTAGGCCATCTTAATTCCTTTTTGTGTTTTTCATACTTTTGCAGGCTTTTGGAAGAAAATGAAGTAAATCTAGATGATTTGGGCTCAAAAAGAGAAGATGGAGAAAATTGGACCTCCCTGACACTGCGATCAATCGCATTGTACCTGCGATCGAGCGTAGTACCAGAGAAGACACAGCACAAAGCAGGCAAGGAGCGATCGAGAGCATGCCAGAAGAAGGATCGATCGCAGCCCTGCGATCGAGCGCACACGGGCTGCGATCGATCGCACCCATGCGCAGGAAATACATCAAGTGGCCGCTAAAGTGTCACTCTTTTCATATTAGGGTTTTCCAACTCCCAATTGTAATAGGTTTCAAAACCCTACGAAATCCCTAGGTTTACGACTTTGCCAAGGACTTCTAAAACCTATAAATAGACCCTTAAGCCTCTAGAATAGATATACTTTGTAAGGAGAAGAATAGGAGCTCTTCAAGTTCAATTCTCAGGTTTATTCTTTTCCTTTCTTTTCTTTTGTTTTATGAAGATGTTTAACATCAATTTTATGTGTAGCTAATTTAATTAGTAGGGCTTGATTGAAGCCCTAGTTATGTTTTGTTAATATTTCAATGTCGGTGCCTTTGTGATGATCTTGTTGTGCTATTTAACTTGATTAATGCCTACTTGCATGAATTCCTCATATGTGTGTGCTTGATCAACATATGCATGTGGTATAGATTAGTTAGTTAAATCAATTTGGATGGCCGAGTCCTGGGTTGAACATAAGTAACAAAAGTAATCCACACTGGATTCTTGGGTTAATCAACATGGGGAGCCAGGAGTATATGCCATGCCCAAGGCCTCATGTGTTTGTCGATTTCCATAGAACATATGCCTTCCTAAGGAACAACTTAGTATAAATCCTGCTAAATCCCTTAGGAAAGAAAATAGTTAGAGTATACGCCATGCCTAACCCGTTGCTTAGGGAAATCTATAGACTTAGGAGTATACGCCATGCCCTAAGGTTGACATACATTAGATATGCATAACTTGATCAAAGCATTGTCATATTGTTATATTTGCCAAATATAATTAGTGGTGGATATCGAAGCCCTACCCTTTATTATCATCACTTCACCAATCAATCTTTGTTTTACTTAAGGAGTCTATTTTTAAACATAAATTCAGGAATCCTCGTGGGAATGATCCTTTACTTGCACCATATATTACCCTGTTGACCTTGTGCACTTGCAGGTAAAACGTACAATTATTTACCTATTAATTTCGGTAGATATTTTGCACATCAAGTGATACTTCAACCTTTGGGATAACATGAACTTTGCATAATGTGTGTGGGTAATATTTTGGTTAAACCCTCACGAGAGTTCACTCGTTCGACTAGGGATGCCTAGGGGTTTAAAAGGCTTGTTGCATACGGTAAATGCAATCGTACATCCCACGAAAGATGGATTTATCTTGTTGTTTTTATGTTTTTCATTTATTTTCGGTTTTGTATTTGCTAGGACTAGTAATATGTAAGTTTGGGGGTGTGATAAGTGCTAAAATATATATATTTTAGCTCCTTAATTTACATATGTTAGGCTCTTAGTTTTGTTATTATTTGATGTTTTCCTTTGTTTTTGTGTTTTCTTATGCTTTCAGGGTTTTTGAAGAAAAGAAAGTGTTTCTAATAAGTTTCAGACTTAAAAGACAAATTGGGAAATGCTGGAAGCCATAGGATCGATCGCAGCCCAATCTAGGCTCGAGCGCACCTGCGTTCGAGCGCAAGACAGGTAGGATCGAGCACACCAGTGCTTGATCCAATATCAAGAGGGTGTGAGCATAGCATACGTTCGAGTGCCCAACGCAAGGATCGATCGCAGAAGTACGATCGAGAGCACCAACCTGCGATCATGCACACTTGCGCGGCCCAGATGCGGAAAGTGTCCTTTTCCACCTCAGTTTAGGTTTCCAGTGTCCTAGTTGGATTAGTAGGCTAACCTAGGATTGTATTAGGGTTTCTAAGTCTTTCCTATGCCTATAAATATACCTCTAAGCCTCTAAGAAAAAGTGTGGAGAAGTAGACACAAGCTCTGGAAAGGAATTGAAGGCTAGATCAAGAGGAGTTTGGTTTTTCTTCTCATCCACCTTTTATTTTTATTATGTAGTTAGTCTTTTATTTAGGGCTATTTTGAATCCCTAATCATGTTTGTTTAGGATTGCAATATTGGCGCCTTTGCTACAATGATCTTTTAGGTGTTTAATTTGATTACTTTCTGTTTATTTGAATTCTTCATATGAATGTGTTTGATCATATGCATGTGCTTGGGTTTATGTTATTTAAGTTAATTTGGATGGCCGAATCCTGGGCTTAATAAAGTGACAAAAGAACCCTATCACAGGTTCTTTGGCTAATCAAGATGGGGAACCGAGAGTAGATACCATGCCCAAGGCCTTGTGTGGTTGTTGATTTCCATAGATCTATGCTTTCTTAAAGAATAACTTAGTAGATACCATGCTAAATCCTTTAAGAAGGAAAGAATGAGATTGATACCATGCCCAAAACATTGCTTAGGGAAATCAATAGCTTAAGGAATAGATACCATGCCCTTAGGTTGACAAACATTGAATATCTAGAGATAACTAGAATATTAGCATATTGTTAATCTTATTTGAGTATGGTTAGCGATGAATTTCAAACCCTAACCATTTCCAGTTTTAGTATTTCTGTTATTTTATTTCTTTAGTTTAATTCAATGTATGACAATTGAGTTATTTCCGTTAATTAAATAGAAAATTACTTCTAAGCATAATTTACCAATCCTCGTGGGAATGATCTCGTATTTGCTTGCTATACTATTGTTTTGATCTTGTGCTCGTGCGAGTAAAACATAGCAGATATTCGCCTATTAATTTAGGTGGGTGTTTGTCACCACAAGATTATTGTGAGACATTGAGAAGGACTAATAAGGGAAGTTGTGTGATGATGAAGGTGGACAGACCAAACCCTAGTATGTTTCCAAAATTTGGAAGACTTTATCTTTATTTGGCTGCAATGAAGAAGGGGTTTTTGGAGTGTTGTAGGCCTGTTATAGGGGTGGATGGATGCTTCTTGAAAGGGCCATTCAAGGGTCAACTATTAGCTGCAGTTGGAAGGGATGAGAATAACATGTATCCTATTGCATTTGTTGTTGTTGAAGCTGAGACCGAAGACTCTTGGATATGGTTGTTGGAAACCCCTATGTCTGATCTTGGAGTACAAGAGCGTGACTCTAGACCAACATTCATTTTAGATAGACAAAATGTAAGTTATGTTACATTTAATTTTGTACAATAATTTTATATAACACTTAAAATAATATTTATTTATAATTTAATTTTTTTATGCAATATGACTTTCTTCTACAGGGTGTCATGCCAGCTTTTGAGGTTGTGCTTCTAATGGCGGATCATAGAATTTTTGTTAGGCATCTATATGCCAACTTCAGAGACTTAAAGGGGCATAAAGGATTGGCCTTGAAGGAGAAGTTGTGGGCTGTAGCATCTGCATACACTGAACAAGAGTTTGCTACTCATATCGAAGAATTGAAGAAACTTAGCAAGGATGCCTATGAGTACTTGAGTAAGATTGACCCTAGTGGGTGGTTTCGGGCTTGGTTAATGAATATCCAAGGTGTGACTTGCTGGTGAACAATATATGTGAGTGTTTCAACTCATACATCCTCAAGGCTCGTGACAAGCCTATTTTGACATTGTTGGAGATGATAAGGAAAAAGTTATTGTGGAGGTATCAAGCTAAGAGAGAAGGGATTGGGAAGTTAACTGGTAGGTTATGCCCTAGAATTGTACAAAATATGGAGACAATTGGGTTAGAAGCAATGGACTGCATTGCAACCTATTCTAGTGATGGAATGTTTGAGGTTACTGCTCCCAACAACAAACAATATGTGGTGATCCACGTAGAATAATATGTGGTTGCAGGCAATGGGAAATCACTGGAATCCCCTGTCCCCATGCCTTTGCTGCTGTACTCTATGATTATGGGAATCTCGAGGACTATGTTGATGAATACTACACGATAGAGAGATACAAAAAGGCATATGCGCCAATCATTTACCCAATGCCTTGTGAGGATCAGTGGATAAAAACAAACCATGATCACTTGGAACCACCTAAATTTAGAGTGGCCCCTGGGAGACCAAAGAAGTTAAGAAAGAGGGCTCCTTATGAGAGTAGGGACTCCAAAAATCTAAACCGAATGAAGAAATTTGGAGTAAGGATGAGATGTGGGAAGTGTACTGGTTTGGATCACAATAAGAGGAGCTGTCCATTGAATCGGAGTTCAGCAAGTCAGCTTAATACCGCACCTGCACTAAGTGTAAGTTTTACTATACTCAATTCAGTTGTCCTTAATATTCCAAATGGTTTTAACTAGCTTATTTTGGACTTCGTATGAATATGCTAATGTTTTTTTTACTTTTTTTTTTCTTTTCTTTCAGTCACATATATTTGGTTCCAGTACTCAAACTACGGGTAAAAGCAAGCCATGAGTTGTGTGCAAGGTAGTTATTTATGGGTACTTGTGTGCCAATTTGTTAGGGTTTTTAATAGTGGTGCTGCAACTATTTATTTATGGGTACACAGTCATAAAGTGCATTGTTACAATTGACTGACAATTGATACATTTTTTGTTAACAGAAAGCTTAGACAAAGAAAAGTAGTGGCAGTGGTGGTCAGAAAAAGTCATCAAGTGTAGTAAAGGTCCTTAAATTAAATTGTTTTTATTTTTGGCTTTCCCACACTCATCAAATGATATGTTTATTACTTTATATTGTTTTGTTTGTCTTCTTAAGAATAAGAAGGACATGAACAACAAGAATACTGCATTTGGATCAGCTGGTTGTCCACAGGCACGCACCATACTGAAGGTACTTAACTATATGCTTAACTATATCTACTTTCTTATAAAGTGAAATAAACTAACTAACATATAACATCTTTGCTAGCATTATTTATTTATTTATTTTTTATTTTTTTTGTATCATTTATTTTTGTTTTTTCTTTTTGTAGAAGGGTAAGGGGAAACTTCAGCCAACACATACTCCACATGGATTTGCAATCCACAGTCTTGTTGATGAAAGAGAGTACACACCTTCACCTGGATTTAGTGGCGATAGAGGAATAACACCTCCACCCGGTTTTCTTGATGAAAGAGGAGTAACACCTCCACCTGGATTTGGTCTTGACAGAGAGCTCTCCCCCCTTGGACTTGGTGCAGGAATTATCTTATGTCTAGCATGGGGCAGGATGACTGGCACAGAAGAGATAGAGATTCCTGTAATGGTCACAGGAGGTCCTACAACAAGGACTCGTACATATGATTGGATTAGAGGTATTTTTCATAGTACTCCTACCAGGGGTCCTGTACACATTGACCTTACTGAAGACGGCCCTATTGCAATTGAACCTTCACGTAGAGGGCCTAAAACTAGAGGTGGTGCAACTAGAAGGAAAACTATGGGTGGTGGAAGAAGAAGGGCTAAAACTATGGGGGATTTGGAAGTAGATGTGTTACAGTGACTGGTGATATAGTCGAAGGTGGTGGAGGCAGAAGTGGTGCCGTGAGAGGTGGTGGAGGCAGAAGTGTTGAGGTAGAGGTGCTATGGCTGCATCTACTGGTGCTGTAGTTGTATCCAATGGTGATGCAGCTGCATCCGGTGGTGCTGAAGCAAAGTATGGAACTGTTATGAAATTGAAAGGAAAACGTATTGTGACAACAATGCAGAAGGGAATTGAAATTATGGAAGCTAAGAGAAAACTGTTGAATCGAGAGTGAAAGCCCTAATGTCATGGAAATGTAGTCTTTTTTTTTTTTGTATGTAATGTGTATAGATAACTTGTTAATGTCTATGGAAGTTGGTAATATGTATGGACCTATTTTGTATGGAAATTAAGCTGTTTTGTTGAGGACATTAATTTGTTCTATTGTCTTGAACTTAAAATGTATTTTAGGATTGCCATGTATTTTGGTAAACCTTAGATCCTAATGATGCTTAGTTACTTGTTATAAAGTGAACAAAGGAATGCTCCTTCCCTCCCCCCCCCCCCCCCCTCTTTTTTTTTTTATGATTTATGGCTGCTTAGATGCGTGCGATATTAATGCAGAGTTGAAAAAGTGTTTCAATAAGCTAGAAATTTCCGTTACAAAGGAGGAGATTAGTGATCTCTTTGTGGCGTGTCATATTTCATATACCTTGATTTTTTTTTTTTTGTTTTTGCTAGATATTGGACAGTAAATTCAGTTGAATGATGGTCGGAAAATGTGAGTCATTATACAGGTGCAGATTAAGATTATCACATGACCATCCTGATTGCCCAGTTGACATCATGAGGAAGTATATGTTTTGCAGTAATACTGCATTTTCTTGTATTCATTGACACTGCTAGAAATCACACATGGGGATGCCCAATCTGGAGGCCACGTTTGAAACTTTGGTGGATGCATTCGTCTTCTTGGACAAGAACAAAGATGGTTATGTTAGCAAGAGTGAGATGGCCCATGTCATAAATGAAACTAATTCAGGAGATGTTATATGCTCAAACATATATACTCAAAACCTGGTTATACTCAAGTATGCTCAAACATATATTTACTCAATTACTTAAGATAGCATGTAGTCTTATGCTCAAAGATATGATATATACTCAATTCATGTTAACATAAACCATAAATGCACATTGATATGGCAACTAATAACTTTATTACAAATAACAAACTTTATATAGTATGCTACATGTTTTTTTAAAAACTACATTACAACCACAATGTGCTTCTAGAATTACACAACTCTACAACTGACCACATTGTGTTCCCAAAACTACATAAGTACAAAAGACTACATTGTGCTCCAAAAATTACACAAGTACAAAAGACCACATGGTGCTCCCAAAATTACACAAGCACGAAAATGCCCTTGGGGGGGGGGGGGGGGGGGGGGCGGGCGCGGGTAAAGTGTAAACATAGGGGCGGGTAAAGTGTAAGCATAAATTACTTTGGGAGGTAAAGTGTAAAAAAAAAAAATAATAAAAAAAGCTATTTTTTTTTTTAAAAAAAAAATCAAAATAAACTAAAACAAAAAAACTCGGGTTAATTACCTTTTTAGTACTAAGGTTCTCACTTTTTTTATTATTATTATGTTTTTATTTTTTATCTTTTTATTTTTTTATTTTATTTTATTTTCTTTTCTTACCTAGATTACAAATCGTATGACAGATAGTACATGACTTATAGAAAAATACCAATTTAGTTCTTCTGTCACATTCTATTAGCCCAAACTAATGGACTGCCACATGTCCTAAAAAAAATGCTAATTTGGCGCTACGTCCTAAAAAAATAAAAATAATTAAAAAGAAAAAGAAAAGATAAGCCCTAAAAAAATTGAAAAAATTACGGCCACCCCCCAACCATCCCTATGGGGGTTCAATCAGTTACTAAACCGGTTTTTTAAGAACATGTGGCATTTTTTGGGGATGACACATGGCAGTCCCTTAGTTTGGGTTAATAAAATGTGACAAAAGTACCAAGTTGGTATTTTCCCATAACTCAGGTATCATATGTGATACAATTTGTAGTCTAGGTGAGAACAAATAAAAAAAGTGAGAACCTTGGCACTAAAAAGGTAATTAATTCTAGTTTTTTGTTTTAGTTTAGTTTTTTTTTTTAATAAGCTTTTTTTTTTAAAAAAAAGAAATTTTATTTTATTTTATATTTTTTATATTTACACTTTACCCCAAAGTAATTTATGTTTACACTTTACCCCCGAAGTAATTAATTACACTTTAGCCCCGATGGCATTTTCGAACTTTTTGGTTGAAATGGGTCACTTGGTTTCCGTCCAAAGTGACGGCTAAAATAAACGGATGGACTTTTTTATTAACGTCTGAAACTTTGTGTGGGTCAAGCATCACCTTTTAAACATTGGACATTAAAACAAAAATGAGTGGATATTTACTCCAATATTTTCCCCATATTTTTTTTCATTTAAATAAGAAGTATATATTTTTTCATTTAGTTTGATCTACTTTTGAGCTAGTGTAACTTTGTTGCAGTACTTGAAAATCGGTTGTTACTAATGTTTGGACACCGTATTTTTCTACACCAACAGCATCATCATCTTTCAACCAAAAATTAAACAACAAACCCGCACACAACTACAAAAATATAGCTTAAACAGAAACTAATCACTAGCATCATCATGTTTCCAAGTTGGTGATGGCACTAATTAATATCCATCTGTTGCTTGATAATTGGCATGCAGATGGCCCTCTTTATCTAAGATATTGGCCAGCTGCTAGCTAGGTCTGAAGATATGGTGAAGATGCAGAGTTGTGTATGGCGAAAGTAGGACAAATGGGTAAACCTGTTTTTGGTGTATTTCAAAAGAAGGGTGTCTAAGCTTGCTTGGAAACATGGAATGCCATCAAAGATAATAAATAAGAGAGAGTTTAACTACCGCTAAAGAGTGATGCAATGGGGCTTTAATGGCATGGTCTTGTGCTTGTTTTTTGCTTGTGGGTTTGGTAGAAGAATTTGGAGGAAGGTTATGAAGAAATCTCAAATTGAAAATCCTCCTACTGTGTGGGAAGTTATTCTGCAATGGGGGATGAAATAATGGAAAGAAAAAAAAGCTTAAGGCTGTTTTATGCAACTTGTGCTTTGGATGCAACAGATTACCATTTTTTGAGACAAAAAATGACCTTAATTTAGCAATCAAAGGAATTATGGCCAGTGGTCGATTCTGCAGAATGCAGGACTTTCAAATCGAATACTTCGTTCAGAAAATTTCATTCAATTAAAAAAAAAAAAAAAAAAAAATCCCTTGCTTTTTAACCACAGCCGAGAATTGCTAGTAATTCTGGAAACAAGATTCGTTCAAACAATATATATATATATAATAATAAATAATTAATCAGAACCATCAGATTCAGTCAAACAAACACATAACAAAAGTCCAAACAAACCCAGCTTCCATACGGACATGGAAATTTCGCTAAACAAAAGAAAAAAGAAAATACAAGACATCAAAAAAAAAAAAAAAAAACCCGGTTCACCGTAACCAGTCCAAACCGCAGTGGTGAACCGGATCCAGTTGGGTCCTGTGAGAGTACAATCTCAAGCCCCGGGTGCCGCATCCTTGACCTTACTCTGGAGGTAGCCACCGTACTGGCTAGCATAGTCCTTGACATGGCTGGCGGTGTCGTAAATCCTGCTCCTTGCGTAGTCGAACCGGTCCGACCCGGGAGGGTTCATCCCATGGAAGTAGCGGTACATCCAGGACAAGGCGGCGACGACGGCTACGCCGAAGCCGCACATGGACAAGAAGGCAGCGGTGGAAAGAAAGAGGAAGGTGGCGAGTGGGAGCCATATGGGGCTGGAGAGGAGGATGAGTGGGGCGAAGAAGACGACGGCGAGGGCGGTGGCTGTGACGGTGAGGCCGGTGAGGATGAGCAAGACGGAGCAGGAGATGAGGAGGGTCAAGAAGCCAACGAGCTGGGTGGAGTTTGGTGCATGGTCTTGGATTTTACGGAGGAATGTGGGTCTCTGTGTTGGGGCTGAGCTGGGGTGGCGGTCGGCCATGGTGTGGTGGTAGTGTGTGTGCGTGAGAGATTTGTGTCGTTAAAAAGAGAGTTGACAGCTGTGGGAGTGTTACATGCAAGGGAACACGTGGAGGGATGGGAGTTTAGAACTCCTAGATGTGGGTGTGAGAGGACTGACCTTTTCCTTTGGGAGCAATTAAGTAGCACTCCTAGATGGGTTTCATGTTGGTTGAATATTGACATTTCACAACCCTTTTTAACACGTGTGTTGTTCACGTGTTACATCTTTTTTACTTGCATCTTTACGCAATAAGATAGCGACAAGATAAAAAATTGTTAAAACCCATTTTTAGTATTTGTGTTTTAAAAAGTTTATTTTGGCTTATATCGGTTTCAATTCGTATCGTATATGGAATATTGTTTATTATTCAAATAATAATTAAAATTGACACTGTCATATGCCACACCAAGAGTCATGGGTGTAGTTCGGCCATTTCTAGATCGGTCGCAAGGGGTGGACGAAACAACATCCAAGGCTCTTAGGAGTGTTTTTGGCCACCCCATTTTACTATTTAAGGGTGGCCAAAACATGCCAATGGGAGTGGCTAAAACCATTCCCTAGTCAAATGGGGGTGCCCAAAAGCCCTAATTTTGGCTAACCTAATTTTGCTATTTGGGGGTTACCGAAACTACCTACTGGCCAAACAGGAATGCCTTGGGCACCCTAAAAGCCCTTAAAAGTGGTTCGGTCACCTCTTGGCTGGCCACGGGAGGTGGTTTGAGCCAACCCATTTTGCCGCGAGCCACCCCTTCCATTTTTATTTTAATGTTTTTTGTTATACAATTATTTTAATGTTTTTATACTTATTTTAGTTTTCTATTTTTTTTCTTAATCTTTTGTTTTTAAATTTTTAATGAGTCATATGGCCATGTGGCAGTTTCTATTCAATTGACGTGCAATTTCGTCAATTTTATTGGCAAAAGTTAGACAGAATTACCATCCTCGATTTTAGTCATAAGTGATGTACCATTTACTATACGAATTGAAACCGAGATAGGCAAAATTAAAGCCTTTAAACCACATGGGGGTAATGAATGTTCATCCCTAAAATAAAAATACCAACTTGTGGCTGTAGAAAATTGTATGAATTCTGTTAGGCAGAAGAATGTGTTTTTAGGAAAAAGTATTTGCCTGTTAGGGGATGAGTTAGGTGGTGGAAAAGAAAAGGAGATAAATACATTTAAACCCCTTGAACTACCATCCACTTTCAAAAGAGCCTCATAAACTAACACGTGTAATACTTAAATACATCAAACTACCATTTTGTGGCAAATAGGTAAGGCTAGCAAAATAGATACCTGAATTCGGGTCGGCCCATTTGCCCCGTCAACCTAATAAGGGTAAACCTGAACACGACTTGCTTGACCCGTTTAATAAACAGGTAAATCTGTTTTATTCAATTTAGACCCAAACATAACATGTTTGACCCGTTTGACCTAATCCAACACAACCCGTTTGACCTGTTTTAACATGTATTTGTTATATAAAAAAAAATATAATTTCTTAAAAGGGTCAAGCAGATCAACTTGTTTATGACCTAAAACAGTTTATGCCAAACCCTAATATTTTAATTTTTTGTCGGGTTTACGGATCGTGTCAAAAATTGCCAGCTCTACAAATAGGCCACTATGTTAGTCTTGACTATTAAGGTGGATGGAAAAGTGGTCACGTGCATCACATAAGACCATTTTTTAACAAATACTTCCTAACCCCATTTTATAAGAAAACAAAAATAATAATTAAAAAAAATGAAAACAAAAATCAGGGGTGACTTGCGGGGGATGGCCTGATGGGGTCACCGCTACCCTCATGGAGCTATGCCCCGCCCCCCCCCCCCCCCCCCCCCCATTTCCATTTGAGATTTTTTATTTTTATTTTTTAATTTATTGTTATTATTTTTTAATTTCTTATTAATAGACTTTTGTTTTTTTAGGTTAGCTTTAATTGTTTTACTAATTAATAATTCTAAAAAGTAAATACGGTTTTTCATTGGTTAAAGTGAGTCTATTTTCAGAATATTTTGGTCAAATTTAGTTTTTCCATCAATTCTAACAATCAATGCTAACAGAGTGACTTATTTACCAAAAAATGGTAGTTTGATGTATCCAAGTGTGACATCTATTAGTTTTGTGGAGCTTTTAAGTAGTTTAGGAGGCTTAATATATATATATATATATATATATATATATATATATATATATATATATATATATATTTTTTTTTTTTCAAATCCACCATTTCATCTGTAGGACCTAGTGATCCAATTGTAACACCCCGAATATTTAATACAAATTAGTGATTAAAATTTGAGCGCCTCCTTAGGGATCTAATTATAACTCGCCTTAATGAATTAATTAAAATAATAAACCTGTGAGTTAAGGTAGAATTTTCAAGTTAACTATCAGGGAGTTAACTGTAAAACACTACCCTAAACACCTATCAGAGTATAGGAAATGCGAAAAATATCATTTGAGCTTCAATTAATACTTCGAAAATACCTCTCAATAAGATTACAATCTACAATCCATGAAATGAATCAACAACTAACTATCATCTACTACATTACTAGAATTCATAAGTACTGAGCACGTTAAAACTGTTTGCTATTCTCGTTTCACATCCCAAGCTCATTGAAAGACTCTAAGCTCCAACTTGATCTAGTACCAGCTAAATTGCAGGAAAAATTAATATCCCACAGGTGGAAAGGGTAGAAACTGTGTAAGTCCACGACTTAGTAAGTAAACATCACATAGAAATAAAACCGTGAAAAATAAGCCCTGATGAAAGACTCAAAATGACTTATCCTGATACCATGCTCTTTAGAAGGTTTTTTCAAAATGTTTGAAAAAGGTCTGAGCATGAATGCCAAGTGGCCGTTTTATAAAATAGAGCACGACCCATGTAATTTCTCCTCGATGCATCAAAACATTTAAATATAAAACATAAAGTTTTTGCACATTCTATTTATACTATCACCCTAATTATCATCTCGTCATGCCATATTCTCATTCTATAACATCATCATACCCGTATATTAACCCTCATATGGTGAAGGTCTTACCATACCAGAACTGTAATACCCCGAAAATGGATTAGGGTTAAGTACATTCTAATTATGATACTAGGGTTGGTTCTCATTGATGAGAATAGGATTTCAAATCAAATATTTGCGTAGCGGAAGGAATCAAATTCCCCCACCAAGATCCTTTACGAAGAACATGTAAAGAACAATTGCTATTTAAAAATAAATTTCAAGAACGAAGAATACTTACTTGGATATCAAAAACCACTCCTAGCTTTGGGCAAAAATCTTTTGCTTCTCCAAGAACTTGTTATTTCTTGCTCAAGAATGTTAAGCATACTGCTGATGAGCCTGCTATCCCTACAGCAGATGTTCCTCCAAAGCTTTACGCGTGTGATCGATTGCAAGCTTCAGAGAGATCAAGCGCACAGTAACGGCTAGTAATGGCTACTTACCATCATATGTTGGCTCAAGCATACTCATTACTACACTCGAGCGCAGTCATGACAGTCACGATTCTGCTGAGACTTGTAGTTCTGCTCCATCTCCCATTCCAATGGTATAATCTTATTGAATTGAAACAGATCACTCTTAAGCAATCTGTTTTCTATTCAACCACTTCTCTTGTGATCACACTAGATTAGTTCTCTTCCTATTTTATGTTTCTACACTTCTCTTCTACATCAACTTAGTTTGTTAAAGTTGGTGTTTCATTATAAGTGTAATTCTTTTCCCTATTTAAGCTTAATGAGAAAGCAACAATATTATTCTGCAAAATTAAGTTCTCTAAGAACTCTTTTATGGTATCCGAGCCATTGTAGGCATACGCCCCATAGCTCTTCTTCCTTAAGCTGCTTTCTATTCTTCTCAAAAATTACACAAACCTCAGTTCTATTCCTTTTCAATGGCAGCCAATACCTCCTTTGCTGCTCCTTCTTTTTCCCCACCTACTCTTTCCCAATTCAAAGGAAAGCTTGAAGGTCCAAATTACCTTGGTTGGACAACTAGATTTATGCCTATCCTGCGCACTCATGAGTTAGTAGGCATAGTGGATGGAATAGAACCATGGCCTACTAAATTCATTACTGATGACAATGTTAAAGAAATCCTCAACCCAGAATTCACCATCTGGAATAGAAAGGATCAATGCATCCTCAGTTGGATCAATGTTACATTATCTAAGAAGGTCTTGTCCACAGTTTATGGACTTCATACTTCCAGACAAGTCTATTCAGCCCTAGCAACCAATTTGCTAATGATTCTAGGTCTCGAATTGCCAATCTCAAAAGACAATTGTTGAGTCTCCACCAAGGCTCCTTGACCTGCTCAGACTATATTCAATCAGCCAAAGTATGGTTTGATCAACTAGCTGCCACGGGAAAACCTATATCTGATGAGGACCTGATCTCATTCCTTCTCAATGGCCTCAATTCCTCCTTCAACAGGTTTGTCACCACATTTTCCCTGTTGACCTAAGAGAAACAACTCTCTCTTGATGATTTCCAAGAAGAACTCATAAATCATGAAACATTGATCAATCAGTAGCAAGCCTCAGCAATTGATACTTCAACCTTTGCCTTGTTTACACAGAAGCAAGGTCAGAAATCATTCAAGAACCGTGGTGGCTATCCTCCCAGAAACTTCAGTTCTAGATCACCTGCTGCCAGATTCCCTGCTGTTGCCCTTGCATTCAACACTACTCCAAGGTACAATAGGTCTCCTGGTCCAAGGCCTGCTTATTCTTCTGCTCCAAGGTACAATAACACCTCTGCCTATTCTCCTGCTCAAAGGTACAACAATGCACCTGCCTTGCTGCCAACTCCAGGCTCTTGTCAGCCATCCCGCATACCATGTCAGATATGTGGAAGACTCAATCATCAAGCATTGGACTACTACTATAGGATGGATTACTCTTATCAAGAAAGACACCCTCCTCCTCAATTGGCAATAATGGTGGCTCAATCCAACAATGTCTTTGAAGATCCTCAATTGTTTGCTAACAGTGCAGCCAACACACACATTACTCAAAACTTGGAGAACCTCAATAGCAACAAGTCTTTTATAGCTTTATTTGGGGTATGAACATCATCCTTAGTATGATACTTCAGATTAGGTCATCATTCTAATGATGTAGTTACTCGAGTAGTTAGAGATAACAATTTACCTCTTTCTCATTCAAACTATGTTTCATATTCAGTTTTTAATAAAAATTTGCTTTGCGGTTCTTGCCAATTGGGTAAAAGTAAGACACAAGCTTTTTCTCCATCTACTCGTGTATCTTTATCTCCTCTTCAACTTATCCACACTGACATCTGGACTTCTCCAGTACTGTCAATTAGTGGATACAAATATTATATAGCTTTTGTAGATGATTTCTCAAGGTTCACATGTGATGTGCAAATTTAATTGTACTCGCAAGCGCACGAGTCGTGTGTAGTACAGATTATGCAAGTGCGAGGTCGATCCACAGGGAATTGTGTTGCAAAAATCAATTCCTATTTAAAGTAATTCTATCTTAACCTAGTTCCGTAGTTCGAGTGATTTTGTCATGCAAAATAAAAATAAACTAAAATTAAAATTGATTAAATGAATCATAAAAAGGCACTAAAGTTTTCAGAATCCACCTCACCAAATCAAAGTTCATACTCTCATGTTTTGCTCATACATCCGTCAAGAAATTAAACCCTTTGCATGTTCTATTGTTTTTATAAAATCCTAATGAAAGATTTGATGAATCCATTTCTATTACAAAGGGGAAACTTCACTTACCCCCCCTATACTTTCGCGGTTTTTGTACACACCCCCCCATTGTTCAAAAACTCTCACTTTGATGTATCAAACTTTCGTTTCCTTCTACTTTGCTCCTTCCGTTAGGATTTTGTAGTTAAATCAAATGGTCAAATAAGTAAAAATCCTTTATACCCTTTTTTAAAAAAAAAATTTCCAAATTTACCCTTATTTATAAATAAAACATTATTATTATAATTATTATATTAAAAAAAAAAGAAAAAAAGAAAAGAAAAGAAAAGAAAGTGACCCACTGGGGTTCACTTTGTGACCCACCGGTTGTGACCCACGGTGGGCCAAACACCGTCACTTTTTTTTAAAAAAATATATAATAATAATAATATGACTCGTGGGTCACAATACAGGTGGCTTAGATCCACCGGTAAACCCATGGGTCAGGATTTAAAAAGAAAAAATTTATTTTTTAATAAAAAATAAGGGCAAGATTGGAATTTCACACACCCCCCCCCGGTTAGGATTTCACAGAAAATCCTAATGGAAAGGGCAAAGTGGAAGGAAACAAAAGTTGGATACATGAAAGTGAGAGTTTTTGAACAATGAGGGGGCGTCTGCAAAAACCGCGAAAGTATAGGGGGGGGTAAGTGAAGTTTTCCCTATTACAAAAGACAACGAATATCCAATTGAGATCAAAAGATCCAATGTATTCGTTTGAACAATGAAAGAGAATGGATATCCAATTTCAATCAAAAGATTCGATGTATTCGTTGGATGCAATACATCGAATATCCAACGTTTTAACAATTTTATAAACAACAATCAATACAATTTTGTCACATAATTAGATTGGAACGAAAATACATTATATTAAGGTCGGAATTGTACGAACAAAAACATGAGGAATATGAAACTAATCAATGATGAGGCTTCATTTTCAACCTTAGTTGAAGGTTTTAGCCTCTCACGATAACAAAAGACATAATCAAATCAATTGAAATCATAACAACCATAAAACTTCAAGAGCTTTAACCCACCATTGATGGACTGACCCACAGCGAGGGCTTCAATCTTCTTGGTGAGGGCATCTATTTTTAACCTCAAATCAGTGTCCTCCTTAACCTCATAGATGCCTCCTTTCTTGGGGATATGGGCAGATTTATCCCGACAACTCTAGAAATCCCATTGTTGTGACCTGTCAGACAACTTGTCCATTGCCTTATACGCTTCATCCCCCGTCAAACTTAAGAATGCCCCCCCATTAATTGACTTGATCTTACTACGGTTGGATTGGGTCAATCCTTGGTAGAAGAACTGAACGAGTCTCCACTTCTCATATCCATGTGGAGGGCATCTTATCAACAACTCCTTAAATATCTCCCAACTTTCTGAAAACTTCTCATCCTCCTCCTGAGTGAAAGAATTAATATTCTTTTTACATTCATTTACCTTTGACATTGGGAAAAACTTGTTATAGAACGTACTCAACAAGCTTTCCCAAGATGTAATGGACCCGGGCGTGTTGGAATCCAACCATGCCCTGGCTTTATCGTGCAAAGAGAAAGGAAATAGTCTAAGGTGGACAGACTCTTCAGAAAGGTTTTGAAACTTAAAAGTGGCGCACATGTCCTTGAATTTCTTTACATGACTATAAGGATTTTCAAGTTCTAGGCCATGGAATGATGGTAGGAGTTGGATGACATATGGCTTCAAATCAAAATGGGTAGCATTGGTTGGTGGCAACATTATACACGAATGGAAATTAGTCGTAACGGGTGTGGACAAATCCCTAAGTGATGTAGTGAAATCCGCATTCCAAGCACTAGCTTGCTCAAAATTCTCAGCTCTCGCATCCTCATTCTCAACTCTAGGTTGCTCCACATTTTGGGGTATGTTATCTCCAATCTCAACATGTGCTCTCCGAGTTCTCCTAAGGGTTTTTTCTAAGTCGAGATCTAGAGGTATCAAATCTAAGTTCAGGGATCTCCGACCAAGCATACACCGAACAACAACTCTAAAATAAACTAACTAAACAAAAAAATAAAATATTCACACAAAAATAAGGAGAACAAAACAAAGAATAAAAACAAAACAGAAACCACAATATCAACAAACAAAATATGAAACAAAAGAAATGCAAATATATATATATTCTTAGCTGCTTCAGGTCTATTGTTGCCAGCTGCAAAGGAGCACTAGAGCACAGGTAAGCAACGATTGATTGCAGTTGCACTGGTGCGTTCGAGCATCAAAGGCTAGCACTCGAGCGTACGTCTGCGGTGCACTCGCACCTAAGTATGGATACGTCCAGCGCAGGTGTGCAGAATGTGCTGCAATAGGCTCGAGTGCGCTCGAGCACAGGTGAGGCGCACTTGATCGCACTGGCAGGAAATGGATTTCGCCGAATTTGCAACAAACTGAAAACAAACAAACTTTTCTTTGCCCCCCCCCCCCCCCTTTTTTTTTGTTAGATAAAACAAAATAAAAATGAACAAAAATTGCAAAAAGAAAATAAAACAAAAAAATGGTACTTATAACTAGTAGAAAAACAAAATTAATTTAAACAAAAATTAATTTCACAGATCCACAATTCCCCAGCAACGGCGCCAAAATTTGTTGTGCAAATTTAATTGTACTCGCAAGCGCACGAGTCATGTGCAATATAGCGTGTGTACAAGTGCGGGGTCGATCCAGAGGGAATTGTGTTGTGTAAATCAATTTCTATTTAAACTAATCCTATCTTAACCTAGTTCCGAAGTTTGAGTAATTTTGTTGTACAAAATAAAAATAAACTAAAATTAAAATTGATTAAATGGAATGATAAAAAGGCACTAAGGTTTTCAGAATCCACCTCACTAAATCAAAGTTTATACTCTCATGTTTTGTTCTTACATTCGTCCAGAAATTAAACCCTAAGCATGTCCTATTGTTTTTATAAAAGACAACGAATATCCGATTGAGATCAAAAGATCCCATGTATTCGTTTGATGATATCCAATTTCAATCAGAAGATTCAATGTATCCGTTGGATGAAACACATCAAATATCCAACATTTTAACAATTTTATAAACAACAATCAATACAATTTTGTCACATAATTGGATTGAAACGAAAATACTTTATGTTATGGTCAGAATTGTACGAATAAAAACATGAGGAATATGAAACTAATCAATGATGAGGTTTCATCTTCAACCTTAGTTGAAGGTTTTAGCCTCTCATGATAAGAAAAAACATAATCAAATCAATTGAAATCATAATAAACATAAAACTTACAAAGGAAAACGTCTGAAAAGCTTAATAACAACTCTTGGTCGAAAATAGGCTCAAAACGACGCATTCCAACGTGGCTTTCCAAAAGAAAATGTGATATTTAGACTAAAAATTAGGGCTTCAGCGCTGCCAGGTCAGCGCAAGTGCGCTCGAGCGCACTCGAGCATGCGTTAGCTCTTCTGTGGTGCAGGTGTGCGCTCGAGCGTGCCTTTCATAGGCTTTAGCGCTGATGCGCTCGATCGCCTTACTGTGCGCTCGATCGCTCTTCCAGAGGACTTCAATCTTTGCAATTTCCACCTTTAAACCGCGGTTTTCTCTTAATGACCTGCAAAACACTAAAACACCAAAACTAAACAAAAACATCTGAAAAAAACCAAAACTAAGGGTTTAAGAAATACAAGTTAAGGGGCCCAAAGATACGATATTTGGCACTCATCAGTTTCCCCACACTCCTGCTACATCTCAGGAATTGGTTCCAAAACGGCTTCAGATTGCTCAATTACTTCATCAAAGTCCAGATCATATCCAAATTGAGCAAAGCATTCTAACACAGGGTCCTCCATATCTTGCTCACACACAACCTCAGCTGGCTCAAGTAACCTGTCCTGTCAAATTCCATATCGCCTCCACTTTGAGCAAAACATTCCACCTCAGGATCCTCAATGCTTGGCTCATACCTAGTCCCAACCTACTCAAGTAACCTACCAAAGCCAAGATCGCCTCAAGATTGTGTAAAGCTCTCCATCTCAGGATCCTCAATGCTAAACTCATACAAAACACCAGCTTGGCCAAATAGCCTATCAAGGTCCAGATCATCTCCATCTTGAGTAAAACACTCTACCTCAGTGTCCTCCAAACTATACTCACTCACTGTCTCATTAGCTATCATTTCAATTAAGCACACATTGTGGACCTCATCAAGGTCATGTGATTGCTTATTGATGTCAAAGATGTTGAGCTCCACTCTCATATTCCAAAAAGAGCTTTTCAAGCCCTAATAGCTAAGAAAGGTCACCCTAAAATTACCAGAATTTGGCTCCCAACATTATGCACCGGCTCTATGTCTATCACTATGAACTCCACAGGGAAGTAAAATTTATCCACCTTTATCAACACATCCTCAACGACTCCCCTTGGGGCCTTCATAGACCTGTTAGCCAGCTAGAATGTCATAGAAGTGGGCTTCAATTCTCCCAACCCCAGTTGTAGGTAGACTGAATAGGGCAGAAGATTCACACTTGCTCCTAGATCCAACAGTGCCCTTTCAATCTGACTGACTCCTATCATGGAAGAAATGGTTGGACACCCAGGGTCCTTATACTTGATGGGCAACTTGCACTGAAGGATGAAACTCACTTCCTCGGTCACAAATGCTTTCTTCGGGACATTTGTTTTTTCTTGACCGTGACCAAATCCTTCAAGAATTTAGCAAATGATCGCACTTGCTGAATTGCATCCAAAAATGAGATGTTTATCTGAAGTTGCTTAAACACGTCCAAAATTTCAGCAAACTGTGTATTTTTCTTTAGAGCTTTCAATCTCTCTAGGTATGGAGCTTTTGGGATAAATGACCTCGGGGGATCCTCAACAGTGGGTATGGTTCTAGAAGGCTCAACTTTCCCCCCCGTATCTCTGCCACTCTTTTGCCCTTGCGGCACAACCGGGTCCTCTTCTTCTTGGGCCACTTTATCGTCCACTTTTCTCCCTGACCTAAGTGTGACAATGGACTGCACTTGTTCCTGCCTGTGCGTAGGATGTAAAGAACTTCTTACTACAAAGTATCCCTTCGGGTTGGGCACAGGCTGAGTAGGGGACTTGCCCTTTTCTCTTTCACCCAAGTGACTTGCTATTTGTCCAATTGGCTCTCCATTTTAGCAATTGCTTCAGTGTTGACCATGGTTGCATTCTTAACCTCCTGTTTGGTCTGGCTATTGATCATCGTGGAATTCATGAGCTCTTGTATCATCTGGCCATTTGCATGAATAAATGACTTCAGTGTGTCTTCCAGAGCTGACTGTGATGAAGATGCAGGCACTTGAGGAGTAGACTGATTTTACTGCCGCGCATGAATTTTGGGAGGGTATTGATTCTGAGCATGATGAGGTGCTCCTCCCTGATTCATTTGGCTCTACTTCCGTGAGAGATTGGGGTGGTTCCGCCACCTTGGATTGTAGGTCTCAGAATATGGTCCATTTGACTGCTTCCAAAAGTCGAAGAAAGCGTTCACTTGTTCCATGGAGCACTCGGCAAAAGCCGATGAACATGGACAATTTTGTGCTAAATGCCAACATTGAATGTGTTGGCAGCATTTATGGACTGACCTACTGCAAGAGCTTCAACCTTCTTGGTGAGGGCATCTATCTTTATCCTCAAATCAGTGTCCTCGTTAACCACATAGATGCCTCCTTTCTTGGGGATACGGGCAAATTTATCCTGACAACTAGAAAAATCCCACTGCTGTGAGCTGTCAAACAACTTGTCCAATGTCTTATACAATTCATCCCCAGTCAAACTTAAGAATGCCCCCCCATTCATTGACTCAATCATACTAAGTAGAAGAACTGAACGAGTCTCTACTTCTCATATCCATGTGGAGGGCATCTTATCAACAACTCCTTGAATCTTTCCTAACTTTCTAAGAACTTCTCATCCTCCTCCTAAGTAAAAGAGCTAATATCCTTTCAACTTTCATTTACCTTTGACATTGGGAAAAACTTGTTATAGAACTTACTCAACAAGCTTTCCCAAGATGTAATGGACCCGGGTGTGTTGGAATCCGACCATGCCCTGGCTTTATCGTGCTGAGAGAAAGGAAGTCGTCTAAGGTGGACTAACTCTTCCGAAAAATTTTGAAATTTAAAAGTGGTGCACATGTCCTTGAATTTCTTTACATGACCGTTCTGATTTTCAAGTTCTAGGCCATGGAATGATGGTAGGAGTTGGATGACGTGTGGCTTCGGATCAAAATGGGTGGCATTGGTTGGTGGTAACACTAAACACGAAAGGGAATTAGTTGCAACGGGTGCGAACAAATCCTTATGGGATGTAGTGAAATCCACATTCGAAGCTCTAGCTTGCTCAAAATTCTCAGCTCTCGCATCCTCATGCTCAACCCTAGGTTGCTCCACATTCTAGGGTATGTTATCTCGTTTGTCTTCCATTTCACCTCTATTCTCACTCTCAACAGGTGCTCTCTGCATTCACCTAAGAGTTCTATCAATGTCAGGATCTAAGGGTATCAACTCTAGGTTCAAGGATCTCTGACCAAGCATACACCAACCAAAAACAATGCGAAAATAAACTAACTAACAAAAACAATGTATTCACAAAAACAAAAGAGACAAAACAGAAAAATAATGCAAAAATAGAAACACAATATTAACAAAACTAAATCAAAAAGAAATTGCAGAAATTTGTTGTTGTTGTTGTTTTTTTTTTTTTTTTTTCTACTTGCTTCTGGTCTGTTGAAGCTAGCTGCGGAGTTGTGCTCGAGCACAGGAAGATTGCGATCGAGTGCAAAATGTGCGTCTGCTGTACGCTCGTGCGAACTAGCAAGCGCACGAATCGTGTGCAGTACAGATTATGCAAGTGCGAGGTCGATCCACAGGGAATTGTGTTGCAAAAATGGATTCCTATTTAAAGTAATTCTATGTTAACCTAGTTTCGAAGTTTGAGTGATTTTGTTGTGCAAAATAAAAATAAACTAAAATTAAAATTGATTAAATGGAATGATGAAAAGGAACTAAGGCTTTCAGAATCCGCCTCACTAAATCAAAGGTCAAACTCTCTTGTTTTGTTCATACATCCGTCAAGAAATTAAACCCTAAGCATGTTCTATTGTTTTTATAAAATCCTATTGAAAGATTCGATGAATCCATCTCTATTACGAAAGACAACGAATATCCAATTGAGATCAAAAGATCCAATGTATCCGTTTGAACAACGAAAGACAATGGATATCCAATTTCAATCAAAAGATTCGATGTATCTGTTGGATGAAACACATCGAATATCCAACTTTTTAAGAATTTTATAAACAACAATCAATACAATTTCATCACATAATTGGATTGAAGCGAAAATACATTATATTAAGGTCGGAATCGTATGAACAAAAACATGAGAAATATAAAACTAATCAATGATGAGGCTTCATCTTTAACCTTAGTTAAAGCTTTTAGCCTCTCATGATAACAAAAGACAAAATCAAATCAATTGAAATCATAACAAACATAAAACTCACAAAGGAAAACATTTGAAAAGCTCAAGAACAACTCTAGGTCAAAATTAGGCTCTAAATGGGGCCTCCCACATCTCTTTTCAAAAGAAAATGTGATATTTAAACTAAAAACTAGGGCTTTAGCACTGGCAGGTTAGCGTGGGTGCGCTTGAGCGCACTTGGGCATGCGTTAGCTCTTCCATGCTGCAGGTGTGGGCTCGAGAGTGCCTTGCATGGGCTCGAGCGCAGATGCGCTTGATTGCTCTTCAAGAGGACTTCAAGCTTTGCAATTTCCACCTTCAAACCACAGTTTTCTCTCAATGACCTGCCAAACACTAAAACACCAAAACTAACCAAAAAATATCAGAAAACAACAAAACTAAGGGTTTAACAAATACAAGTTAAGGGGCCCAAATATATGATATTTGGCACTCATCAACATGTATGTATCCTCTACACACAAAATCAGAAGCCTATGATGCAGTCCTCAAGTTTAAACTTCTAGTTGAAAAACAATTTTCTGCAACCATTAAGGAAATCCAATCCAATGGAGGAGGTGAATACACATCATATCTCTCCCAAAGTTTCATTAAAAACAATGGATTTGACCATAGGAAGAGTTGTCCTTATACTTCCCCTCAAAATGGTCTTGCTGAAAGGAAATTAAGTCACATTCTTGAAACAGGTTTAACCTTGTTAGCCCACTCTTATCTTTCTAATAAATATTGGGTTGACTCCTTTCTCACTGCTGTGTTTGTCATTAATAGGTTGCCTACACCCACTCCAACACATGTCTCCCTATTCTAAGCTATATTCTAAAGCACCTGACTACCAAAGACTTAGAGTCATTAAATCGTTGTTCTGCCCCTTGCTCAGGCCCTATAATGCTCTCAAACTTGAGTATAGATCTAAGCCTTGTATATTTTTAGGATATAACTATGCAGGTTATAAATGTCTTGATCTAGTTACAAATGAAGCTTACCTCTCAAGACATGTTGTGTTTGATGAGACCTCATTTCCAACTAAGGATCTTGCTGCTGCGCACTTTCCATCCAAGCTACATTCGAAAGGTGATTCCCCTTTTCATTTACCTATTTTATTTGCTTTCAGCGCTAATCCCTGAAAAAGTCCCAGAGAAGGTACTCCTTCTGCAACTCAACAAACTCACACTACAGATTCGTCACCTACTGTATCTCCACAAACCATCACTGATAATGAACCTGCTGCTCTTGCAGCAACCCATGTTACTCAACCATCACATCCTATGCTCACCAGATCTAAGTCACATCTCCTACTTAATCCACCCTTAGTAGAATAACCATCCTCCACTTCTGCAGAAACAAACCCTAGCTCAACTATTGCAGCCCAATCTAGCATTGAGTTCCCTATCTCCTAGCCATCTCACACAATGATCACTTGGTCTAAAATAGGAAACCTCAAACCTAAACCTTTTTTGATTGCAAGATGTTCTGCTCTAGGTACCCCCTCGTTAGCTTTCATACTGTGTTACCTGAGTCAGAACAAACTTGCTATAGTATAGCTGCTCCTGATCCTCGGTGGCAAGATGCCATGAGTCTTGAATTTAAGGCATTTCTCTACAACAAAACATGGACTTTGTGTCCTCGGCCACCTCACCAACATGTCCTTCATAACAAATGGATGTATAAGATCAAGAGGAAATTAGATGGAGCAGTGGAAATTTTTAAAGCTAGACTGGTTGCAAAGGGTTTTGAACAAACCTCTGGAGTTGATTACACTGAGACTTTCAGTCCAGTCATAAAACCCTCCACCATCAAGATCATAGTAGCCCTGACAGTCCATTTCAACTGGATGATTAGACAGTTGGACATCTCTAATGCCTTCCTTCATGGCTCTCTCAATGAGGAAGTATATATGGAACAACCAAAGGGTTTTGTTGACAAAGAGTATCCTAAAATGGTGTGCAAGCTACAGAAGGCAATCTATGGTCTCAAACAAGCCCCTAGAGCCTTGTTTCATAGATTGTGCTACTACTTACATGATATTGGCTTCACTGCATCTCTAGTTGACACTTCTTTATTTATATTTATCATTGGCAACATTAAAGTATTTATGTTGACCTATGTGGACGATATAATTATCACAGGGACACATCCTCAGTTGATTACTAATATTGTTGAGCTAATGCATAAGGAATTTCCAGTCAAAGACTTAGGCTCTCTAAGTTTCTTTCTTGGCATACAGGTTACTTGAAGCTCTGTAGATCTTCATCTCTGCAAAGCAAAATATGTTACTGACATCCTCAACCGAACCAAGATGATTGAAGTAAAACGTACAAAATGCCCATGTCCAACTAGTTCTCAGTTGTCCAGAATGAATGGGGAGTCCCTCCTTGATCCTTATGAGTATAGAAGTGTAGTAGGAGCTCTCCAATACTGCACTCTAACTCGACTTGATATAGCCTTCTCTATGAATCAACTTTGTCAACATATTGATCATCCAACTGCTAGTCACTAGTCAGCAGTCAAGAGAGTTCTCATATACCTTAAGAACACCCTAGATCATGGTCTGTTTTACTCCAACACAAACCTTCAATTGAATGCCTTTTGTGATTCAGATTGGGTTGGCGGCCCCGATGATAGAAGATCCACTTCTGGCTTTGCTATCTTCCTTGGGAATTGCTTAGTCTCCTGGAGCACTAAGAAAGAACCCATGGTCTCAAGATCAAGCACAGAGGCTGAGTACCCTTTCCTAGCAATTGCTACTACTGAGCTATTTTGGTTGAGAATGTTGTTCCAAGAAATTCAGGTTCCTCTTCCAATTGCTCTAGTTGTCTGGTATGACAATGTAAGTGCATTATTCTTGGCTGCCAATCGAGTTTTTCATGCTAGAACAAAGCATATCGAAGTTGATTATCATTATGTCCGAGAAAAAGTGCTCAACTGATACATCATAGTATCCTTCATCTCTATAGCAGACCAGATTGCAGATGTGTTCACCAAAGGACTGTCTTTAGCTCATTTTCTGTTTCTTAAGTCCAAGCTACAAGTGATTTTTTCCCCCCTTTAGCTTGTGGGGGCATGTTAAGCATACTGCTGATGAGCCTGCTATCCCTACAGCAGATGTTCCACTACTGCATTAGGCGTGCGATGGATTGCAAGCTTCAGAGAGATCTAGCGCACATGTAACGGCTAGTAACGGCTACTTACCATCCTATGTTGGCTCGAGCGCACTCACTACTATGCTCGAGTCACGACAGTCATGATTCTGCTGAGACTTCTAGTACTACTCCATCTCCTATTCCTATAGGATAATCTTATTGAATAGAAATAGATCACTCTTAAGCAATCTGTTTTCTATTCAACCACTTCTCTTGTGATCACACAAGATTAGGTCTCTTCTATTTTATGTTTCTAGACTTCCCTTGTACATCAACTTAGTTTGTTAAAGTTGGTGTTTCATTATAAGTGTAATTCTTTTCTCTATTTAAGCTTAATGAGAAAGCAGCAATATTATTCCGCAAAATTAAGTTCTCTAAGAACTCTTTTAAAGAGCTCGAAGAACAATTTATTCTTTTTTCAAGAAAATGAAGAGCAAGTTATTCTTTCTTCAAGATCACGACGGATCTCAAGGATATAGAGACCTCTAGATCTTATCACCAATCACTGATAATAACCAAGAGAGTGTCAGCTCTTACTTGGCTCTTCAAATTTAAAACTTTTATTCTTTATGAGTTAACACAAAGAATTATTTACTCTTAGAGTTTCCGAGAATTATCTATCAAGAGAAATTGATAGAATGAATTGAGTGATTTGAGAGCATAGGCTCTTCTCTATTTATAGGCTTAGCAGGGAATCTGAGATTTAGATTCAAGCAATGTGGGATAAATGAGTAGTTCTAATTCCCTTACAATTTGAAAAGAGCAATCCTAGTCCTACTAAGACAAGGTGGACGTCTAGGGGTTAAAACCCTATCCTCCACTCCTTTGGTTCTCATCACATGGGCCAAGGAATTATTTCCCTGGTGTATACGTCCACCTCATGGCTTTTTGGGCTTGGGTTTTTATTCCAAGTCCCAATGCTTTTATCCAATTGTAGAGCAAAGGGCCCAGAAAATATATTTCCTTGGCCTAATGCATTCCACTATGCTCATTGGGCCTCTAGGTTTTATCCCATGCCCAATTGCACTATATCTTTCTAGCCCATGTTTCAAATAGCCCAATAAATAAGAAAGCCTTATTATGGTTAAAAAAACATCAGCTTGGTAAGGGACCTAAAGGAAAAAGTATTATTGGCTTAAATATGTTTGTAACCATGTCTCCCTAACATTTATTATGCAACAATATTTGAATCATGAAAGAACAACGAGGATCGTATTCTACCCCCAAATTCCCAAATAAACAATCTTAAAAGCATAACACATAACATGCATAGTAGAATTAACACAATCTTAAAAGCATAAGCGATCTAAATGAGGAAAACAAAACGATATGCTTAAGATTAAACCAAAACAATAATAAGGAAACATTCACACAACCACAACATAAGATTTTGTTGACGAAGTGGAAAACCCTTTGAGCACCTCAAGGGAAAAACCACTGCGGGGTAGTCAAACCTAGGAAATCACTATATGAAGATTCACAGTTATAGAATAGATGATACCCATACCCTTGGGCACCTCTAAATTTAGTAAGAACGACAAATATCCTAGCTTGTCTCCATCGTGACCACCTTCACGTAGCGCATCTCCTTACCGACCCTTCGGTAAATTTCTTTGCGGTTGAGGGATGTGTATGGTGTGATTTGAAATCAAAAAACAAAAAACAACCAAGAGGGGGAAAGCAACCATGGTTTCCAACCTAATCCCACTTGGATCAACATAGAGAGGTAACCCACTGATAAGCGTCGAATGTTGCACATTGAAGCCCCTTAATTGGCATATGTTAATTCCTTAGCGTTGTTTTTTGTTTGATTTTGTATTGTTTTTATGTTTCAAGGCTTTAAATGACAAATACAAGAAAAACCATTGATTTTGGGCGTAAAATGAAATTTATTGTAGTAGGGTACTGGAGCATCATTGTAGTAGTATTGTAGCGGGTACTGTAGCGGGTTATTGTAGCAATTACTATGCCTGGTTACTGTAGCTACAGTGCGCTCGAGTGCACACGAGCGGCAGAGACAAAAATGAGTCCGAAATTGATAAGGAAAGTTTTTCTACGTCTCCCAATTTGACTGGGAGATTGAATTATGATTTTTTTGGGATTCCTAGGGCTTCTAGGGTTCTCCTAATCCCTATAAATAGGCCTCTAAGCATTGAGAAGAAAAAAACATACGGCTTCCTAGAGCTAGAAATTATAAATTTATCTTCGGAGCTTAGAAGATCATGAGCGGCTAAACCCCTTTGTGGGCGTGTTGATGTAACCCTATCCGAGCACAATGGTTTGATTGTATTTAATTTCTAGATTTTCAATTTATGCATGTTGATTGTATAACTATGAGAATTGCTACCTTTTGATTCTGTTCTTAATTCTTAAATACAATTGTTCTTAAATTCCAAAATCAATATTTGTGAAATTCTTCTCGTCTTAGAAAGTATTTTACTTTTGTTGATCTCAAATGATTCTTGTTTTCCATGATTTGAGAATGATGGTTATACAATGGGTTTAATTGACATATGATCAATAGGATTTGATAGGCCATGCCTAGGGAAGACGGATTGTAGTACACCCTAGTTTAGTGTAATTTAGGTGGACAGTTCGTGCCAACCGAAGATGGGTTACACTTATTCATTGATAGTATGTATCTTGTTACAGAATTTGATAATTTATACCTAGAGAAGATGGGTCGTACCACATCTTAGTGGTTGGGTGGACGATCCGTGCCAACCGAAGATAGATTATGCTTATTCTTTAATAAAGTAGTTTCTTGTTTATTTATAACATGCATAGAACGAATTTTTGGGATTAATTATGATTAGTCATCGTTGTGCAGATAGAGGTGAAGTCAATACCCTACACTCTCTCTCTTATTTTAAATCTCTTTTATTTTCATGCACTTTAGTTTTAAAGAAAATCAAATCAATTTTCTTTTTAATTACGTTAATTTTGATCTTTCAAATTTGATAACAAAAACCCTGCAGTCCTTGAGGTTCGACACTCTCTCTATAGCCGTATCCTACAAAGAATCGTCCTATTGTGAGTGGTAATTTTATAATTGATATTGTTGGTCACAAAAATACCACATCAGCCACCTTCTCTAGGGACACTTCCTTATTAATGTCGTGCTTGGAGGTCTAACCTTCTCTAATGGGCATCCTTTTCTCTTTATGGAACTAAAACGAAGCCATTTGATAAAATAAAGCATGGACAGCAGAATTAAAAACCATAAAAAACACAACACAAATTTTGTTTACGAAGTGGAAAACCCTTTGGACCAATCAAACGTAAAAACCACTTCGGGGCAGCCAAACCTGGAAAATCACAGACGATACTTACAACCTTGGAGGTCCTCTAGACTTAGTTAGAATAACAAGCTCCTAGTTTGTCTCCATCCTGACAATCTTCTTGGGGTGCATCTCCTCACCGACCTTTCAATAGACTTCTTTCACCAAGTGACCAAATAAGAATCTTTATGTCGTGGAACAAAAACGAACAGCAACTAATCAAGAGCAAAGGATAGCCGAAGCTTTATCACATCCTCTATTGAACAAAAAATTCCCAAGACATAGAGCTCAAAGAGAACTTTTGAGACTTACACATAGAAAATTCTCCCAAAAAGTCTGCAGTGAACAGTGATAGAAAAATCCTTCTATAGAGAAGACATTTTACTCTTCACGTCCTAAAGGGACTCATTTCAAGTTAAGACGGGAAGAAAAAAACTTTCCATATTTTCAAATCTAGAAAATTCACATCTTAATGGGAAAGGAGTGCCGTCATGACGAGAAGAACAAATGTCTCATCCCTGTTACATGTCCCGTCCTGACGCTCCATCTGACGAGACAATAGGGAGTCAAAGATTGATCCTGTTACATGCCCGTCTTGACGAGGTTCTTGGCGAGGAAACAGTAGGTTCAACTTTACTCCCGTTACATGCCCATCCTGACACAACTTCTGACAAGGAAATAGTAGCCTCCCGTTAGATGCCCATCCTAACGGGCCTTCTGACGAGAAAACAGTAGCATCCCGTTACATGCCCATTCTAACGCGACTTATGATGGGAAAATAATAACTTTCAGGTTCAGTCTCGTGAGAAAACAGAGAGCACTTTGTTACAGCATATATTATATCTATATTGCATCCATGATAAATTGTCACCTCATAGTGCAGCATCTGCTTCACTAATTAATGACATGTATGTCATGTACATTTATACTCACTAAGTCATCGGACTTACCCTCATATTCTTTCCCTTTTTTCTCCATACGTACATGTTTGTTGTTATAGATAGTTTAGTAGAAGATGGATACTGCAAAGCATCCGGTTATTGTGGAGGACTTGATCCGCGTGACGCTTGAGGACTTATTGCAAGATTAGACGGGTGCTCATAGTAACTAGTACTTTTGGGTTGGCTGTTGACTTAAGATTTTTAATGCATGCTTCTATATTATGGTATAGCCTGGATCTCTTGTAACGATGATATGTATAGTATGATTTTAGCTACTGTGATGACCATTGGTTGATGCTATGGTTGTAATGATTAATATTTATAGGATCTTAATGTTTTTACTCTGCTGCTTAGTATCATCTTTTTTTAGGAGTAGTGATCCTTGAGTCTCGTCCCTCGCGAGATAAGGCTGGAAAACGAACCGTGAAGTTAATTACCAGTTAATTAATTTCCAGGGCGTTAGAAGAACCCTTTACAAGTGATGTATAATATACCGGCACATAAAGTAATTTACCATACCAGTAAACAAGTATCGTAACTAACATACTGGCACCCAAAGCACCATAACATATCGATACACCAAGTACCGTAATGTAATGGCCTAGCCGAACTAACCAAACTACAGTTAACTCGGAGCACCTCCCAAGTGTAATTCGCTGAGCAAATAAGCCACAAGGTATCTAACTAACAATGTAGTGGGATAATCACAATTAAAAGTAGGTTGCATAACTAATAAAAAAATCCTTTATTTATTAATCATTCGGAGCGAGTACTAAAAACTTCCCAATAATAAGCTAAATTCAAAACAATTCTAAAATATCCTAAAAACTCATAACTGAAAGGAAATCTCCTAACATAAGTGTAGCATCAATAACCCAAATTGAGTCCAAACATATAAACTAAGCTAACAACGTCGATCATCTCACGACATATGTCCTCATTTCCACAGTGCCACAAGTAAAACAACCACTCCACATCTAAAGCATCAAAGATGACTCTCATGATATCCTCCATAGGTACAAGTTGTCTCCCCATGTAACACCCCCAAATTTGGCCTTGACCAGTCTAGTAGGGATACTGACAATTACCCCAATTCAGCTAACTGGTAGCTAACTGGGGAACCGCTCCTCTTAGCACATTCAGAGTAAATGCATAGGAAGGTGAAATAAATATAAGGCATCTAAAAATCATAATGACAACATACATTATCCCCAATCGTAGACATGGAGCTACTAATTGAAATACAGATAATATATTCAAAGCTGATTCAACAAGGTGGGTCTCCGTATTAACTCAATAACTTGAAGTGGCAATCTCATAACTATCTTCTCCATAGAAAGGGGTTTCCTACAAGATGTAATAACTATGTGACTTAGTAAGTAAACCTTACAGTTGGGTATGAAATGAGCTAGTCATTAATGAGCAGAAATAAACATGTAGTTTCCATAAGAATTTAAAAGAGGTGTTGTCTCAGTTAATACATCATAAAAGTATCGTTTTATTTGAAATAAAGAGGTGTACTTCAAACAGAAATTGCCTGAGAGTTTTAATTCAGAAAACTAATGTTTTATTAGGTCATAACTATCATGTATGGTCTACCCGAGATATTACCCCATCTCAACAGGATTGGCACTGTCCCTAGGGAACTGTAATATAATGTCGGTGTCTTGGCCATTATACGCTATTGTTCATATTCTAGCAACCCGATTGAGTCCGACCTCGGGTGGATCACGCTACTAATAATGTACGTCCTATAGTGACCTGCCAATTATGGCTGCGTCGGTCACGAAACAACCATTGAATCCAAGGTCCATATAACACATCCGCACACATTTGACCACAAAATCAGGTATATATAGTAAGCCCATGACCATTATACCGCACGTATTGGTGTACCATGTCATACAATGAATCTTATTAATCTGTTTATTAAAACAATTACCAAGTTATATAAAAGGGTAAACATGCTCATATCATACGTGTATTCAGTCAGCTGACATATCACACATTTTAAAGGAAAGCAGTCATAAGTGTTTACTTACCTCATACACTCGCTTGAGTCGTCCAACATTCCAAATCCTTGCTATAAAGAATAATGGCTATCATTATACGTAGTGCTAGAGGGTTTGCTAATGACACAAATGGTCCTAATTAAATACGCCTAGCTAAAAGATCACAAAACCCTACTTTTATGCATTCTGGGCTCTGGTTGAACGTTATATGCAAATGGAGAACATTTGGCTAAAATAGGTAGAGAATGTTCGGGCAGAGTCAAAAATGCCAAGTTTGGGCTTCTACCCTTAGCTCACCATGTTAAAAACTACACCCTAGGTTCTAAACATGTTCATACACATTGTGAAGCATGACATACAAGAAAACCAAAGAAATAAATGAGCGTTTCTAAAACGTTAGAAAACCACTCTTTCCTTTCAAAGCGAAAAATTGCACACAAGTCATGATATCTTTAAAAGCTTGAAGAAAGCAAGGATAATAGCAAGATAACATAAAAGATTTGTGAAAGTTCAAGAGTTATCTTGAAGATAGCAAAATTCCCCAAAAACCTTCTTCTTCCTCTCAAGAAACTCTCCTTTCACTTTAGGGTTAGGATTTTTGGTGTAAGGGAAGGCTGGGGGACGAAGGGGGGTATTTATAGAAGTGATGAGGCATGCTCTCTGCTGCAGAGGTGGAGAATGGGTTAAAAATGCTTTTCATACTATCACCGAATGTTCAATACTAGGGGCGAACGTTCGATATACTATTACACAGTAGTTCTAGGGTTGCAGGTAGAACGTTCAGTCAATACATGGTAGGCCAAACTTTGGTCAATGACCATTTGCTGTGGTCCCTTGCCAAACGTTCACACTATGGACATGGTTGAACATTCGGCCAAAGAGTTTGAATTGGGTTTTTAGGGCTAATTTCAAGTGAAGGCTTGGTATATGGCACACCTTTGGGGTTTACAAAAATGGTTTTCAACGCTTAAGTGTAACAGTTGATTTTGGGATAGCTAATTCTTGGTAATTTAGGGCATCACACCCTAACATCTTCGTCTAATTCCTGACTATCTGTGAAACACAATAGTGTTCCATAAGTGGAAAGAGATCAAGTGTAAGTGCACCACTTAGTGAGATAAAACAACATGAAGGCAAATTATATGATTTGCGAACGAATGATGTGGAAAAGGTTTATTCATCATTAACATGTAACATCGTGCAAGAAAATTAATATTTAGTAAGAGAATATGAAATGTAGTATAAATATATGAATATATGATAATTTTGATCATACCGTCATAGCTAAACTCCATATGGTCTATTCGGGCCCTTACCCCTTCCCGATAGGGTTTGTGCGTTCTCAAAAGAACCTCTGGTACAACACCGATGCCCCGATGTGCACAAACTAACGGTCATTATCAAATAGCCCGAGTGGTTCCGACCCTGGGCGGCCTACACTGCTAACAATGCAGTATGTCGTAACCACAATGTGAACATGGATACATGTGGTTACTCAGCTGGCCTCTTAGATCTAATGGCAAAACATAACAAAACTGGACCATAGGGCTTTACCCGTATTCTGGTAGCCCATGACACAGTGCCATATCTACTAAATCCACTTATCTTCACGATATTTTACACGCATGCATGACCAAAAATGCTTACGCAAACTTTAGCTTAGCTTGTAATCATAGTTACATCATATGCACAAATATGAGAGTTCACATGTTCATAAAATAGAGTTCGTGCAAAAAAAGTGATGCATGTTTTCTCATTCATATCAAAATAGTACGTGTTCAGTGCTAAAATATTCATATTTTCGGCCCTTAACTTACATGTTTTAATCCTTTGGCTTTAGTTAATTAGGTCATTTTAATTCATTTTTGTGTTTTCCATACTTTTGTAGGCTTTTGGAAGAAAATGAAGTAAATCATGAAGATTTGGGCTCAAAGAGAGAAGATGGGAAAAATGGGAGCCCCTGACACTGTGATCGATCACAGGTTACCTGCGATCGAGCGCAGTACCAGAGAAGACATTGCACGAAGTAGGCAACTAGCGTTTGAGAGCATAATAGAAGAGGCTCGATCGCAAACCTGCGATCGAGCACGCACGGGTTGCGATCGATCGCACCCTTGCGCAGAAGACATATCAAGTGATGGCTAGATTGTTATTCTTTCCATATTAGGGTTTTCCAACTCCCAATTGTAATAGGTTTTGAAACCCTACGAAATTCCTAGGTTTACTAGTTTGTCAAGGACTTCTAAAGCTTACAAATAGACCCTTAAGCCTCTAAAATAGGTATGCATTGTAAGGAGAAGAATTGGAGCTCTTCAAGTTCAAGTTTCGGGTTTATTCTTTTCCATTCTTTTTATTTTTATTTTATGAAGATGTTTAACATCAACTCTATGTGTAGCTAATTTATTTAGTAGGGCTAGATTGAAGCCTAGTTATGTTTTGTTAATATTCAATATTGGAGCTTTTGTGATGATCTTGTTATGGTGTCTAACTTGATTAATACCTAGTTTCATAAATCCCTCATATGTGTGTGCCTGATCAACATGTGCATGTGGTATGGACTAGTTAGTTAAATCAATTTGGATGACCGAGTCCTGGGTTTAACATAAGTAGCAAAAGATATCCACACCGGATTCTTGGGTTAATCAACATGGGGAACCGGGAGTAGACACCCATGCCCTAGGCCTCATGTGTTTGTCGATTTTCACAGTTTTACGCTTTCTTAAAGAACAACTTAGTAGGCACCCATGCTAAATCCTTTAAGAAGAAAAAGAATTACAGTAGACACTAATGCCTAATTCGTTGCTTAGGGAAATCAATACTTTAAGGAGTAGACTCCAATGCCCTTAGGTTGACAAACATTAGATATTCATAACATGATCAAAACATTAGCATATTGATATATTAGCTAAATATAATTAGTGGTGGATATCAAAGCCCTACCTTTTTATCATTATCAATTTAAATCCAATCTCTTGTTTTATTTCACTTTGGGAATTAATTTTAGACAAGATTCAGCAGTCCTCGTGGGAATCACCCCATATTTGCACACTATACTACTATGTTGACCTCTTGCACTTGCGGGTAAAATATCCAGTTATTTGCCTATTAATTTAGGTGGGTAATTGTGGAACATGTTTTTGGCGTCGTTGTAGGGGACTACGGCAAATTTTGTTTAAAATTTATTTTCCTTTAGTTGTGTTATTTTAATTTTCAATTTTCAATTTTGTTTTTGTCAAAAAAAGATTTTCTATTGATTCTTAAATTTTTCTGTTTTCTGTTTCAGGTTGCGGACTAGCATTCTGTGATTGCGATCGAGCGCAGTGCAATCAAACGCACCAACCTGCGATCGAGTGCAGTTCCAGGGAGCATCCGAACCAGCAGCACTGAAGCTGCCTAACTGAAAAAATAATTCAATTGATGCAAGGTCATCGATCTCAAGACTCAACCGTCATTCCACTCGATCCTGAAATTGAGCAAACAATTCGACAACAACCTAGAGACAAAGAAGAAGAGGGAGAAATTGAGATGGAAGATTTGCAAGAGAATCCAATTGGGCCAAGACCATTAGAGGCAAATCCACCACTGGTACGGAGACCGATGAAGCAGGCATTCGTTCCAACAAACCTCCAGCAACCCTCATGCGTAGCATATCAACCAGAGGTGGAAGGCAGTTATTATATTTCTCCTCAAATCCTTAATGCATTGACTCACTTCAGAGGCACAGCTACTGAGGATCCCAACTTGCATCTTAAAGAATTCTTTGATTTATGCAAGTTGCAGCATGTCCATGGCCTAACCACAGAGAGACTCAGGTTAGTCCTCTCTTCTTTCTCTTTGAAAGATAATGCTAAACAGCGGTATAATTCTTTGCTTGCAGATTCTATCCGTACTTGGGAAGAATTAGCCACTAAGTTTCTGAAGAAGTTTTTCCCAGCTAAGAAGACAAGACAACTTAAAAGGGAACTTCAAATGTTCCAACAACGAGATGGAGATCTGTTGTTCAAGGCATGGGATCACTTCAATTCATTGCTTCTAAAGTGCCCACATCAGAACTTCCCTCAAGATGATTAGGTACAAATTTTCTATGAAGGTTTAGATGATACTAACAAAGGGATGGTTGATTCAGCTTGTGGAGGAACACTTATGGAGAAAAGTAGTGAGGAAGCAATGGAGCTGTTTGGAACATTAAGTGAGCATTCCCAGCAATTCTGCTCTAGAGGAAGGAGAGGATTCAAAAGCAAGGGCATATTTGAAGTAAACCTCAATGGGGGATCTCCCAATCAAATGGCCGTTGTGGAAAAGATGTTGGACATGATTGTCAAGGCCACGACTGCTCAGAAAATCCCACCTCTGCAATAGGACACACCAATCCAGGTATGTGCTATTTGTTCCCAACTAGATCACACTACTCAGACATGTCCCTTATCTTCATTTGCAGAGCAAGAAGAGGTGAATTATGTGGGACAAAACAATTACCCCCACAAGAACAATCCATACTCCAACACTTACAATCCAGGATGGCGCAACCATCCAAATTTCTCTTGGAGTAATAATCAAGGACAGCAGAAGGGGCCCCAACATGGAAGCCAACGAACTCAAGAGTCAAAGTTGAACCAATTAGAGAATATGATACACAACTTGGTGACCTCACAACAGCAATTCACGGCTGATCAAAAACAATTCATTACAAAGACTGATCAAGCCATTCAAAGACTGGAAGTGCAAATTGGTCAGATGGCAAAGGAGCTAAGTGAGAGGAAGCAGGGAGAATTTCCAGCTCAAACAATACCTGACCCAAGGAGTCACCAGCAGCTGAAAGCAGCCACAGTTCTCAGAGGTCCTGTTCTTGCATCACCAAGGGCACTTGAGCCATAGTCTGTAGAGCTCAAGTGCAGCTCTTCACGCTAGAGACATTACAGTCACAAGTAGAAGCGTTTGAGCAATCCAGAAGCTCAAACGCATCTACTCAAAATAGTGGTACTGAGGCCACTAAGGGTGGTGCATTTTTTTTCTTCTTGTTTTTCATCATATCAATTTCTTTACTTTACATGTGTCTTAATTTTTCATTGCTGAACATTATGCATTCAAAAAAAAAAAAAAAAAAACTTTATGTTACTACGATCGAAATATCGCATGTCGGGTTTATATCGTATCGAGATATGGGTATAAAGATTATATATGTCAACTTCAACTGTAACTAGTTACTTTCATATTAAGTTGGTGTCGAATTCACAAGTTGTATAAAAAAAAAATTGTACTAGTCCATAACATGGTGTGACAACATACATTAGCATGTTGAGACGGTTCAAAACTTCTTATCATTAATGTTATACTAATCAGTTTTACCATTCTTATTTAAAATAATACCCCACCGTGCATGAAATTATAATACTCTTTTCTCATTTAGCTTATTTAGCTTTTGCACAAATTGTATAGTTGTATACCCCATGTTTGACCTAGCTGTGTAGGTTAAAGATTGACTTCTTTCTATTCATTGAAGGCTTGGTGGTACACAGATTATAACTTAAAATAAAATATTTATTTCATTCATTTGGTTACTTTATTATTCGGGGGATAACTATTCATGCTGAATAGTTATTCATTTTAATGAGAAATTGATATTCCTCTCAATTTTTTATTTTATTTTTTTTTCTTTTGAAGAATTGATTTATGCTTCTAGGTTTTGGCTCAAAATTGCACAAAATTTTTATGGTCCTAGATAGAGATGGAAAATATCAAATAAATAAAAGTACAAAGAAATATAAGTAAAAAAAACAAGGAACACAATTTGAAGTGTAAAAGGTTGTGGTAACATTTCAAACTGTAGCCTAGGTTGGACCTCACCAGCCAATGCAAGTATGTCTTATACAGCCACATAATGTAAAGAATTTATCATTACATATAACATAACTTTAAAAAAAAAGACATGGAAATCCTATGGCCTAGAGGCGCATACCTTGTTTATTACTCAACTACATCACAGTTTGATTCTCCAAGACTTACCTTTGCAGACGCTCCAATAAGTTTGAGTCACCGAGTTGGTATATTTGATATCGTTCTCCTTTAATCCTATACATGAGACGGATAGTAGTTACCTTCTTAACTTTCCAATAATCGTCGCCTCCATCTGGCTGCATACGTAGCACAAATTCCTTATGCATTTCATAGAAGTCAAGAATCTTTAGACTTTTTAGGTCATGGATTCCAGCGGGTACCTCTTCCATTCGCGGGCATGGCCCAATATCTAGTTGCTCAAGACTGGGCAATGATCCTCTGTCTATTTCCACCATCTTTAATGTTTTCAACTCTCTGAGTGTGAGCCTCTTCAGTTTTCGAAAACCGCCTTCCTCAAAATGCAACTGCTCTCCATTATACAAATGATTAAGGCAAAGAGTAGTTAGCTTAGGCAAAGCCTGGACACATGGTAGTGGATCTACCTCTAACGATGAGAAACGTATGATTAGTGTAACCAGATTCTGAAGCTCTGAAATCCAGTTGGGCAACTTCTCCAATCGACCCCATAGAGAGATATGCTCTAGAAATGGAGGTGGAGATGAAATTGATTGTAAGTCTATAATCTCATCTTCCTTAATTGAGCCAACAGCCAAAAATCTAAGGTGTACCATACATTGAATGGAGGTACAAAGAGCCCTCCCACGTTCTGCAGTCATATTTGAAATAGATAACATCTTCAACTGACTCAACTTATTGAGCTCTTCAAATAAAACAACCCCATGATGATTTGCATCAATCATTGTTAGTGTCTGCAAGTCCTTTAAACATCCAACCCTTTCATGTACTTTTACTCCTCGTGCTGAATGAAAGGTACTTTTAATTTCAAAGTCATGAGAATGAGCCAAAATATGTCTTAGCTTATCAAGCCTGAATATCTCAATTGGTAGCTCATGCACTGCGGTTTCCGCGACATTTAGTGTCTGTAGGTTTTGTAGCCTACCCACTGACTTTGGAAGTATCTTCACTTTTGTTCTACACAAACTTAAGAACTTCAAATGGAATAAGTTGCCCACTTCTTGAGGAAGATAATCAATAGGAGCATCTTCAAAATCTAACACTTTCAAAAGCTTGAACTTTTTAAACAATTTAGCAATGAAAGACCTCGTCATTTCATTAATGTTGAAGAGAAAAACAGAACGAACCCGAGAGTAATCACTTGTCTCAAAAACATCTTCTCTGGCATTGTGGATTGATAGGCAACGACTTTTTCCATGGAAAGTGGTGTCGAGTGCTTCCAGAACTTGAGAGAAATTCAACTCTCTAGCCTTCGATAATATGGTTTCATGCAGCAGATCATGAATTCTGTATTTTTTGAATATCTCATGATCAAGTTCCCCAAATGAAACTTGAACCAAGTTTCTTTGGATGAGCTCCATTAAGTATTCTTTTGCTACCTCTTCCAATGGTGTTCCCTTTTTTTCTTTTATAAAGCCCTCAGCTACCCATAGCCAAAGTAATCTTTCACCCGTTATTGAGTAGTTCTTTGGAAAAATGCCGAAGTACAAGTAGCAAGGCTTTAGGTAGCACGGAAGATCATGATAACTAAGAGAGAGAATTTTTGTAATACTTGTAAGGTGGGGATTACATTCTAGCTCAGAACTGAGGCTGTCATGCAACCTTTTCCATTCAAATGGCACCTTTTCCTTTGTTGAGAGAAGACCACCTATGGCAACAATTGGAAGTGGCAGGCCTTCACATTTTTTGACAATGTCCATCGATAGTTTCACCAACTCTTTGGGACAACACCTTTGAAACTCGGAATGGAACGCCTTTCTACAAAACAATTCCCAAGCCTTGTCCTGAGACAGAGGTTGTAGCTTGTGGACCTGATCGGATAAAGATTCTTTACAAGATAGACCAATGAGATCACTGCGTGTCGTGATAATAATCCTGCTTCCTCTGTCATTGCATGGTAAGGCATGTTTCACAATTTCCCAAACCTCTGTCTTCCAGACATCATCAAAAACCACAACATACCTCTTTTGTTGTAAACATTTCCTCAGCTGGCTAATTAGTGTGATCTCGTCTATTATGTCTATTTGCCTTGGAGCTATTGTATTTTTGTGGTAGGTTTTCTCTATCATGGACATGAGTATCTTCTGCACATTGTATGATTGAGACACAGTGATCCAAACACGATAGTCAAAATGTCCTTTCACTGATTCATTCTCGTATACTTTCTTAGCAAGAGTTGTTTTGCCAATTCCGCCCATGCCTACCACTGACATCACAGAGCGTTTAGATGCTTCCCCCACCAACCAGCTTATGAGTTCATCCCTCGTAGACTCAATCCCCACAACTTCATCTTCCTCAATGAAAAGTGACCCCACTCTAGGGTCATGCCATGTAACATTGGATTCACGGCTACTTGATCCATGCTCTACGAAACGAAAACCATATCTTTCACTTCTTTCTTTGATTTCATGGACTGATATTTTAATATTGTGAATCTTGGTAGCTATGTCATGACATGGTTTTAGTTTTTTGAATATGTGGCCAATTTTATAGAGGAAACCAATAAGACTTTGCTGATGATGATGTTGTGCCATGTGAAGAACATATTCATCTATTACATCTTCTATATGATAGGCTACTTCTCTCACTTGTTTCACCCTTATTTTTACGCTATCTTGGAGGTCTCCTTTATCTTCATCTTTGAGGAAACACTGGATGCTCTCAAGTTCATCTCTAATGTCCACAACATCTCGGTGGACACCTCTTAGCAATTTTGATTCATGAGCGATCAACTGAACCAACTCATTGATGACAAGGGTCACAATGGTTTCTGTCATGCTTTCCTCTCTGATCTTCACCTAGTGAATGATATTGTCACGGTTAGAAAAGAATTTAGGCTAACTGACACATCCCAAGGGCATAGCAGGACATGACACTTACTAAGACCTGTTTTTGTTTTTTTATAAGAAATCAAAATATCATTAAAAAGTGAAAGCGTAACTCAGACATGTAGGAATTATACAAGAGAAACACCAAGCTAAAATGAGAAGAAAAAAAATCTGAAAACTAAGCTAATTGGGAAAGACAAATGGAAATGTTCAAAGGTAAAGAGTATCGAATAACAAAGACTATTTATACTAAGAACTGATATTGAGCCTAACTAAAACATTTTCTTACAATTCTACTTCATCCAAGAACCAAGTATTTGCACTACCAAATTACTCAAAAAAACGTCATTTAGAGATCTATAAATAATGCAACAAAACTTAATTGGACAAAGTTTTCCACCAAGCTAGGTTGGAGGAACCTATTCTATAAAAATGACATATGTTCTTTACATGTGAGAAGCACATGCTTTTTTTAATTGTAAGGACAAAGTTGAAAGAAATTTTATTTAATAAGAATGTGCTTCTCACATGCTAATTAAAAAAAGCATGTGCTTCTCACATGTAGAGTACACGTCATTTTTATAGAATAGGTTGGAGGGATTTCCTCCAACCCAGTTTGGAGGAAAACTCTGTCCAACTTAATAACAAAATAAATTTTCTAGTTAAAGCACTCCATAACTGCCAAACACAATAACTCAAAAAACTAAATTCTTCTCTAACCCGCAGCATAGTTTGGGTCCAATGTACATAAAAACTACAAACTCCAACTCTAACTAATACAACGACATACTTTTTGAAACCTCTACATCTAACCAGACTCCAACAATCAGTTAACTAAGTATCTCAACTCGAGGAACCTCCTGAAATTTTTTTAAAATAAATAAATAAATAAAAACAAACAAACAAATTAAGAATGGGGGCTAATGCTGTATAGGAAGCATAGATAATAAGGTTAGGGGAAATGCAAGTTTAAGCTAAATAACATATCAAATTCATAACCCCTATGAGCCAATCAAATTCCCCACAAAAGAATATTTTGACTATGCATTTATCCAAGGTCACATGACAGAGTAAACACCATTATAACCATTATGCCACGAAGACGTCAATATGCCACAAAGAGATCAATTATGTTACAAAGCAATCGGTTACCAAAACCCCGAGGATAAATTCATAAAATGCTCACATGTTTAATTTTCCATGTAAAATTCATTAAGATCAATGCTAATTATATTTACATCAAGTTGCAATGTTATTTTATACCATAAATCAACCAGTCAATAATTCCCCATAACCATAAGAAATATAAACTAATGCATTTACCAAGTGCATGTAATTTTCTCAACGAACAAGTAAAAGAAAATGTCCAGCAATATAAAAATAATTTTACTTTCATGAACATGGTTCAAGAATCGCATTTAATTAAACAAGTAAAATGATATTTTTCAAATTCCATTAGCTAAGTAACATACCTCGCTTGCTACCAAACCAAGTTGCCTTCCAAAAGTTGTAACAACTTACTTGTGCCCAAAACTATTTATAACAACTAATAAAAGCTTGAAAAAGTACTATTTATTCTAATAAACTAAATTTAAAATAAGAAAAACCAATACTATGAGTAACAATAATGATGTAGACTAGATGGTTTGGGGGTATTTAAGGAAGACCCGAACAGACGACGGTGTGAAAGCACCCCAAAAGATGATAACGAGGTGCTAGACTCGCGCAGCAGCAGGGTCCTCTGGAATTGCGATCGATCGCACATTGGCTGCGATCGAGCGCCCAAGTTCTGGGATTAAAATGATAGTCCCTGGAACTGCGACCGATCACCCCCTGTGGTTGCGAACGAGCGCATCCTTCTCGGGTAGTGCGATCGAGCGCACCTGACTTGCGATCGAGCGCACTCGGTCCTATCTGTTCTACAAATGGACATCAGAGACACTTATCTTAGTTTTAATCTTTTGTTTTAAACTAGGTTTCTTTGTTAGTTGTTATTTTATCTTATCTTTCAGTTTGTTAGATCAGATTAGGTTCTTTAATAGTCTTTTATTTGGTTTAGTCTTCTTTTATAGACTTCTAAACCAATTTTATTTCATTGTTATTTTAGAATTAGGAGTCTTGGGCTATAAATAGATGCATATAGCCTTTAGCAATTCAGTTCTCGTTGTTTGTTTGTTTATCAATAAGATTACTCAAAGTTTGAGTTTCTTCATTTTTTTTCCTTAAAGCATAGATAGTCTCTATTGTTTAAGAAGATTTCTTTGATTCTTGTGATAGTCTCACAATCTTAGAAAAATTTACCCCTTCAACTTGCTATTTTCTTGTTCATCACAATCCTACGCTGCATCAGTTGGTATCAGAGCTCTAGTTTTCTTTCCATGGCACCGCCAAACACAAGAAGAAGGGGTAACCACTTTACAAATCTGGAGGACGTGTATGAAAGTGAAGAAACAGTCGGTGACACACGCACGGAGGAGCAGTGGCAACTGATGGAGGAAACGATCGCTGATTTGAGGGCCTAACTTGCGGCCTCCAACGCTTGAGCAGCCAATCCGAAAGGGCGCCACGAGCGCCGTCGACAACCCTCACCGCCCAGCTCGGAGGAGGAAGACAAACAACGTACGAAGAATGAAGCCAGGAACCCTTTTGCGTGGCGAGGAGTACAAGGGCATCAACCCCAAGCCAATCGATGGGAAAGCGATTTCAAACTCGATATTCCAGAATTTCAAGGGGGTCTCCAACCCGAAGAATTCCTAGATTGGGTAGCGGCAGTTGAAGAAATTCTTGATTTCAAAGGGGTGCCCGATGATAGACGAGTTTCTTTAGTCGCAACCAAATTCCGGGGAAGAGTAGCGGCATGGTGGCAGCAATTGAAGCAATCCTGAGGGCAGCAAGGCAAGACGAAGATCAACAAGTGGGAGAAATTGTTGAAGCATATGCGGTCAGCCTTTTTACCCTAATATAATACTCGAACAATGTATCAAAAGTTGCAAAATTTGAGCCAAGGGTCGAAGTCCGTGGATGAATACACGGAAGAATTTTACAAGTATCTCACACGTGTTGATCTAGCCGAAACCAACGATCAACTAGTGTCACGATACATTGGGGGTTTACGTCACCAAATTCAGGATTCATTAAACCTCTTTGACCCCAAGAACGTGTCGGAGGCCCATCAAAGAGCACTCTTGGTAGAGAAGCCGGCCTCACAAGGGTCCTATGGAGTTTTTGGTCGTGGAATCGGGGGAAGCACAAACCAATCAAGCGGGCCATTCACGGTTCGAAGCCCCACGCGAAACCCAACTCAAAACCGGACCCCAACCACAATGGGCCCATCCAACCGAGGGGCAACTACGAGCGGCCCTAAATGCTTTCGATGTGGAGAAACGGGCCACCAGATGGCAGATTGCCAAAAAGAGGACAAATATGGTAAGGGTTTACGTATTGAATCGGGAGACACCTTCTATGAACAAGGTGAGGAAAAGGAGTATGACACCACCATTGACGACCACGGGGACGATGACGGAGAATTTGTATCAGGAGATGACGATCCTCTTTTGATGATACAAAGAATATGCTTGACACCCCGTAAGGAGGAAGGTGACGATGGGCAGCGCGACAATCTTTTTCACTCCACATGCACTATTGGGGGAAAACTATGCAAACTTATCATCGGCGGAGGCAGTTGTGAAAACTTGGTGGCGGAAGAAGCGGTCTGAAAATTAGCCCTTGAAACAGAAAAGCACCCTACACCATACCGCTTAGAATGGCTCAAGAAGGGAAACGAGGTAATAGTATCCCAACATTGCCTTGTGTCTTTTTCAATTGGAGCAAGATATAAAGACAAAACTTGGTGTGACGTGGTGGCCATGGACGCATGCCACTTATTGCTAGGAAGGCCATGGCAATATGATAGGAATGCTCATCATGATGGAAGGAAGAACACCTATAGTTTTTTGGTGGATAATGAGAAACTCACTCTTTTGCCTAATCTGGGAGACAAACCTAAACCTTCTAAAGGGGCAGGCCAAAGTCTCTTGGCTAAGAGGGAATTCATCAAAGAGATGAGTGATTCCAATCAAGTATATGTCCTAGTTGGGAAAGAGTGCACTCCCAAGGAGGAAAGGATCCTGGAAGCAATCAAGGGATTGGTAGAAAAGTTTTCCGATGTATTCCCGGAAGAATTACCCAAAGAACTGCCACCTCTTCACGACATTCAACACCAAATCGACTTGGTGCCCGGTTCTAATCTCCCTAACCGACCACACTACCACATGAGTCCCAAGGAGCATGAAGAGCTACACCGACAAGTGGAAGGGTTACTAACCAAGGGACATATCCGGGAGAGCTTGAGCCCATGTGCAGTTCCAGCTTTGCTTACACCTAAGAAAGATGGATCATGGAGAATGTGTGTCGATAGTCGCGCCATCAATATGATCACAGTAAGGTACATATTTCCTATTCCTAGATTAGATGACTTACTCGATCAATTAAGTGGGGCAACAATATTTACAAAATTAGACTTGAAGAGTGGGTACCATCAAATTTGGGTACGGGTTGGTGACGAATGGAAGACCGCGTTCAAAACACGTGAAGGACTCTACGAGTGGTTAGTGATGCCGTTTGGCTTATCTAATACCCCTAGTACCTTCATAAGGGTTATGAATCAGGCATTCCGCCCATTCATTGGAAAGTTTGTAGTCGTCTACTTCGAGGATATCCTCATATATAGCTCTACCCTTGAGGAGCACATTCAACATGTATGAAAAGTACTAAGTGTCTTGCACAAGGAGAAATTTTACGCAGCCCGGGCAAAATGCAATTTCATGACAAAATCCGTTCTTTTTCTTGGATATGTGGTGTCCAAAGACGGGTTAGCAGTGGATGAGTCAAAGATAGTAGCAGTTCGGGATTTGCCTCTCCCCACTACGCTACATGAGGTCCGCAGTTTCCATGGGTTAGTATCTTTTTATCGGCTCTTTATTTACAACTTTAGCACCATATTAGCACCGATTACGGAGTGTATGAAGGCAGGTAAATTCTTATGGAGTGACGCAGCCACTACCGCCTTCGAGTTGATCAAGGTCAAATTGACCATCGCTCCATTACTAGTCCTTCTAGATTTCGACCTACCTTTTGAGTTTCATTGTGATGCATCAAAAGTAGGCATTGGAGCAGTACTCAGTCAAAAGGGCAAACCAGTGGCCTATTTCAGTGAGAAATTAAAGTGTGCCGAACTCAATTATAGCACTTATGATATTGAGTTCTACGCATTAGTACAAGCACTGAAACATTGGAGCTAATACCTCGCCTACAACGACTTCATTTTATACTCAGACCATGAAGCACTTAAACACCTCAGCAGTCAAGATAAACTATCATCTCGGCATGCTAAATGGGCCGCTTTTGTCCAACAATTCAACTTCACAATCAAGCACAAGTCTGGAGCATTGAACAAAGTGGTAGATGCCCTCAGCCGAAAATCATCACTATTAGTCACCATGAAAACAGAGGTACTAGGTTTTGAATTATTAATAGATTCTTTGACTAGTGACCCGTTTTTTGGTCCTATTATTGAGGAGGTGTCATCGGGCCAGCGAAGAGACTTCAATTTGTGTAATGGGTTCCTATTCAAAGGTACTCAATTATGCATTCCTGAAGGTAGTCTAAGGTTGAAAATCATCCATGAGCGCCATAATGAAGGTCACATGGGAAGGGATAAAACATTACAACTGGTGGCGGACCAGTTCTATTGGCCAAGTATGCGGAAAGAAGTAGACAAATTTGTGAAGAGCTGCAGAATATGTCAAGTGTCCAAGGGGTTGGCTACTAATTCCGGGTTATATATGCCCCTTCCTATTCCGGAAGGGCCATGGACCAACGTGAGCATGGACTTCATGCTAGGCTTACCTAAAACACAAAAGGTAATGATTCAATCTTTGTCGTTGTTGATAGATTTTTAAAAATGGTGCATTTCATTGCGAGCAAGAAGACCGCCGATGCGGTGAATGTCGCACAATTGTATTTCAGAGAGGTCTACCGCCTCCATGGCCTGCCATTGTCTATCGTATCTGACCGCGACACAAGGTTTCTTAGCCACTTCTGGCGCTGTTTGTGGAAGTTATCCCATACTAAGCTCGATTTCAGCAGTGCATATCATCCACAGACGGACGGACAAACATAAGTCGTTAACCGATCATTGGGAGCCTTACTTCGAAGTTTGGTGGGGGAGAATATCAAATCATGGGATCAGAAATTGTTCCAAGCCGAGTTCGCCTACAACCATTCCACTAACCGGAGCACCGGCCTTAGCCCATTTACCATCATTTATGGGAGTAATCCTCGGGCCCCATTGGATTTGGTACCTCTTCCCGATTTGAAGCGACCACATGCTACAACTGAGGACTTAATAGCTCAGATACAAGCAGGTCACAAGTCCACCATCCAGAATTTACCACAATCTACTGCAAAGTATAAGGAGGATGTGGATAAAAAGCGTCGTGCCACTGAGTTCGAGGAAGGGGATTTTGTGTGGGCTGTGTTAACTAAAGATAGATTTTCTATTGGTGAGTATAACAAGTTGGCTGCCCGCAAGATTGGTCCGGTAGAGATTGTAGAGAAGATCAATTCAAATGCCTACCGGTTAAAGCTACCTAGCCATATCAAGACATCTGATGTTTTCAATGTCAAACACCTTGTTCCATTAACAGGTGATTCGCCGAATGAGGATAATTCGAGTTCGAATTTTGTCCAACCTGGGGAGGATGATGTAGCCCAGATGGCTTGGGGGTATTTAAGGAAGACCCGAACAGATGACGGCGTCAAAGCACCCCAAAAGATGATGACGAGGTCCCAGACTCGCGCAGCAGCAAAGTCCTCTGGAATTGCGATCGATCGCACATTGGCTGCGATCGAGCGCCCAAGTTCTGGGATTAAAATGATAGTCCCTGGAACTGCGACTGATCACCCCCTGTGATTGTGATCGATCGCACGATCAAGCACATCCTTCTCGGGTAGTGCGTTCGAGCGCACCTGACTTGCGATCGAGCGCACTCGGTCCTATCTGTTCTGCAAATGGACATCAGAGACACTTATCTTAGTTTTAATCTTTTGTTTTAAACTAGGTTTCTTTGTTAGTTGTTATTTTATCTTATCTTTCAGTTTGTTAGATCAGATTAGGTTCTTTAATAGTCTTCTATTTGGTTTAGTCTTCTTTTATAGACTTCTAAACCAATTTTATTTCATTGTTATTTTAGATTAGGAGTCTTGGGCTATAAATAGATGCATATAGCCTTTAGCAATTCAGTTCTCGTTGTTTGTTTGTTTATCAATAAAGATTACTCGAGTTTGAGTTTCTTCATTGTTTTTCCTTAAAGCATAGATAGTCTCTATTGTTTAAGAAGATTTCTTTGATTCTTGTGATAATCTCACAATCTTAGAAATATTTACCCCTTCAACTTGCTACTTTCTTGTTCATCACAATCCTACGCTGCATCAAATAATAACATAACAATAAATATGCCCTAATTCATCAAGCCTCAACCTCATTTCTACAACCAAACTAAACTTGGCAGGCCTTAAACTAAGAAGTACGCTAGAAGTTCATCTTGTCTCATTTCAAGATTAATGTGACTTCTAAAACCATAATTGTGCTTGTGATTGATCACTATTGAATTTTGATTAAATTGTAAATTTAAAAACCACCTTATGTTTTTAAGAACACAAGAGTGACTTGTAGAATTATTTCGAACTAAGACATGACAGCATTGGAATTCCTCCAAATTCTTCCAAACACCCCATTAGTGCACATACATAGCTGTCAAATGCATGCTTCCCTATCCTTTACCACCCCTAGCTAAAGCGCACAAGCCAATAATTGCCACTCTGAATTCTTGATCAGTACCTCAATTTCTTCTGCTAACCTGCTAATAATGTCTTAGATACATTCAGGGGCGGAACCAGGATTTTGTGTGTGGGGGGACGATTTTTTTTTTTTTTTTTTTTTTTTTTTTTTAATTAAAAGGGTAGGCCGGAGAAATTAATTATGGTTATCTTACCTGGGAGTGATCATAATAGCACCTACCTAATACATAGATTCATATGGTAAGATATAATTTCATAGTAAATCACAAGTCATTTTGTTAAAATTTTATCATAGTTACTTATCACCACTAATAAGTGAAAGAATGCCAAATAAATTAATGAATCCAAACCCATCAAATATTTAAGTTAATTAACAACAATGAAAGCTAAAAACAAAGTCTTGCTGCAGATAAACATAAGGGAGTAAAAAATTAATTTGGGGGGACAAGTTTCTAAATTTCGAGGGACAAATTTCTAAATTTAATGAGCAAATATATAAAATATACCTATTTTAATGAAAATTTCAAAAACTTTGGGGGGACATTCGTCCCCCCATTGTTGTATGTAGTTCCGCCCTTGGATACATTCACATAAATAATGTTTATTTGTTTACAATTAATGATAAGTTCTGTATTTCTCATCCCATAACCATCATATAGTTCATCAGTACGAGACCCAGCATTTCATACATGCCCATCAAACCCCTATAAACTACATGACCATGTTTCAGCAGTCACGCATTTGGTCTCTGCTTTTTGACAGGCATACCAATTCTAAGGCGCAGACAACCGTATTGTCAAACCTGTTTCTTAGCTAGCCTGCGTCAAGACCTAAGCGTTCAAATAGAAGAAATAATCTTGCAGCAGATTCTGCAACAAAGAAACATCAGAAAATCCTACTCCATTTAGTTCTATGAAGACCAGAGAAGTATCACTTCCCCCTATTGTAAGAATCACTTTGACCATTTTATTCAACTATTTTTCGTTCTTTATTCACCAATATTATGTCATTCATATTTCCTTCTTCCAACTACTTCTTATAAACTCAAAAACCCACAATCTAAATCTTCCCCTCTTAAGCAAACCCAACGAAAACAAGATTACCCACAAACCAAAAACAGAAAACCCACATAAAAATCCAATCTTTAAAGCAAAAGAAAAGAATGCCCAAAAAGAAGAGTCACGCTCAAGACACCCAAAAAAAAAAAAATTTATGCTCAAAAGAACGTTGCAGAAACTAGAGGAATTTGAAGCTTTTACCTTGAATTACGTTGGGTAAGGCTGCATTGAGTTTGACAAAAATGTTGCCAGAGGAAGGTAGCTTGCTGGTGGTGAGATGGCTGCTGTTTTTAACTTGTGTGGTAGCCCAAACGATGGAGAAATTAGCTTCAGTTTCAGTTAAAAGTATTGAAAAGTTGTAGGCACAAAAACAGGGGTCTATACACGCAAACAATTTAATGTTTGCCAACTCTTTTGAGATTTGGAAGAGGGTAACTTTGAAGAATAGTATGCTGCATTTTTCTGGTCTATCATACTCTTCAAAAGCAAATAAAGCATACAACCTCATCTTTTCCTCTGACCAACGAAAAGTCTGGTCCATTATTCAGTAGGCCGCCAAACAAGGAAAAAAGAGAAACAACATCAAGACTCCGTTTGGTTTGTGCTTTGAGGTGACAGAGACCCGAAAGATTAGGAAATAACTTCTATAAAGACCGTTACAAACTAAGTTCTTTGTGCCTTCCAATAAAAAACTACGTTTTTTTTTTTTTTTTTTCTTGATTTTTATTTTGTGAGTTTGAAATAAAAAGAAGAAAATTGGGGTCTTATTTTAAAAAAATGCGGCCTATTCCTCTGTGTAAGCGATTAAAAAATAACCATTCATAGGAATAAGCCCTTACTAAACAAAAAAATAATAATTTTATAAGAATAGTCATTCCATTCCAAGAGGATTCCACAAATCAAACAGGACCTTAAGTATTCAGTACCCAAAGAAACAAGGGGGTCTTGGCTTTACAAAACTATATGGTGGTCATGTGATGATAAGAGTATTATCATATAGGCTTTTGATTTACTGGCCTCCTGGTGGCTCATGAAACTAGTTTCCCTTTTCCATATTCGTATGATGCCTTAGAGAGTGGGTTGGAGAAATTTAGGGCCCGTTTGGGAGTGCAATTTCAATAAGTGCAATTTTAAAAAGGGAAATCATATACAAAATCCTTAGGTCAACGCGTTTTTTTTTTAAAACTCCCTGGGTATTTTTTTTTGAAAATTTAGTCCTTGAGTAACTCGAAACTACAAAAAAACTCTCTACCGTCAATTTTTGTTAACTACCGTTAGTCTACTCAAAACTCACCGTTTTATCTTATTAAAATATTAATTTTTTATTAATTTAATTTTAAAAATAAAAAAATAAAAAAAAAAATTGAAGGGTGGCCAGGGGTGGCGGTGCCACCTCTTGCCACCCCCCAACCCCTAAGGGGTGGCCGTAAGCCACCCCAGGGGTGGTTTGCCCACCTTTGGGGTGGCTTGCGGCCACCCATGGGGTGGCTCGAGCCACCCCGTGGGTGGAAAGGTGTGGCCTCTCCACCCCAGAGCCACCCCATGTGTGGCTTGGGGTGGCCCGAAGGCCACCCCAAACCACCTGGTGGTGGCCGCAAGCCACCCCAGGGGTGGGCAAACCACCCCTGGGGTGGCTTACGGCCACCCTTCAAATTTTATTTTTTTTAAGATTTAATTTTTTAAAATTAAATTAATAAAAAATTAATATTTTAATAAGATAAAACGGTGAGTTTTGAGTGGACTAACGGTAGTTAACAAAAATTGACGGTAGGGAGTTTTTTTGTAGTTTCGAGTTACTGAGGGACTAAATTTAAAAAAAAAAAAAAAAAAACTCATGGAGTTTTTAAAAAAAGCGCGTCGACCTAAGGATTTTGTATATGATTTCCCTTTTAAAAATTGCGTTTTTTAAATCGTACTTTTTAAAATCGAACAGGCGTTTGGTAAAACATACTAAAAAGTACTTTTTTTATCAATTGAGTGTTTGGATAACATTAGCATATAATTGCGGTTTCATGACCAAATTACCAATAAGGATGAAGAAGACAGAGAGGATGAAGAAAAAAAAAAAAAAAAAAAAAGAGAAAAGAGGGGTTTTAATATATTTTAGGTGGGTATTCTTTGTATTTTTTTCATTCCCGTTCTAAAAAAGGTAACTATTACGCCAAATATCTTTTTAATAGAAATCGTGATTTTGTTTTAAATTCGCACTTTTTCAAATAAGCACCCTCTAATGAGCTTATGAAAATCGCAGATTTTTTTGCGATTTTAAAATTTGCGTTTTTAAAATTGCAATCCCAAACATCCTAAAGTTACGATTTGATTTAAAATCGCAGATTATTTTTAAAAAAATGCACTCCCAAACGCACCCTTAGTCCACTCAGGAAATTTCTGTCCAATTAAGGAATTCTCCTTGGAAATTAAACTCATTCCCACTTGACCATTTCTTGCTCTTGACTAATCAGCACACAAGTCAATTGAACCAGAATACACGCAACTAATGTTTGCAACTCTTTTGAGATTTTTTAGATATTTTTATTTGTCTTAATTTTTTAGGGCCCGTTTAGTTTACGAATTAAGCTCCTAGAATGAAATAACTATTCTTATAGAATAATCATTTTTTATTTGGTAGAGGCCTATTCTTATAAATAGTTATTCCAATGATAATAACTAATCCTATACACAGAGGAATAGATATTCCTCTAAAAAATGAGTGGAATAGCTATTCCTTATGGAATGGAATAAATTTTCCAAAAAACTCCCTTATTATTTTTTATTTTATTTTAACCCTAAAATTTTTTTTTTATTAAAAAAAAAAAAAAAAAAAAAAGAAAAACGTTGAATTGCAGGGATGACAGTGCTGCAAAATACTCATGTGCTCTTCTTCTGGGACACACCATCTCATGATTTGATCAGGGCAGAATTTGAACAAATAGGGGTCATCCCAATGGTATTGTCTAGATATGGATATTAACCTCTTCCTTTCTTGACTCGACATACCTGGAGGAAACACCTTGGCAGTGATATAATTCACTATATCTGCATACCATGGGAGTTGGATATCAACTGCCAACAACTGCTCATCCGAAAAATTTTCATTCAATGGAAGCTCATCTCCTTCGTCCTCATGGAGTAGTCTAGATAAGTGATCTGCCACCACAGTCTTACTGCCCTTCTTGTCTCTAATCTCAAGGTCAAACTCTTGTAGTAGTAATACCCATCTGATCAATCTAGGTTTGGCATCTTTCTTAGCAAACAAATATCTCAAAGTAGCATGATCAGTAAATACAATAACCTTAGAACCAATTAGGTACGACCTGAACTTCTCCAAAGCAAATATGGCAGCTAATAATTCTTTCTCAGTGGTAGAATAATTTAGCTGGGCATCATTCAATGTTCTAGAGGCATAATAAATGGCATGAGGTACCTTATTGATTATTTGACCCAAGACAGCTCCCACAGCAAAGTCACTGGCATCACACATGAGCTCAAAGGGTAGACTCCAATCAGGTGCCCGCATTATTGGTGCAGATGTGAGCAGCTTTTTCAGTATGTTGAAGGCAGTCATGCATTCTAAAGTCCATTCAAACTTGGCTTCCTTCCCTAACAATGCACAGAAGGGTCTAGAGACCTTGGAGAAATCCTTGATGAACCTTCTATAGAATCCGGCATGTCCAAAAAAGCTCCTCACCCCCTTTACTATCAGAGGTGGGGGAAGTTTGGAGATGATATCTATCTTGGCCTTATCCACCTCAATTCCCTTGCTTGAAATAGCATGACCCAATACAATGCCTTGTTGAACCATAAAATGGCATTTTTCCCAATTGAGCACTAGGTTGCATTCTTCACATCTCTTGAGAACATTCTTCAAATGGTGGAGGCATTCATCAAAACTAGACCCAAAAACACTAAAGTCATCCATAAATACATCAATGGTTTTCTCCAACATATCTGAAAAAATGCTCATCATGCATCTTTGAAATGTGGCTGGGGCATTGCATAATCCAAATGGCATCCTTCTGTAGGCGAATGTGCCAAAAGGACATGTGAAGGTGGTCTTCTCCTGATCCTCTGGTGCTATTACAATCTGATTATAGCCACTGTACCCATCCAAGAAATAATAGTGGCTATGGCCAGCTAACCTTTCGAGCATTTGATCAATGAAGGGTAATGAAAAATGGTCTTTTCTGATTACCTTGTTCAGCTTTTTGTAATCGATGCATACCCTCCCCCCAGTGGTTAGTCTTGTAGGTATCAGCTCATCTTCTTTATTCTTCACTATTGTGATCCCACTCTTTTTTGGCACTACTTGGACTAGACTAACCCATTTACTGTCTGAGATGGGATAGATGATGCCCACATCTAGCAATTTTAAGACCTCTGCCTTAACTACCTCGTTCATGTGAGGATTGAATCTTCTCTGTGCATTCCTGGTTGACTTTGCTTTGTCTTCAAGGAAGATCTGATGCATGCACTTGGCTAGACTTATTCCTTTGATGTCAGCAATGGTCCACCCCAAAGCGGTTTTATGTTCTCTAAGAACTCTCAACAGCTTTTTTTCTTCCCCACAACTCAGATTTGCAGCAATTATGACAAGTAATGTCTTGTTCTCTCCTAAGTATGCATATGTTAGGTGTTCTGGCAATTGCTTCAATTCCAACTTGGGTGCCTGCACAATAGAAGGAACAAGAGAGGTATTAGTAGGCTCAAGAATCTCAAAGGGAGGAGTATACTTACTTGAGTATTTTGGAGTGGCCTCAAGGTGGTGCACTGTTTCAAGGATGTCATCAGTAACTTCTTCAGGTTCTAGCTCAATGTCCTTTCTTGTAAGACTATGGGTGAGGGTGGCCTCCAATGGATCTTTCTGTGGGTCTTGCAAAACTGGCTCACTAAAACCTTGGATCATACAAGCATCAAACATTCTAAATCATCATGAGGTAACTTCATTGCATCAAATATTTTAAATTCTATTGTCTCACCATTCACCTTCATACTTATTGTACCCTTCTTCACACCTATTGTAGTATCAGCAGTTCTCATACAGGGTCTTCCTAAGATGATAGGCATGGGTGATGGCACAGGAGATTCTTCCACATCTAGCACAATGAAGTCAGTAGGTAAAATGAATGTACCTACCTTTACCAACACATCCTCAAGTATACCTCTTGGTCTTTTGATGTTTCTGTCTGCCAATTGCAAGGTAACAGAGGTTGGTTGAAGCTCTCCCAAACCTAGCCTTTCATATACCATGTAAGGCAGCAAATTGACCCCTGCTCCCTGATCTAGCAATGCATGCTCAAAAAGGTGGTCTCCTATCCTACAAGGAATGGTAAAACTATCCAGATCTGTTAGCTTGGGTGGTAATTTTCTCAACAAAACTGCACTTACCTTTTTTGTTAGGGCCACAGTCTCATGCTCCTGAAATCTCCTTTTGTTAGTGCAACAATCCATTAAAAATTTGGCATAAGAAGGAATCTGTTTAATTGCATCTAACAAGGGAATATTGATTTCTACTTTCCTCAAAGTCTCAAAGATATCCATGAATTGCTTTTCTTTCTTTGGTTTGACTAACCTTTGAGGAAAGGGGGGTGCATTTACCTTCTCCATTTTGTTTACCTTAGAGGTTGATGGTTCATCTAGAGTTGCTTGAGATGGCTTTTCAGTTCCAATGACTTTGCCATTCCTGAGAACTGTGACTGCTTTGAGTTGTTGGTGACTCCTTGGGTTAGGTATTGTTTGGGCTGGAAATTCTCCCTGGTTCCTCTCACTCAGCTCCTTTGCCATCTACCCCATTTGTATTTCCAGTCTTTGAATGGCTTGATCAGTCTTTGTATTGAACTGTTTTTGATCAGCCGTGAATTGCTGTTGTGAGGTCACCAGGTTGTGTATCATATTCTCCAGTTGGTTCAACTTTGACTCTTGAGTTGGTTGGCTTCCTTGTTGGGGCCCCTTCTGCTGTCCTTGATTGTTACTCCAAGAGAAATTAGGATGGTTGCGCCATCCTGGATTATAAGTGTTGGAGTACGGATTGTTCTTGTGGGGGTAATTGTTTTGTCCCACATAATTCACTTCCTCTTGCTCTATAAATGGAGATAAAGGACACGTCTCAGTGGTGTGATCTAAATGGGAACAAATAGCACATACCTGGATTGGTGTGTCCTGTTGCAGAGGTGAGATTTTCTGAGTAGTCATGGCCTTGACAATCATGTCCAACTTCTTTTCCACAGCAGCCATCTGATTGGGCGATCCCCCATTGAAATTTACTTCGTACATGCCCTTGCACTTGACTCCTCACCTTCCTCTAAAGCAGAATTGCTGAGAATGCTCACTTAATGTTTCAAACAGCTCCATTGCTTCCTCACTACTCTTCTCCATAAGTGCTTCTCCACAAGCTGAATCAACCATCCCTTTGTTAGTATCATCTAAACCTTCATAGAAAATTTGTACCTGGTCATCTTGAGAGATGTTTTGATGTGGGCACTTTAGAAGCAATGAATTGAAGTGATCCCATGCCTCAAAGAATAGCTTTGTTGGAACATTTGAAGTTTCCTTTTAAGTTGTCTTGTCTTTTGAGCTGGGAAAAACTTCTTCAGAAACTTGTGGCTAATTCTTCCTAAGTATGGATACAATCTGTAGGCGAAGAATTATACCACAATTTAGCATTATCTTTCAAAGAGAAAGGAAAGAGAACTAACCTGAGTCTCTCTGGAGTTAGGCCTTGGACATGCTGCAGCTTGCATAAATCAAAGAATTCTTTAAGATGCAAGTTGGGATCCTCAGTAGCTGTGCCCCTGAAGTGAGTCAATGCATTGTGGAATTGAGAAGAAATATAATAACTGCCTTCCACCTCGGGTTGATATGCTATGCATAAGGGTTGATGGAGGTTTGCTGGAACAAATGCCTGCTTCATCGGTCTCCGCACCGGTGGTGGATTTACCTCTAGTGGTCTTGGTCCAATTGGATTCTCTTGCAAATATTTTATCTCAATTTCTTCTTCTTCTTCTTTGTCTCTAGGTCATTGTCGAATTGTTCGCTCAATTTCAAGATCGAGTGGAATAATGGTTGAGTCTTGAGATCGACGATCTTGCATCAATTGAATTGCAGCTTCAGTCAAAACAGCTTCAGTGCTGTTGGTCCGGATACTCCCTGGAACTGCGCTTGATCGCAGGTTTGTGTGCTCGATCGCAATGTGCTCAATTGCACGCGGCTAACGTTTGATCGCAATCACAGAATGCTAGTCCGCAACCTGAAATAGAAAACAGAAAAAATTAAGAATCAACAAAAAATATTTTTGATAAAAACAAAATTGAAAATTAAAACTTAAAATAACACAACTAAAGGAAATCATTGTAAACAAAATTCACCGCAATCCTCGGCAACAGCGCCAAAAACTTGTTGTTCACAATTACCTATCTAAATTAATAGACAAATAATTGGATGTTTTAACCGCAAGTGCACGAGGTTGACATAGTAGTATAATGTGCAAATACGGGGTCATTCCCACGAGGATTGCTGAATCTTGTCTAAAATCAATTCCCAAAGTAAAATAGAACAGTAGATTGGATTTAAGTTGATAATGATAAAAAGGTAGGGCTTTGATATCTACCATTAATTATATTTAGCTAATATATCAATATGCCAATGCTTTGATCATGTTATGTCTATCTAATGTTTGTCAACCTAAGGGCATGGGTGTATACTCCTTAAGCTATAGATTTCCCAAAGTAACGAGTTAGGCATGGGTGTATACTCTAACTCTTTTCTTTCTTAAAGGATTTAGCATGGTGTATACTAAGTTGTTCTCTAGGAAAGCATATATTCTGTGAAAATTGACAAACACATGAGGCGTTGGGCATGGGTGTATACTCCCAGTTCCCCATGTTGATTAACCCAAGAACCCGGTGTGGATTACTTTTGTTACTTATGTTAAACCCAGGACTCGGTCATCCAAATTAATTTAACTAACTAGTCCATACCACATGCACATGTTGATCAGGCACACACATATGAGGAATTCATGAAACTAGGTATTAATCAAGTTAGATATCACAACAAGATCATCACAAAGGCGCCAATATTGAATATCAACTAAACATAACTAGGGCTTCAATCTAGCCCTACTAATTAAATTAGTTACACATAGAGTTGATGTTAAACATCTTCATAAAATAAAAGAAAAGAAAGGAAAAGAATAATCCCAAAACTTGAACTTGAAGAGCTCCAATTCTTCTCCTTCAAAAGTATATCTATTCTAAAGGCTTAAGGATATAGGCTTTAGAAGTCCTTGACAAACTAGTAAACCTAGTAATTTTCATAGGGTTTTAAACCTATTACAATTGGGAGTTGGAAAACACTAATATGGAAATACTAGCATTCTGGCCGCAACTTTGATGTGTCTCTTGCGCACGGGTGCGATCGATCGCAACCTGTGTGCGCTCGATCACATGTCTGAGATCGAGCCTCTTCTGAGATCACATGTCGTGGCCGCTTCATGCTTTGTCTTCTCTGGTACTACTCTCGATCGTAGGGAACCTGCAATCGATCGTAGTGTCAGGGGCTCCAACTTTTCCCATTTTCTCTCTTTGAGCCCAAATCTTCCAGTTTTACTTCATTTTCTTCCGAAAGCCTACAAAAGTATGGAAAACACAAAAAGGAATTAAAATAGCCTAATTAACTAAAACTAAAGGATTAAAACATGTAAGTTAAGGGCTAAAAATATGAATATTTTAGCACTTAACACGTTGCTGGCCTTTCATGGGCGTGAGTGCGCACGATCGCATGGCTAGTGTGCTCGAGCATACTCACGCATGCGTTCTTCCTCTCTGTGGCACAGTTGCGCTCGTGCGATGTTGTGCCTATGCTTGAGTGCAGGTGCACTCAAGCGAAGATGAGCTCGAGCACCAAACTTGTGCGCTCTATCCCTCTCCTTGGTGCCTTTCTTAGCAACCTCAAAACACTAAAATAACACAACTAACAAAAAAGATTAGATTATAATATAGCTAAAGAATTAACAAATACAAATTAAGGGGCTCAAATATGCAATGTTTGACACTCATCAAATACCCCCAAACCAACATATTGCTAGTCCCTTAGCAATACATGAAATTAGCATACAATCATGATGTTTCAATTTAATCTCACGATAAATGGTTCAATACCTCAAAATTCGTAAGAATCCCTATCAGATGAACAACCAAGGCAAGATAAGCATTTTTTTTCTTCTTTCTCTCTCTCTCTCTCTTTTTTTTTTTTTTTTTTTTTTTTTTTTTTCTTTGTGTAGGTTGTACAATGCTTAGCTTCCTTAAACTTTCTAATTAACCCTTGTAACGAGTGTTAGGCCAGTGACTCCCAAACCAGATGGCTTTAAAACACTAGATGTCGACATCCTTAATGGCTTATTAACTCAAGTCAAAAAGTCTACGAAGCCAAGCTAACCATACCATTAATCAACCTGAACTTCACACCTTATTACGCGAACACTCAATGCTTAATGACGCAAGAGGTCTGGTTACTCAATGAAAAACTCAAAATGATTCTTCTTGCATGCCAAGGTTATTCATCAATAGGTCATCCAACAAATCTCAAAATGAACATGATTAAGCTCAAATATCATACCTCACAGAATATATGCTAATGTGCTCATGATAACTCAACTCAAAATAGGCGAAGTCTCTTTTGTCCAAAAATAAGTCAAAGAACTCAGATTCCTAATGACATGATGATGAGTTCAACACTTTAAGCAAACCACAGTTACAACTCAACTCATACTTAACAACAACATAACACAATTTTTTTGTTTTTTTAGAACAAACAAGCAAATAAATTAAAACAAACAAACAAACAGTGTCTTTCCATACCCCTAAACTTGAATTATACATTGTCCTCAATGTGTAGTATAAAAATACATTACCAAAAGGAAGGAAACATCTGAGTGTGAAAAGGGTTAGGGTGTCCCCCAAACTTAAACACCAAAACACCGGTCAAAAACTTACAGCAATATTTTCTCACAGAAACAAGCATCAAAAGATTAATTGCTGTTAGAAATGCAAAATAAAATGAATAAATAAAATGAAAAAGGAAAAAGAAATCATGACTAGAGGTGTGGAAAATAAAATGGAAAATGAAACTTACAGTGTTTTCCCCGATCATTCAGATGTCCAACCAATCCCTTCCACCCTTTCTTCTTCAAAACTTCATAGCATTCTGGAAGAGTGTTTTGCCATCTCAGGTAACCAACTTGCTTGCTTACATAGATTTTCTTAGGAAGACGATTCCTAGATTTGCGCACTTGTGTGCATAAGTCCTTGAGGATTATGGCATAAGATGGCTCTTTGAGACATTTAGGAGATGAAGCTTTGGGTTCATGATCTGTCTCAAGAGGGAAAGTGATGCAGGCAGGAGCTTCAGTACTCACTTCCTTGTCACTGGACAGATTAGGATCTACTGGGGGCTCAATTTGCTCATCTTTTTCTTCATCCTCATTGTTATCAACAATTTTCTCACTCCCAAGTGTGGTGGTGGCTTGAACATGCTCATGATAAGAATTTATAGAATCATCCTCATCAATCATGTATTGTCCTTCATCCATTAGCTGACCTTGGAGCTCTTCTTCCTCATCGCTATCCTCTATGCTTGCATCGTGTGTGATGCATCTGATTATGCTATGGGTGCGGTCTTGGGACAGCGTGAAGGCAAGCTTTCTCACATCATCTACTATGCTAGCAAGACTCTGATGGATGCTCAAGTCAATTACACAACAACAGAAAAAGAGCTGCTAGCCATTGTCTGTGCCTTGGACAAATTCCGCTCATATCTTCTGGGATCCAAGGTAATCATTTACTCTTATCATTCTGCTTTACAACATTTGTTGGCCAAAAAAAAAAAATAAGCCCTAGTTGATCCGGTGGATACCTCTTCTGCAAGAGTTCGACATCGAAATACAAGACAAGAAGGGAACTGAGAATGTTGTCACCGACCACCTGTCACAGATTCTATTTGAGACACCTCAGCCTATTCTAGTTCATGATTCCTTCCCGGATGAGCAACTGTTTAAGATTACTCCAAAGGAGTTGCCTTGGTATGCTAATATTGTCAACTATTTAGCAACAAGTTGGATCCCTTCTCACTGATCTAAACAAGACAAGGACCGCTTCTTCAAGCAAGTCTGATCCTATTTTTGGAAAGATATGGAGTTATTCAAGTATTGTGCTAATTAGATAATCTGACGCTGTGTCCCTGAGAGTGAATTTCGCAATATTCTCACATTCTGCCATTCACTAGCTTGTGGAGGACACTTTAGTGCCAAGAAGACTACAACAAAGGTTCTAAAGAGTGGATTCACATGGCCTACTTTGTTCAAAGACGCCTATGAGTTTTGTCGGGCTTGTGAGAGGTGCCAACGCCTTGGAGCTATGTCTCGAAGGGACATGATGCCACTAAACCCCATCCTAATTGTTGAAATTTTTGATGTCTAGGGTATCAACTTTATGGGACCATTTCCACCATCTTCTAGGTATGAGTATATTTTGGTAGGGGTGGATTATGTCTCCAGGTGGGTAGAAGCTGTGGCCACCAAGACCAATGATCCCAAGGTTGTGGTCAAATTCATCCAAGCAAATATTTTCAGCAGATTCGGTACTCTCCGAGCCATCATCAGTGACAAACGTAAGAACTTTTGCAACCGGTTTCTCAAAACCCTGCTCCTTATGTACTCCGTCACACACAAAGTAGCCACTCCCTACCATCCTAAGACAAGTGGCCCAGTGGAAGTTTCCAACAGGGAGATCAAGCACATTATGGAGAAGACGATTAGGCCATACTGCAAGGATTGGTCCTTGCGCCTCAATGATGCATTATGGTCCTACCGCACAGCTTACATGACACCAATTGGCATGTCTCTGATGTGTGCCAAATATTGCACATTTGGACCTCTTAATTTACATTAGTTAATCATTTAGCGGTGTCGTAATCTAATGCTTTGTGTTAGTTTTATGTTTTTAGTTTTTTTAGGTTGTTGAGGGAAAATTGCGCATTTAAAGTGAAAAATACGGAGTTTCGAAAAAAGCTGGAAAAAGTGTCATGAAAGTAGGATCGAGCGCACCATTTCGCGCTCGATCCCAGATGGGTTGCGCTCGAGTGCACCCACGCCACCAGCAAGCCGCAAGCGCCCAAGTACTGCGCCACAAGAGAAGATGCTTCATGCCCGAGTACGATCGAGTGCACTGGCCATGCGCTCGAGTGCACTCGTCTGCCACATAAGCCCTAGCACCGATTTTAGGATTTTAAACCCTAGAAACCCCTATAAAAAGACGGAGAAACCTCAAGAAAATGGGGGCTGGTGACAAAGTCTAATTTTCTACAGTTTTTCTCTCTTTAATTTAGTTTTCCTTAGGTTTAGATTTATTTTTCAATAATCATGTATAGCTAAATTCTCAACTAAGGTTGAGGATAAAGCCCCACCAATTAAGAACGACAACACTTTTGTAAGTCAATATTATTCTTATTTTATGGGTTTTTAAAGTTTCAATTGTTTTGCTTTAATTCAATTATTGAAATTACTTTTGGATATCTATTGTGATTCATGGATACATGTGATGTTTTAGGAGAATTTCATGTGATTGTTTGCTTGGATCTTGATTGAAATAAAATTGGATATCTATTTGTTTTTTGTCCGAGGGATACAATTGATGATTTGGTTAAATCCGGATATCTTTTGTGATTTTGTACAATGGATGGATACATTAGATCTTTTGATTGATTTGTGAAGTATAGCAAGACATACATAGGTTTGTATTTGTGAGAACTTAAGATTTTATTGATGAACATGAATGTGTTGTTCCGACTTGGTGGGTGTGGATTTCACAACTTTAGTATTTTTATTTTGTTTAGTTTATGTTTGTTTATTTTAAAAATAAAAAATCTCTTGGAACTAGGTTAGGATTTAATTAGTTTAGATTAAAATTGTTTTCAAAAACACAATTCTCTGCAAGATCGACCTTGCACTTGCACACACTATATTGCAAACGACTTGTGCGCTCACTAGTACTTTTAAAACTCACAACGGTCTCCATACCGGTTGATTTATGGCAAAGCGTGTCACCTTAGCGTGGAACTAGAGCACAAGGCCCTGTGGGCGATCAAGCAATTCAACTTCGACATGCAAGAGGCCGGCTCCCACTAGAAACTTCAGTTGACAGAATTGGAGGAACTGTGCAATGATGCATACAACAGTGCCCGCATTTACAAGGAAAAGACAAAGACATTTCATGACTGACATATTCTGCCCTTGTCCTTGTGCCGGAAGAAAAGGTATGGCTTTTCAATTCCAAACTTCGACTTTCTCTTGGCAAGCTCTGCTCAAGATGGGATGGCCCTTTCATAGTCACATCACTGTTGTTGTGAGTTTTAATATACTCGCAAGTGCACGAGTCATTTGCAATATAGTGTGTGCAAGTGCGAGGTCGAATCCACAGGGAATTGCGTCGTGAAAATCAATTTCTATCTAAACCAATCATATTTTAACCTAGTTCCGAATTTTGTGTAACTTCGTCATGCAAAAAGATAAATTAAATAAAATTGATTAAAAACAAATGATAAAAAGCACTAAGGTTTCATAATTTACCTTATCAAATTAAAGCATACGTTCTAATATTTTTGTTCATACATCCGACAAGCAATTAATCCATTGTTTTTATAATATTAATCTATTGAAACATTCAATGAATCCATCCTAATTACAAATCACAATGAATATCCAATTGAGACCAAAACATCCAATATATATTCATTTGAATTACAAAAAACAATGGATATCCAATTTCAATCAAAAGATTCAATGTATTCGTTGGATGAAACACAACGAATATCCAACATTTAATCAAACAAATAATCACACAATCAATTAAAAGAGTTTAATCTAATAACTGAATTGCAATATATAAATGTCGGAATTGTATGAACATACATGAGAAATATAAAACTAATCAATAGTGAGGCTTCATCTTCAACCTTAGTTGAAGGTTTTAGCCTCTCATGAATACAAAAATGATCATAAAATGAATTGAATTCATAAAAACTATTAGCCTTACAAAGAGAATCGAGTTCAGAGCTCCAAAATGACAAAAACTTGAAGTTCTAGACTGAACGGCGCCCCCTTGATGCGTTTACAATAAAAAGAATGATATTTATAATGTTAATTAGAGTTTCAGCGTAGGCGATCTTCCACAAATCGGTAGATCTGTGCCTTGCAAGCTTGATTCTAGGATTACTTTTCCAGATGAGGTTGAGGTGAAGGCGTGGAAGAGATTTACAGCGGCTTTAGAGGCTTGGTGGCGCGTGGACGGCCGGAATAGAGGACATCGGACGGAGCGCTCGGAAACGTCAATGACATTTTTGGAGGCCACAAGAAAGTGACTTTGATACCATGTTAAATATATTGTTAAGTATATTGGAGAGCGGAAGAAAGAGAGAGAGAAGAGAGAGAACAGAAGGATATAATGGACTACATTAATGTATATTCTCTTCAATATTATGATATGTTTACATTCTCTATTTATAACGAGATAATAAGTAGTAGGCAAAAAACCCTAGACTAAATCCTAGAATATATAAGGAAGCATAATAAAATAGAATAATATCAAATACTCTAACAGTAAAAATATAGAGAGGGGTTAGAATATGTGAGATTTGATCTATGAGAGCTACCGAGAGTATCTAATCCAAAATGGTCCTGTGAAATTTTGTTTTATTTTTTGTTCTCTGTTTTTATAGCCCTTTACACGCTTCTGCCTCCTTTGTTTTCTTCGTCAGTCTTTTCTCTATTTTTCTTTGCTTCCCTTTTTTTAATTGTCCAAACATATGGTCTCACATCAACTCTCGAGATCATGAGGTGGTTGATGTGCGTGAAAAAAAAATTGCATTTTCTCTTCCTTCATCAGAGAATTCTTTTGGTTTTGCTTTCAAGACAGATCCATACTTCTTGAGTTCTCTCTATCTGATTAAAAAAAAAAATGGTGCTGAATGCCAGTGGCAACTAGACGCTTATAATGTTGAGTTCTTTGTTTGCTATCCTTCCTCCGGTTCTGCGACTAAGCATCCATGGTGTTCTTGACCCAGGACCATTTTGCAACAAAGAAGTTGGTCCTCTCGGAGCCAAAAGTCAAGTTCTGCTGCCCCTTCGACACCATCTTAGACGATGACTTCTCCGCCGGCGTCATCTCCTCAGCCTTTGGCTTCAAATGTCGTATTCCCCGGCAGCAAACCACTGATCCGCACCCTAAGGCTCTACCCGCTCCGATCCGCACCTCCTATCTCAGCCCTGCAGCCCATCATTCAGTCAAGCCAGATTCTCACCAGCAATTTCCAATCGTTGGGTCACTGTAGAGAATTTTTCACTTTCTTTTATGGAATATGTATGGCACACAACTAAAAAAAGAAAAAGAAAAAAAAAAAAAAATTGGTTTGTGTGGGTAGGCTTTGTTTGGTAAATCATTTTCCTTAGACTGTAAATGATGTAGATTGATGTGAAAAAAAAAAAAAAAAAAAAAAAAAGAATGTTTGGTATAAAAAAGTGAAAAAATGGTATGAAAAAGTGAAAAAAAAAAAAAAAAACTTTTGTTTTGTAGTCATTTTTATTTTATTTTAATAGTAGTAAAAAGTAAATAATGTAATATAAAAAGTGAAAAAGTTGGAATATTTTGATATTGATTTTTTTTGAAAAATTGTGATGAAGATTAACAAAGGAAAAAGAAAGGCTTTGCCAAACAAAGCGGTAATCTCTCGTGAAGATGCAAGGGAAAACGAAATTAGTGAAAGAAAAAAATATGGAGGAAATTGAAAAAAAAAAAAAAATCAAAAGAGGCTAAGTTGACCATTTGTGTTTTTTTACCCTTTATTGGCCTAATCATTATTGGTCTATTATTGGTCATTTGTTGACTTAAACCGATTTTTGACCCTTGGCCTAATATCTTCGGCATTTGTGATATTGTTTAAAACCTAAGCCATTTTTCAGCTCATAATTGGCTCTCATATCTAGCTTATAGTTGACCCATTTTTGTACGGCCTTGGTGGTATTGTTTAAAACCTAGGCCCATTTTAGCTCATAATTGGCTTTCATTTTGGCCCATAGTTGACCTTATTATTATTATTATTTATGGCGCATTTCTGGACACCGTCGAATATATTATGTGAGATTTGATATGATCAAAATATATTAGCATTGATTATAATTGATAAAATCAAATCATAATTGAATATATCTGATTTGATTTTATTAATTATACCATTTTGTATTCTCTCAACGTCCCTATAAATATGGATCATTTGTATTGTAAAATTATTAAGTGAATCAAATATAATGTAGTCTTAGGACTTTATTATGTGAATGTAGATCATAGACCGAACCACGTAAAATATCTTATGTTGTTTATTTTATTATTTCCGCATTTGATTTTGATAGCATTATGAATTTCTTCATGGATAACATAATCGAGAATAACTTATATAGTGAAATTGCACAAAAGTCACCTTTTGTGCCACCAATAAGAAGCTGACACATTAGTCAATTTCATTAGACTTATACTTAAAACAAAAACTCAACCATACTAGATTACACTTTAATAAAATAAAAAATTAATTTTTTTATTTAAAAAAAAAAAAAAAAAAAAGAATTGAAGTGGCCACCCCTCCCCCACTTTGGGTGGCCGCGCGGCCACTCCCATGGCGTGGGGTGGCTCGCCGACCAGCCACCCCAGATCCGGATTTGGGGTGGTTGGCCGCCACCCCTAGCCCATGGGGGTGGCTCATCGGCCACTCCCATGGCCTATGGGGTGGCCGGTGAGCCACCCTCAGGCCATGGGAGTGGCTGCGCGGCCACCTCCATGGTTTGGGCGTGGAGGCCACCCACCCCAGATCCAGATTTGGGGTGGCTGGCCGCCTGCGTGGCCACCCCCATGGGCTGGGGGTGGCGGCCACGTGGCCACTCCCATGGCCATGGGGTGGCAGCCGACCACCCCAAGTGGGGGAGGGGTGACTAGCCAGCCACCCCTTCAATTTTTTTTTTTTTTTTTTTTTTTTTTTTTTTTTTTATAATTTGATATAGTTAGGCTTTTTTAAAAAAAATTTAGTTCGATAAATTTAGCTTAGGTGTCATCTTCTGATTGGTTGCACAAAATGTGAGTTTTGTGCAACCTCCCTATATAAGTTATTCTCAACATAATCACCTCCTATAAAATAAAGGGGTGGTTACACCGTCATTTTTTTTTTTTTTATCAATAAAAAAGTTAGACTACAAACCTGAAAAAATAAAATGGTGCATAATATTTATTTATTTGAAAATATAAAACACTTTCTAAAAATTTACTAAATATTTTTCTTAGCTAGACCATATAGAAATTATTTTTTCCAAATGTAAACCCTACAATTTTTTTTATCAACTTTATATCCCAACAAATTTTCTTTTTCAAATCACAATTACAAAATACTCTTTAATAAGCATGCACTTAAACGTGTTTGGATATACACTTAAACCTGTTTGAATATATATATATATATATATATATATATATATATATATATTTTGACATGTCCAGACAAGAAAGAAGAGGGGGATTCGAACTAGTGATCTTCGCTTTATTAGACGTGATCCTAGTCGATTGAGCTACCTCTTGAAGACCTGTTTGAATATATTAATATGTTTGAATGTTTGAATGTTTGAAAAACATTTTGAGTATTTAAAAATGGTAGAGTTTACTTATAAAAAAAAAAAAAAATGGTAGAGTTTTATAAAAAAACTTCGAAAGTTTAAATTGTCATCTCCCAAAAAAGAAAAAATAAAAATTGGTCACATGATCACATCCCACTACCTTGGTCCGTCAAACTTCCAGGTGACATAAACATTCCCGCAGCCGAAAGCAGAAGGAGCATCAAACCTCTCTCTCTCTCTCTGAAAGTCTCCAAAAACCCTAACAAAGATGAAACCCCAAAACTCTTTCTCCTCTTAGATTTCCTCTATGGCCTTTAATCCTTCAATCATTCAATTTCTTCACGATCAAAATCCTAGCGATTGACAGGCACGCTCCCATGGAAGCGCGTCGCCCCACCCGAGCCGTCATCGATCCCAAGGTCCGCCACGTCGGCTTCTTTGCCCCCCCTGCCAATCCCCTACCGGGCCCTAATTCCACGTTGCTCTCTGGCTCTCCGGCCGGAAATTCTCTCTCTCCGGTCATGATTCCCCCTCCACGACACCCTTCCGACCGCTCGCCTGCCGTACCGGTGCCGGACACGGGTCTACGGCGCCAGGGTAGCGACCACGTGCCGGTCGGGAGCTACAACCCGTCCGAGTCGCTGCTGAGCTCTTCTCCTGCGGCTTCTTCGCCATCGGGTAGGGTTGGGCTGGCCGACGGAGAGTTCTCCGAGGAGTCCGACGGGTGGTACCGGTACCGACGGAGCGGGTCGGGAAAGTACGATCTGCCTCTTCCCGATACGACTCCGGAGAAGGCTCTGGATTATTCGGCGAAAAGTTCTGCGGCGCCGGTGTTGGAATCGAAGAAGCCTTCCCACGAGTCTGGTAATGCTTTTATAATCATTGCCGTTGAACAATGAATTGAAATTGGATATTAATGAATTTTGTTGTTGTTGTTGTGTTTGTGCGATTGGATTGGATTGGTTTAAATTTAGATTTTTGTTATTGAATATAAATGCTTTTTTCTTTAAGGGATTAGGGACCCGCAAAGTTCTTTTAGCATGTTTATGAAACTGTTGAATGCTTTTTGTTGTGAAGGATAAGTCTGACTTGTCAAGTTTTGGTTTTAACCATTGTATCAAAGCTATTGTTTTGCTGCCGGTTGAATTGGTTTGGTTTGGGATTAGGGATTGGATTGGTTTAAGAACTTATTCGTGCCCGTTGAAGTCAAAGTTTGTCAAAAGATATATTTTTAGGCATGATTTATATGCTGGTTCATTCCTGAGGCCGAGGTAGCTAAGTTGCTGCTTCCTGCTCATACATGTGTTGATTATATGGAACCTTCTGTTTTTCTTCTTTTGAACGTGTATTGGACTATTTATTCCTTTCTAAGAATTTGTAACAAAATTGCAGAAAAGAGTGGAAAAGCTGTTGTGGAAGAGCAAAATGAACTGCAGTCTAGTTCGAAGCGGCCGAAAGAAAAAACAACCAAAGCTGAAAGGCGTGCCTTGCAGGAAGCCCAAAGAGCTGCAAAAGCTGCTGCAAAAGGTTCAAGAATTGAGCTCATGTGTATTTGTTATTCCATGATTCACTATCAACAATTGATTGATTTTCTTCATAAGTTGACAGCATCCTTTCTTGATTTATTTTCTTCATAAGCGCCCCCAACACGCCCCCCCCCCCCCCCCCCCCCCCCCCCCCTTTTTTTTTTTGGAGAAAGGAGTCTGCTTCATTTGAACTTTTTACTTCATTTCCCTGTGAGAAAGCAATTTAAATAATCATGAGGCAGACTAATTGAGCATTTGTTTGTGCTTTTTACCCAAATAGGGCATAATTGTAGGAAGAGAATTGAACATTGTAGGTTTCCAACCTCTTATTAGATCTTTATATTTTGGGTATGCAGTTCCTGCTCCCTAGTATGGTTTTTAAGCTGCCTTAGTGGTGTGTTGTTTAAATTCGTAGAGAGTAAATAATTTTTTGTATATGGTTTTTAAGCTGCCTTAGTGGTGTGTTGTTTAAATTCGTAGAGAGTAAATAATTTTTTGTATATATTTTTTTATGTTTTTCTTCTTTGTTTTTTGGTTGTATTTTTGGAGCTCTTTTTTTGATATGTAATTCAAATTTGATTAAAAGTGTAAGGCGCCTCAAAGTACACATGCAATATACAACAAGAAATATCTAGTTAGAACGAGCAAAAGAAAAAGCCCAAACAATCCAACACCAACATGTTCATGATATGTTAATATGTTAGCATATTAAAATTGTTAATGATGGCTTGAAATTGTTTGCAACTTTCAATCAATTGTGAGGACGCCTCGAAAGCTTTAAGGAATTTTTCTCTGCACTTGTATCAAATTTTCATTTTCTTCCTAGTGTATAGCATGATCATATCATACACCAATTTATTGCTCTTTTCTATAAGTCGGTGTTAGCTGCATTTTATCATTAAAAATTGCTAATCTTTTTTTTTACTAGGATAGATGGTGTGCATATTTTTTTTTTTTCATAAAACATTTATTTTTTGAGATCTTGTAACAATTTAGGGAAAAGCGCTAGCCACATCTGTGCTATCACCCCAAAAGGACTTAGTTAATTTGGAGCTTCCTTAGTATTTATTATAAAGCCCACTTAGTAACTAGGCAATGTGAGATTTAGCACTCATGACTATCTTTATAACCACTCACTCTATGTGGGCTACTCCTTATCTTCCCAATATGGGACTAGAGTGTTACAAATATGTTGTTTTAATGCTCAACTCTTAATGTTTGACAAGTCTACTCTATTTAAGGAACCTTTTTTTTGAGGTAAAATTTCTTTGGGTAGGGTCTTTCTGATATTGTTTGGGACATGAGCTGTCAAACTTAGAAATTTTACCAGTATAAATTGTTTCAGTTACTGGCCACGCTTTCTATCAGGACTTATGTCATGGTATTTATAGTGGTTAGACTGATATGCCATATGTCTAGACCGGATGATTAAATACTTGGTAAAAGTTTGTAATGGGTTATAGAAATGTTACTTGACCAAATCTAGTAGGTTTTCAATGTTCATGTAAACGAATCAATGTTTAGTTTTGATTGAGTGGTTCCTCAGTAGGTAGAATGTTTCTCCTTGCATTTTAGTCAAGCTTGTCCTTGGTATTATGCAGTTTCTAAGTAGAAGGTATTATATTAGGTTGTGAGCCTGAGCAGGTTTGCATGTGGATATCAATCTTTTGGTGCATATGGATGCATGTATGCATGCACATGTATATGTGTGTACATTTGTATTATATATAAATATGTGAGTGTGTGTGATATCTACATGCTTCATGCCATTTATGTGATCAGTTATTGTGTTACTTGTTCATATGATATGTGTAGTAGAGGGTAACAAATCTGCTGCTGTATCTGGGGGAGGACCTCCAAGTAAACCTGTGAAGCAGCCTTCAATAAAGAAAGACGCTCCTCCAGTTTCATTGTCAATTGCAGCTTCTGACAAGAAAGGCAGTGATCGTCCACCCGAGAAAGAGAGGAAGAAAGATGTTCCTCCTCCACGCATGCAATTTGATGATAAGAGCCGAGTGGAGAAGGCTAAAAGGCGTTCAGTGGTCCATCAAACTGAAGCTAGAAATAGAGTTGAATTGTTTCGGCATTTGCCTCAATATGAACATGGAAGTCAGCTTCCTGATCTGGAGTCCAAATTTTTCCAACTTGATCCTGTGCATCCTGCTGTATACAAGGTACTTTCCTTTTTTTTTTTCCTATGCACTGTATACAAGGTACGTTATTTAGGAACTTAGTTATGCTCTGTTAGTAGTTTGAGGTTTTTTCTTAGGCTTCAAGCCTCTGAATAGTAAATTGAAACCTGAACATTCAACTTCCATTTATGTAACAAACAAGCTTTGTTGCCCAGGCAAGTTATGATCTGTTAGTAGTTTGAGATTTTTTCTTCAGGCTTCAAGAGCCTTTGAATAGTAAATTGAAACTTGAACTTTCATCTTCCGTTTATGTAACAAATAACAAGCTTTGTTGCCCAGACAGACATGGGAAGAGACAGAACATGACATGGACCGAGACATGGCAAATTAAGGAACTAGATGTGGAGATGACATTGATACAGTAAATGTTCACATTCATGCGGACACATGCATGTGCATGTGCCTGCACCCTTTATATGATGGCTCAAATATTTTGTGATTGCAGTTATATTCAATGTTTAAATATGTTAACAAAGTAGTTTCTTACAGACTTTTCTGCCCAAGTGTCAGTAAAGTGTCTCTTGTTGTAACCTTAAAAGTACAATAAAATCTGGAATGTGTTAGAGACATCTCTAAGAAATGCTGGAGAAGTGTCAATGTTTAAACCTGTCCTGCTGTCCAACACAATCATGGCTTCTTTCTGTTACAGTGTGCAACTTGTGAAAGAGGATGTTTTGTCTTTTTTTTTTTTTCATTGGCTTTTCTGTGTTGGCAGACCATCATCTATACGTACAACGGACCCCCGTTTCAGTTTAACTAAACCTGTATTGTGTAACTTTTGTTTTCAAATAACCATTGTTACGCACATCAATATTCTTTCAGCAACATGACTTCATTTGTTTCTCTGTTACATGGACTGGACAGTAATGTTTTATTTTCCTTTGGTTACATTTCTTAATTGTTGAAAGTTTTGGTTAGAGTGCGCAGCAAATAAATGGATGAGTATGTAGCTATTATTCTAAAATAAGTATTAACTTTTCTGAGGACCTGTTTGGATGTATTTTTCTGAGTATTTTGATTTATTAAATAAACATTTAAGAAGTTTAATTGAAATCATTTGTTTACATGAACATTGATTTATTGATTTATTTTCTGAGTATTTTGATTTATTGAATAATCATGTAAGATTAAAGAAAAAAAAAATGGTATAATATGTTCCATTATCTTTCCTTTGGTTAAAAATAAAATGTTATTTCACCAGATTAATTGTTACTCTGTCAATTATCAATTTAAACAATCATTATTCCATGTTGTCTTTTGGTTAACCAAACAGTATCTGGAGGAAAAAAAACATATTTAATCTAATTTTTATATTTAATTACTCTGAAAGATCTAAGCTAAACAGGTCCTTAATTTCATACCAGTTTGTCTATTGAAACAAAATATAGTTTATTATCTGCTTGGGATGGATCTTTGTCAGGTTGGATTACAGTATTTAGCTGGAGATATAACTGGGGGTAATGCTCGTTGTATTGCGATGCTTCGAGCTTTCAAGGAAGCCATAGAAGACTATTCCACGCCACCAGAAAAAAATCTTGCGAGAGATTTGACTGCAAAAATCAGTAGTTATGTGTCGTTCTTTACTGAATGCAGACCACTTTCTATCAGCATGGGGAATGCAATTAGGTTTGTAAAGAGCCGTATAGCAAATTTGCCACTAAATCTTTCTGAATCAGAAGCAAAAGCTGCAGTTTGTTCAGATATTGAGCGTTTCATAAATGAGAAGATAATACTTGCGGACAATGTCATAGTTAGACATGCAGTTACAAAGATTAGAGATGGAGATGTTCTTCTCACTTATGGATCATCATGTGTTGTTGAGATGTTTCTGTTATATGCCCATGAGATGGGGAAACAGTTCCGTGTTGTGGTAGTAGACTCACGTCCGAAGCTTGAGGGCCAAGCATTACTTCGTAGGCTAGTGGCAAATGGCCTGAGTTGTACATACAGTCATATAAATGCCATTTCTTATATTATGCATGAGGTTACACGAGTTTTTCTGGGGGCTGCCTCTGTATTGTCTAATGGGACTGTATATTCAAGGGTTGGGACTGCATCTGTTGCAATGGTTGCTCATGCTTTCCGTGTTCCAGTTATAATCTGCTGTGAAGCCTATAAGTTTCATGAAAGGGTACAGCTTGATTCTATCTGCTCTAACGAACTAGGTATGACATCCTTTGTGAGCTGATGTTGATTTTGCTTTTCTCCTTTGACTGCTCCCGTTTTCCCCCCCTCTTTTCAGTGAAATGAACCCTGAGCATCACCAAACTGTATGCAGGTGATCCAGATGCTATTGCAAAAGTTCCTGGAAGAATGGATGTGAATTATCTAAATAATTGGTCCAATAAAGAAAATCTGCAGCTTCTGAATTTAATGTATGCTTTATCACTTAAAAAAAAAAAAAAAAAAGGAAGTTCTAAATTTTGTTCTCAACTGTTCAAATTACACTCATCTTTACTTTGGATAAGGAAATTTACACTTGGTATCACCCTGTAACAGGTATGATGCTACTCCTTCAGATTATATCTCCATGATTATCACAGATTATGGCATGGTAAGTCATTTTTTAACACTGATCTTTAAACTATAGTCTCTCATTTATTTATAAGAATGCCAAGGATAGGATTATATGTTTTATTTTCTCTGGAAGCGTGAGATTGTTTTCTATTTTTTAGTATTAATCATTCTCTTCTTGTTCTTATTGTAGATCCCAACCACTAGTGTGCCTGTCATTGTGCGTGAGTATTCAAGAGAACACTTGTTCATATAGAAGAGAATGCAGGCGCGGCATTGTTGGATGAATAAAGGTCTTCAGTTTTTGTAGTTGTCATTAGAAATGAAACTTGAAAATTTTTCAACACCTAGGAATATCTCTTATTATTCTTTACTTGTTAAGTGATAATGTTGTGTCTTACCAATCTTGATGGTATTTGAATTTTATTTGGTAAAACATGACGCAGTGAAGAGTGCACAATTTTGCCTCTCCTGAAAGTGTAATCTAAATATTTTTACTTGTATATGGGGTTGCCTATTGGTTTGCAAGTTTTCCACATGGATGCTAATCAATTGCTAGTAAATGTTTCTTCAAATATTAATACTTATTGATTCATTTGCCAAATATTTCTCCTGGCTTGCTTTTCATGAACCTCTCTGAAAATGCCTTCCAGGCTTTGAATGGATTGTTGTACTTTTACTTGAAGTGACACTCAGTTGATATTAGTCAGATGTATCTGTTTAGCAAGTCTCTTTTCAGTGTATATCCTCTGTTGTGTTGAATGTTTGGTCTGTTTCAGTCTTTCAGAGGTCAAAACCCTCCGGTGTATAGAGCTTTTTTGCATTTTTACTACAATCAATGGTGTTAAAGGAATTCAGATCTGAACTGGAGAGGAGCGGGTTCTTTATATGTGAGGGGCATTTTTGTCAAAAAAAAAAAGAAGAAAGTAAAATAACAAGAATGCCTTTCAACTAAAAAGAATCGGTTGATCTCCGGTTCATTTAGGATCCTGTTCCGGTAGATATAAAGACTGGTCAAAGTTTATAAATTGGGTTTAGTACACCTGCATTTTTTAGCGAGGGTACTATATGGAGCAGAGAACTTTCAGAAAGAAACTACTTGGAAGGTCCATCCCCTCTCTTTAGAGAGCTCTTCCCCCCCCCCCCCCCCCCCCCCCCCTGCGGCCTCCGGGGAAGAGGGTAGGGACAGGAAGGTGTCCCTATCTCTTCTCCAGCTTTCTATTAATTTTTTTTTTTTTTTTTTTTTTTTATTTTTATCCTTTATTTTGTTTTTCCTCCTTTTTGAAAGCCAAATCCATTGCTCCACTTAGAGGTGGCAAAACGGGTAATCGGGTAGACCCGATTAGGACCCGCTAAGACCTGCAACCCGATTATCTAAGACATGAACACGACCCGTTTAGCTAATCTGGTTAACAGGTTTGACACGATTATGATACGAAAAATATCCGGGTAACCCGACACGACCCGTTTAACATAACCGGGGTAAGATTGGGTAGATTCGACCTGACCCGACCCATACAAAGAAACACCAAAAAAAAAAAAAAAAAAAAAAAAAATTCCTGTCCTTTTACTTCCCACTTTTTTCCTCAGCAACCAAACAGAAGCTACTCACTCGAAGCCTGTTAAAAAAGGGAAAGTCCAGATTCAATAAAAGCATTTTTTCACAAACAACCAAGGACGCCTTAATTATATTAGGGTTTATGCTCTAAAAGTTAATTTCTGTTGCATGACCTTTTTAGTTTATTAAATAGAGTTATTTATTTATTGAATTATTTCGAGAACATTGGGCATATTACTATTTAAAAATAAAATCATTTAAACCAAATATTTTACATTCTCTTGAAAAAATACCCATCTACACACCACCCGAGCCACTGCCCCCACCTTCTCTGCCTAATGCCAATGCCAATGCCAAACGTTCCTCCGCCGAACGCAACCTCTATTCCCCAACTTCCACTTCCACAGAATCAAAGAATAACCCCTCGGAATTATGGTCAAACTTTATAAATTAGCCTTCTTGTTCCTCTACTGGCATTGAGCCAGAACCAACGGTAATCCCTACCAATGCCACCAAAATTTTATTCTCAGTGCTGCTTTTCTTGGTTATGGCGGTTAGGGCACTAGATTAAATGAATTAAACAATATTCCTATAGTGAAATATCCATATTTCATTATGACTTTTCTCTATGGTTTTGATCTGTACAAAAAAAATGATTAGAAGGAGTGACATTTCGAGATCTTGAAATACTGAGGTATCGAGATTTGAGATACTGAGATCTTTATACGAGTTCTCATTCATGCTACAATAGCTTAGCACACCTATACCTAGGGGCAGAATCAGTAGGGGTCGAGAAGGGGCACTTGCCCCATCTCGACCGCCCAAATTTTTTCTTAGCCTTAGTAAATTTGCTTTGGTTGTTGTAATACCCCGATAAAAACGATTGTTTTTATTAAAAGATTTTCTACAAAGAACGGTTAAAGGATTTATGAAAAACCCAGTTTTATAACAACGAACCTAAGCCCATACTTATAGCCCAGAAAGCTCCTAAAACGTTTGAAGCATAAACCCAAGATTAACCTTTTCTGTTCGAACGTATACTAAGGTTGACGAACGTACGCTAGGGTTGTTGGACATACGCTCTTGTCTGTAGTAGAGGACGTTCATGGGGTGACCACCGAACGTACACCTGCAAGAGTACACGGACATACGCTAGGGACCACACGGACGTACGCTACTTTTGGAATACCCCCCTTGGATAATACCTGGACATATGCTACAGCCTTTGGACCGCTGTGTAAACAATACCGAATGTACGCCCCAATAGTACTGGATGTATGCTACTTTCCAAAGGAGTTGGTGGCACCCTCAGCTTTTCTGGCCTATAAATACCACCCCCTCACCACCCTTTGAAGCTAACTTGTTCTTTGAGGCCTGGGATCACTTCAATTCCTTGCTTCTAAAGTGCCCACATCACAACATCCCTCAAGATGAGCAGGTACAAATTTTCTAGGAAGGATTAGATGATACTAACAAAGGGATGGTTGCTTCAGCTTGTAGAGGAACGCTTATGGAGAAGAGTAGTGAGGAAGCAATGGAGCTTTTTGAGACATTAAGTGAGGATTCCCAACAATTTTACTCAAGAGGAAGGAGAGGAGTCAAAAGCAAGGGCATGTATGAAGTAAACCTCAGTGGGGGATGACCCAATCAAATGGTTGCTGTAGAAAAGAAGTTGGACATGATCGTCAAGGCCATGACTACTCAGAAAATATCACCTTTGCAACAGGACACACCAATCCAGGTATGTGCTATTTGTTCTCATCTAGATCACACTACTAAGACGTGTCCCTTATCTTCAATTGCAGAGTAAGAAGAGGTGAATTATGTGGGACAAAACAATTACCCCCATAAGAGCAATCCATACTCCAATACTTACAATCCAGGATGGCGCAACCATCCAAATTTCTCTTGGAGTAACAATCAAGGACAGCAGAAAGGGCCTCACTCAACAAGCAAGCCAACCAACTCAAGAGTCAAAGATGAACCAACTGGAGAGTATGATACACAACCTGGTGACTTCACAACAGCAATTCACGGCTGATCAAAAACAATTCAATACAAAGACTAATCAAGCCATTCAAATACTAGAAGTGCAAATTGGCCAGATAGCAAAGGAGCTGAGTGAGAGGAAGCATGGAGAATTTTCAACTCAAACTATACCTAACCTAGGGAGTCACCAACAGCTGAAAGCAGCCACAGTCCTCAGAGGTCCTGTTCCTACACCATCAAGAGCACTTGAGCCAAATTTTGAAGAGCTCAAGTGCAGCTCTTCACACTAGAAGACATTCCAGTCACAAGTAGAAGTGTTTGAGCAATCCAGGAGCTCAAACGCATCTACTCAAAACAAGTGGTACTGAGGCCATTGAAGGCAGTATAAGTTTTTCTTCTCTTGTTTTCCATCATATCAACTTCTTTACTTTACATATGTCTCAATTATCCTTGGTGTTTTGTTTTCATTATTGACCTTTATTTTATTTTTCTTTTGTTTTGTTTAAAAAAAAAAAAAATTGTTACTATGATCGATCGCAATAAGTATGCGATCGAGCACAGTAACCGAATGTTGGCTCTACACATTCTGTCAGTGCGATCGAACGCACCTTAGGTGCGATCGAGAGCACATCTCCCACACACGCACACCCCTGGCCGAATGCGATCGAGCGCACCAAGTGTGCGATCGAGCGCACTTGGATAGAACAGCATGTGACCTATTTTAGGTCAGTTTCCCCCTAATTCCACTCACAATCTCCCGGCGCCGTACAAGTCCCCAAATCACCCAACTCCGGCCACCTCCTCTACTAACACACCTACACCATTTTTCCACCACTCTAACCACCTCCACACCACCGCACCATCACTGCACGACCCCATTCTACCCCACGACCATCACCCTCATCACATATCACGCATTCCGTCCCATCAACACCCCATCTCCAAACACTCCCCCAACCTCCAATTTTTCTTTTTCTTTTTGCAATTATGGGTGTTCATCCACCCACACTGCCTCTGTGTTGGGCGTTTCTTTTCTTGGCAAGGGGTTTTAGGCATCTTTTGCTGTATTTTGTTACTGTGGTCATCAGAAGTGCACACCAACTGTTCGACAAAAGTCCCAAATCATGCTTAAAATGCCTAGAACCCGTGCTTCATCCTCCCGGGGGTCCGAGGCCGAAGCTATTTCCCCCCCACCCACTTTTGAAGAGCGGGAGCTACTGTCTGAGACTACCTTCGCCATTCACGAAGACTTTCAAAACTATGAGGTGACTCAATGGGTGGTCGCCGAGTTTAAGCGAAGAGGACTCAAGAAGCTATTCAAACCGGTCACCTCCACCGCCTACCTGAACTTGGTCATTGAATTCTATGCCAAACTTTCCCATGACTGCAACAATTCCTCCCCCCTCTTGTGCGGACATGTAAAAAAAAAAAAACAGTCAGAAATTAATTCTCTTATATTTTTTAATGTTGAAATGGGTTGCAGTGTTATAAAGGAGAAGTAAAGTACTGGTGTTTGTTTTGTAAAAATTAATTTTATTGAATGTTATTTGGTATCGATCATATTGTACAATATTTAGGCAAATGAGTTTTAATGTTCTCTAGAGCCGAAACCCTAGAGGAGAAGTAAACCAATTTCCAAGCCTGTGTGGTCTTTGGAGGAATTCTTTTAGGTATGGCAGATGATCTAACGAAGATGTGGGGGAATTTTTCCCTCTCTGATGAGGAAGGGGAGGAGTTGGAGATTAAGAGTATCTCCTTGGTAGATTCGGTGAAAAGAGGCCAATCTTGCTTGGTGGGAAAATTGGTGTCGGATAGGATGGTGAGCAAGGAGATCATCCGATCGAAATTGATCAGAGGATGGCGGCCAACTGGATCACTATCTTTCAAAGTCCTAGGGGACAATCTATTTCTGCTTGATTTTGAGCACTCCTGGGATAAATCACATGTGTTGGAAGGGCGTCCATGGGTCTTCGAAGGGAGTCTTTTTGCTGTGGAGGATTTTGATGGGGTGACGCCGCAGGCAGAGATTGAGTTCGAGAAAGTTTCTTTCTGGGTTCGAATGCTTAACATGCCTCTGGCATGCATGTGCAAGGACGTCGGTTTTCAGATTGGTGCTTCCTTGGGCAGTGTAGAAGAGGTGGATACAGATGAAGAAGGGATTGGGTGGGGGGAATATCTTCGGGTTAGAATTAAACTAGACTTAAAGAGGCCTCTACTCCGTGGAAAAACGCTCAAGGTTGAGGGGCGAGTTGTCAAGGTGGTCTTTCAGTATGAAAAACTGCCAAGATATTGTTTCCATTGCGGATGCATCAGTCACGGGAGGGCAGTCTGTCAAAGCCCAAAGAGAGCTCTGATGAGGGGGGAGAAACCTCGATTTGGTCCCTGGTTGAGGGCTGAGTCTCCAACGAGGAGGCGTGAGAGAGAGTGGCACTGGCGTGGTGGCTCGGGGGAGCATGGTGGGGAGCGGTTCTCCATGACAGGGGGTAGTTACTTTCAGCATACTGCAGGAAATAAGTGGAGGAAATAGGGAAGTACCAGCTGGGGTGTCTCCGGCACCAGGGAGGCTTCCGGCGAGGGTGGGCAGTCCAATGCAGATGAGAACCGTTGGGAAAATTCCTTTCCAGTTCCAGACGCACGAGACGTTACAGATGACGGGATATTGGGCGAGAATGGTGGAATGGGAGGAGAATTTGGTGGTGTGGATCACAGCTGCAATATTCAATCGGGCGTTAATGAGATGGCAACGGCAAAGGAAAGAAGTGAAGAGGGGGATTCTGTCTTTAAAAGCGCAGCTGAAAGCGTTTTTCCTGAAGCAATTAATGGGGAAAACCAAAAAGAAATAGACGGTGGCATGCAAGAGAAGGGGAGTGGTGGCCTACGTGGAACATGGGGAATGCAAGTGGTGGTGGTGATGGGCCTACGTGTAAGGAGTCCAATGCTTTACCCTTTGGAAGCCCACCAAAACTAAATTCTATGCACACAACTAACGTGGAAGCTCATTCGGTACTCACATGGAAGAGGAAAGCAAGAGCAGGTCCACCCATTAGCAATGCTGTTCTAGTTCCACTGGACACACGTAAACGACGAAATAAATGGGAACAGGAAGGGGAGTACTGTGGGGATAAAAGAGGGCGAAGGAATGGGAAAAAAATGGAGGAGCAGACTCGGCTAGATGATAAGGCGACGGGTTCGGGAGTGGCGGGTGCTGGTTTCCAGCCCCGCCGACCGCAATGAAAGCCTTAAGTGGGAACTGTCGGGGGCTTGGGAACCCCCGCACAGTTCGGGAACTTTGCCGGCTGTGCAAAGTAAAGAGACCCAATTTAGTTTTTCTTATGGAAACAAAATTAGGACAAAAGAAGATGGATAAAGTCAGAAGTAAGACGGGCTATAGAAATTGTTTTGTTGTGGACTGCGTGGGACGGAGCGGGGGCCTCGCTTTGCTATGGGGGGATGAATTGAACCTTGAGATACAGAACTACAGTCGAAGACATATAAACGCCATTGTGAATCCAGTACGAGGAAGGGAGAGTTGGAAAATGACAAGTTTTTATGGAAACCCCGAACCACATAAGCGACACGAGGCGTGGGCTCTCTTGCGACATATTGCTAGAATTGACCCCAAGCCTTGGGTTTGTTTCGGCGATTTCAATGAAGTAACGGTTAGAGAAGAAAAATAGGGTGGAGTGGAGAGGGCTGTAGGTCAAATGGATGCATTTAGGAGTACACTGTCTTACTGTGAACTATCTGATCTGGGATGCAGAGGAGCGAGGTACACGTGGAATAATGGGCAAGAAGGGGCCTACTTCATTCAAGCTAGGCTGGACAGAATAGTTGCAAATGCAGATTGGTGTGCCATACACCCAGTGGTGTCCGTCGTGACTGCAGCTGTTATCAATTCAGATCATTTGCCACTTCTCCTTAAAATAGGAGGGGTTGATCGAAGGTATGGAGGGCCTAAGAAATTTAGGTACAAAGCTCAATGGGCAAAGGAGAAAGGTGCTAAGGAGGTTGTGCGGAAAATATGGGTGAGAAAATTTCACCCAACTGATAGGTGGCAAGACATGAGAGGAAAGCTTGATGGGTGCTCAAGGGGCCTTTACAAATGGAGAAAAAAGGAGGTAGCTGCTGCCGAAAATATTCTGCAGCAAAAAAATCAAGAATTGGAAGCTCTACAGTGTGATATGGCAAGCTCGGACAGGGAGTATATCAGGGGGGGCTGCAAAGAGAGCTGCAGGAACTCTTGGAAAAGGAAGAAATAAAATGGAAACAAAAATCTAAGGTGGCATGGCTCAAAGAGGGGGACAAAAATACAAAATATTTCCACGCTTGTGCAACCCAAAGAAAACATATTAATGCAATTTCGAGCATTATTGACGAGCAGGGGCGCTGTTGGGAATCTAAGGAGGAGGTGGAGCAGGTGTTTGTCAAGTATTATCAGTCATTATTCACGTCTGAATTCCTTACAGATTCAGACACTTGTTTGACTGAACTGGAATGTTGTGTGACTCATGAGATGAATGAGGCATTGATGAAGGAATTTTCCAGAGAAGAGGTTGTGCTAGCGTTGAAACAAATGTCACCCCATAAGGCACCCGGACCGGACGGTTTTACTACGGGCTTCTATCTAGACAACTGGGAGGTGGTGGGCGAGGAGGTATGCCAATCTGTTCTTGCAATTTTGAACTCTGGAATTGTAGATAAGGAACTTAATTTTACTTACATAGCACTTATTCCTAAGACGACTAACCCCACTAGGTGACGGAGTATCGGCCAATAAGTCTGTGTAATGTTTTTTACAAGATTATTTCCAAAGTTATTGCCAATAGAATTAAGGTGGTTTTGCCAAGTCTGATTTCTATGAATCAGAATGCTTTTGTGCCGGGGAGGTTGATTACGGATAACATCTTAGCTGCGTATGAGACGCTGCACTCAATGCACACGCGCATGTGGGGTAAGGAGGGGTATATGGCCATTAAATTGGACATGAGCAAGGCGTATGACCGGGTAGAATGGAATTTTTTGGAGGCTATTATGCGAAGGATGGGTTTTATGGAGAGATGGGTAAATCTTATCATGGCTTGTGTGCGTTCGGACAATTATTCCATTTTGGTGAATGGGGTCCCTGTGGGTCATATTTTTCCTTCTCGGGGAATACGACAAGGTGACCCTATATCCCCGTATCTGTTCTTACTTTGTGCGGAGGCCTTAAGCTCTCTCCTTACAAAGGCGGGGAAAACAGGATACATTGAAGGCGTCCCCACCTCTCGGAAAGGCCCTAGAATTAACCATCTATTTTTTGCGGATGACTCTCTTTTGTTTTGCAGAGCGGATTTGAGGCATTGGCATCGAATTACGGAGATTCTTTGTATTTATGAAGGGGCTTCCGGTCAACGACTAAATAGAGAGAAAACTGCTCTCTTCTTTAGTAGGAACACTGAGCCCCGAATGAAGCAAAAAATTTTGGAGGTGGCTGGTATCCCTGAGTCACAGAGGTTTGACACGTATTTGGGACTTCTCGCTCTTGTTGGGAGGGCTAAAGTGGCTGAATTCCAAGGAATTAAGGCACGGGTGTGGAAAAGGTTGCAAGATTGGAAGCTGAATTTTTTATCTCAAGCAGGCAAAGAGATTTTGATCAAGGCGGTGGTTCAAGCTATCCCAACCTATAGCATGAGCGTCTTTCTATTACCAAAGACATTGAGTTATGACATTAACTCAATGATGCAAAATTTTTGGTGGGGCCATCGGTCCAATGACAACCGTATTCATTGGATGAGTTGGGAGAAATTGGGAGTGGCAAAATCGTAGGGTGGTATGGGCTTCCGCGACTTATGTGTCTTCAATCAAGCTTTATTGGCCAAACAATGCTGGCGTCTTTGGACCTCTCCGGACAGCCTAACAGCAAAAATCTTCCAAGCCAAATACTATCCAAATTGTTCAATTTTGGAGGCACAATTGGGGACAAAACCTTCTTTTGCATGGCAGAGTATCCAAGGAGCTTGCAAGGTTGTCAATGATGGGTTGATTTGGCGAATTGGGTCCGGGTCCAAGGTCAGAATTTGGGGTGATAAATGGCTAAATAACCCATCCACTTATATGGTTCAATCTCCTCCAAGGATACTTAATGGTGCAGCAAAGGTGGAGGAGTTAATTAACCCAGATCGAAAGGGGTGGAACCTAACACTCATTGAGACAATTTTCAACGAAGAGGATTGGGCAGCCATTAATTCCATACCAATCAGTTTCACAAACCAACCGGACAAGTTGGTTTGGAGAGGAACTAAGAATGGAGTGTTCACGGTAAAAAGCGCGTATCATATGATGAAGGAACAAGAAAATGGGAACCAACCAGAAAGTTCTATCCGAAGGGGGCATACTGCCTTGTGGAAAGGAATCTGGGACATGCACTCTCCGAATGGTGTGAAAAATTTTATGTGGAGAGCTTGTAAGAACCTATTACCGACAAAGGACAATCTAATGAGGAAAAAGGTGGTTGAGGAACCTTTGTGTCCCATTTGCAATTTGGAGATTGAGTCTACGTTCCACGTTCTTTGGGATTGCCCTGCTGCTCGGGATGTGTGGGGGGGAAGCCGACTTTTTTTCCAAAAATGCTCCTTTCCCGGCCCAGATTTTTTCCAGGTGGCAGAAGCTGTTCTAGAACTCGGGGGTGAAAAGCTGTTTCGACTGTTCTCAGAAATCACACGAAGGATCTGGTTGAGAAGAAATGGCTGGATTTTTGATAAAACTTTCTCTCATCCAAATCAGATTACTCAAGACGCGGAACTGGCAGTGCAGGATTATGAAAAAGCAATGGAAACCGATGACCCAGCAAACAGGGATAGGCCGGAGCACCATTCCAGATGGGTTAAACCTGTTGGTGGATGGGTTAAAGTGAATGTTGATGCAACACTAGACAAGAAAGGCGGCAAAATGGGTTTTGGGCTAATCATGTGTGATCATGAAGGTCAAGTAATAGTGGCCAAGAGTATTATGAGGGTGGGAACCAGCAGCTGCAGAGGTATTGGTTGTCTACTTTGGTGTCATTTCTGGCCAGGAACAAAGAGTGCAACAACTGATTGTGGAAGGGGATGCTAAGCAAATAACAGATGCCATTCACGATGGGGGCCAAAATCATAGCCTTTTAAGCCATTTGATTGATGATGTTAGACTTGGTCTTAATGCAATCCCTAAGTGGAAAGTAGAGCATGTGAATCGTGAGGCGAATAAGGTGGCTCATAGATTAGCAAAATTGGCTCTTACACAAGCCAATGATATTGTATGGTTGGAAGAGGGTCCCCCTTGTATTCGAGACATTGTATTGACAAAGCAATTGCCTGGTCAATGATCCATTTATAATATAGACACATACAATTTTTTCAACAAAAAAAAAAAAAGATCATATTGTACAATATTAAACCTGATAATGTTGGGATCATATATATTATATATTATTTATATCAATAATATAAATGACCTGATATATATATATATATATATATATATATATATATATATATATATATATCGACGTGTCAAAACAGCACGTCAATAGTTACTGATGTGTCAAATCATTTGACACGTCAGTAAATATAAGATTAATTAGTTATTTATTTTAAAATGTTGTAAAATTAAATTGGATTCAAATTTACTGACGTGTGTTTTTCAACACGTCAGTAAATGTTGACGTGCCACTTTTGGCACGTCAAAAAAAAATTTGTTGACGTGCCACTTTTGACACGTCAGCATTTACTGACGTGGCAAAAAATTCCTACTGTTTGCCACGTCAAAAAATGGCCTTTTTTTTGTAGTGTTATGAAAATTTTCCAAGTGTTTGTCTTGGTTACCAATTTCAATTGTTTCCATTTACTTAATTCAATTAGAGTAAGTCTTTTAATTATTTCCTTGGGTGTTATAACAGTTATGGAGCATCTCATTGCTATTGTATAAAAGTAGATTTCTTTGCCATGTAGAAATCTTAGGACAAATTGCCGTGACTCAATTGGTGGAGATGAAGAAGGAGATGGGAGATGTTGAGAAGAATGTGGAGCAGATAAACTCCCATGTGTAGATTGTCCTTCATTGTGTGCTGCCTGAGAAAGACAAATAAATTGTCTTGATGTTCTTCTTGTTGTTGTTGCTTTCTTTTTCCTTTTTTTTTTTTTTTCTCTTCTGGGGGGGGGGGGGGGGGTGGGGGTTATATTGGTTAAAACACTATCTCTTGTTTATTGTTTTTGCTACATTTTTTTATGATGTTACCTTTGATACATTTGATATCTTGACACTATTTGGATATTTTTGTGGATGTATTGTTCCCTTTGTCATTTGGTGACAAAAAGGGGGAGGGTTTTGGGGGATTTTTTTTTTTTTTTTTTTTTTTTTGTTTGTTTTTGTTTTTCTAGACTTAATATTAGAATGACTTTTCATGTTTGGTGTATCTATCATGAATGGTTTTTTAATGTTATGTTACATTATTCATTTTGGTATACCTATTATGGATAATGGGATGGATATGCTGCCTATCATTTGTTTGTTGTATTGAAATTTGTTCTGAATTTTAAGTTCTTAAACTATTTCAATACTTGTTTATATCCTCATGCATGTAATGGGTTTGTTAAGTGTTTTGAGAATTTTCTTCAAGATTGTGTTTGACCTATTTGTGGTTCGGTAGATTAGTGCAAGTCTTGGAGGATTTTTGTAATTCATATGTGTCTATAAATGTTTTGTCACCGAATGGCTAAAGGGGGAATTTGTTTGGTTTTTAGTAGGCTCATTTGGTGTCCAAACCATGTTTTTATATTTATTGGGACATCAGTAGTTGCTATATTTAGGTATGTGTTAAAGAAGATGAAGACTCTAAGAAAAAAAGTACTGCAACTGATGTCTACACGGGATAGACATGAGAGTACATGTTCTTTGCCGTGTTTCTTGATGTAGGACATGCCTCTGTTATTGAAGCTGATGTCCGAACATGAATATTGATGTCCAGGCATGCTAGAGATCCGAGAGCTCATGTTCCAACTTATCTTCGGACATGGCTAGGTCAAAGAGGCATCATTGAAGCTGATGTTCAGACATGGAGGTCACATGTGCAGATATGAAGGATGTCCGGGAGCGTATATTCCCACTCATGTTGGCAAATGTTCGGACATGAAGGCATGATCCGGCATAAAACCCTAATCATGTCTGTACATGCTCTTTACATGTCCGGATGCCGTGATGTAGAATTGAATTTGCAGTTTATTTTAAAGGTTGTTTTGCTCAATACTTGGTTGTTGTCTTGCACAATTTTTGAGGAGCTTCATAGGAGTCCAGAGAGCCATTTGGTACCAAGCATAGCTATTGGTGTACTCGTACACAATGTGCTTGGGGTGTGCCAAGAGGTTGTTCGCTTGAAGTGAAGACTCTTGGAATATTGATCAAACCACGGTGCTGCTACATCAACTGCTCATCAACGAAAGGCTACTAGCGGTTTGATAAGGGAATCAATCAGAAGAAAATAAGCTAGTGAGAAACTGGAGCCTACTAAGGAAGCAGGGTAGTGAAGAGCTCATTTGCGCATAAGAGTCTAGAACTACAAAGGGCTGTAAGTATCTTGTCTATTTAGTATTCTTCTATTAAAATTTTCTGGGTTTGGCTGTCCCAAAAAGGTGTTACTTTTGAGTGTCAAAAGGTTTCCTATTCTCCAACAAAAATTGTTGTTGACGTGTATCAAAGTTTGAATTTTTGTTGGTGGTTTGATTATTGTTATCATTGCAGTTGTTTTTAATTTTTAAATTATTATATTCCTGCATTGTTATTGATTGAACCTTGAGTTTGGAGGTCTAAACTTGCTTTTCATCCTTCATACAGCCGCCGTGAACAAATATTTGTCCTCCATTTTTTTCTATGCAAACATATATTGTTTACTATTATTTTCTTCGTCTTTTTGTAGAAGTCACTCTTGTACAACTCTTATATCCCTCCAAAAATGAGGTAGCTTTTAAAATTACTATTTAATCAAAAATCAATAATAATAATCAATCACAAACACAATAGTAATTTTAAGAGCTACATAATTTTTGAAGGGACACAAGAATGACTTCTTACATTACTCCATAAAATCACTATGTTTGATAACAAAGAGGGTAAAAGAAAACAACCACAAGATTTGCTAAGTTGCTTCACAGCATTACTCGTATTTTCAATTAATCAGATACACTTACTCCTGCGTTTCCCTCTTGGTTAGCGTTCTTCCGTTCAACTGTACATCAATACATCGTGTTCTACATACAACAAAAGTGAAAATGTGTATTGCACACCCATTCCCCTCATCTGAGTTGGAAGGTAAATTACAAGTAGCCATCTCAGGATATGACTAAAAGCTCTGTGCCGTCTCTCCTTTCTTATTTTTCTCATTTTTTTGGTCAAGAGGTCCTCTCTTTGTTTATGGAAATGTACAGACAATATCCATAAGACAGTACCAAGCAATGCTGTCTCTGTTATCATTTTTGTTTCTTGTCAGAACCAGCATTACTATTATCTGCTGCTGCAGCAGCTGCCAATTCCATCAATCTCTCATAGTCTATCTCAGTAGACTTGAACTTTAACTTGATTCCTCCATGGGTCCATGATCTGATACAAAGGAGCGCCTGAGCAGTATCATGTGGCATACAAATTCGTTGCTTATCTATCTCATCACCTTTGCTGCAGAACAACTCTTCAGGTGCTACAGAAGTTGCCTGCACAGTCAAGAAATCTCGAGCCATCAGAGAAAGCCGTGGGTAGCGCGTGCTATTGACCTTCCACCACTCCAGGACATCTGTTGGTATTGGAGCTGGTTGCTCTGACAGATACTGTGTGAGTTCATCAGTGGCAGTACTCATGCTCACCCTTCGTTTCTTCCGAGCAATTTCTTCTGCAAAAGAGACACTCCCTCCATCTTCAATCTCTGGAGCACTGTATCCACTAGTCATGGATGCAAAGTGGCTGGCAGAATAATTTCTCATGAAATGGGTTCTTGCTTCCTCAAGATAATTTCCTGAGCTGAGACTCTCAGGAATTAGCTCTCCCTTGATTCGAGGATCAAGAATTGCTGTCATATATGTAAATATATTGCAAACTTGGTTATTGTAGTTTCTGGCCTTTATGGCCATGTCTTCGGCAGCATTCTTTAGCCAGTCTGGGCTGTGACGGGATTCTCTGCAGACAGCAATTGTTTCAGAGATGTGATCCATGAAGAATAGAACCAGCCCAATTGTGGGCACCTTGTTTGTGCATATGTTGGTTGTGGTTTTGTAGAAGGGTTCTAAATATTGATGCACGATATTGACTGCATTCTTCTCTGCGGAGCTCAGCATCCTATTACTGCCAAGAGTCTCCTCATACTTCCTGATAACAGCATCCATAGACTTACTGGCCTGTGTCATGTAAAATCCTAGTACATCAATAGGCACTTTATTAATGCATACGTGGCACACGCACATACAGACACCAAAACACGAACACAGGGAGGCTATATTAGGCAATTATTCTACCTTTATCAATAGCAACTATTCCAGGAAAATTAAAACATCTAATGCTATCTTTTTTTTTCGACAATCATTGGCAGATATGGATGCGTATCTTGATGGTGAATAATCAGGCAATTGTTTTACCCAATTAAAATTGGGAGGATCAAACAAATAAATTAGTAAACAGAGAGAAAAATTTCACCCTTGGCATGCATCCCCATATTTCAAAACCAATGTGTTATTTGCAGAGTTCCTTTATCCACTGAAGTTCAACACAGTCGTTAAAAGTAGTTTATATTGTAGCTACTGGCTGTTTTCTCCAAATGGAACCACTGCATTCTTATTGAACTCACCAAATTTAACTTTTCTCTAAAAATTTGAAAAAACTCACAAAAAAATCCATTTAACAAACTCTCTACTCGATGTTAAATTTAACTCTTGTTAGTAATGCTCTCTAAATGTAAAGAGTCCAAAAGTGAAAGTTATTTATTTTTTTAATGCTCTTTCTCTTTTATACTTCTTCTTTCCTCTCAATTAAAATATATTTTTCATGCAGACTCCAAAAGTTGGTTTCATCAATAAAATAGAATATTTAGTTAAAGTAAATAAATATTTAGAGAGTTTGATAGTTAGCGGCTTTGAAAAGTGGCTAACTAAATTAATTAAAGTGGATTTTTAAAGTTAAATTTTGAGAAATTTTAAAGAGCTCTTTTATTTATTTATTTATTTATTTTTATGACAGAGAACCTCAACAAGGCACTTCGGACCCACCTTTGCAAAGTAAGCCTTGGACCCATACACTGCACCCTCGGAAGTTTTTCTACAGAAATTAGAGTAAATCGCTGGCTTTTACACCAAGGGGTGTCGCCTCAAAGGAAAGTTTGCACCTAGCAAATCTCGAACTTGGGATTTATGGAGTGATACTCCCTAAGACCACAAGTCTCAACCATTAGGCCAATCCCTTGGGTTTAAAGAGCTCATTGTGAATGTTCATCATCCTGATGTTAAACTTTTGGCCATAGATGCCAAGTTCTACTCACAAAGTTCCATTTCTTAACTACACCCAGTCCTTAATTACTGTACTTCTAAACTTCCTCAATTTCGACTAAATACTGCAGGCAAAGTCCCATTCCTTATCAAAGCATTCTTCTAAAATTTTGATAATTTCTTCACTTTTTTCTCTAAGGGGGGAAAAACAAATATTTGAAGTACCAGCATCAAGCAATTATAGGTTTTGGCTTGCTGGTTTTACAATCTTGGTTATTGAAATCATAAGTGGTTTTGTTTTCTTACTTTTAATTGTAATCTATCAAAATAATGTTTGAAGATGGAAAAGAATCTAACTCGAAGGTAAATATTTCAGGTAAAAGGATATAATTTTCATGTGTATTATACACAGCTATTTGGCCAAAAGTTTAAATAAATAGCCTTTTCATTAGTGCATTTCTCATATCTTAAACCAGGAGGGTTTCAATGACAAAAGCAAGTACCTTGCGCACAATATCTAGCATCTGGTAATTGCCACTCCACCTTGCTGAAGCATCCAGTGGAAACTTCCAACTACCTTCTTGATATGCTGTAGCTAACTGAATAAAATCATCCGATATCTCTGAGGATGCATTTAATTCTAGTACAAACTCCCGGATCTTAGAGATTACTGGTTTTGTGGTTCTCAATCCGTCATCTATGATCAAGTTCAAAGTACGAGCAGCACAAGGGATGTAACAAAAAGGCCCTCCTTTCTGACCATCCAAGCCCTCTTTCAATGAATGGCAGGCATGGATGGCAGTTTGACTGTTATCATGAGTGCAGGAGAGGACTCTATTTTCTATATTGTACATCTTAAGAACCTTCACCAGGGAGTGATATATCTCGGTATCCCCACAAGGGTGAGGAATGTGACAGATATCAAGAAGAACCTTTTGGAAGGACCAGTTCTCATCAATCCATTGGCATGCCACACTCATATAATAAATTTGTTCATAGGAAGTCCAGAAGTCTAGTGTAATGGATACCTTTGAAGAAACCTGTTCCAAAGATGCTCTTACATCTTCCTGCATGCTTCTGAAAACTTCCCGAAATACTGCTTTATACTTCTCACCTGGCCAGAGTTGTATTGATGGGTTCAGAAACTTATAGGAGTTTGCCAACCACTTTTCTTCCAATGTCGAAGGAGGCAGAGAAGCTACAATGAGCCACTTAATGAGCAACCAATTTAGATGATCATAATCCACCTGGGGAGGTTTCCCTTGAGGTTGAGATTTCCTGATTACAGTGATGGGCTGTGGTGCTGAATTGCTGACAACATCCCCTGACTTATCGTATCCTGGATGCCGATTACTCAGGTGCCTTCCCAAATTGCCTTCACGAATAAAAATGCATGATCATCACTAATAGGCTCAAGCCCAGAGACAGATCTAGGAAAGATACACTGGATTGCTACGAGGGAGGCCGGGGCGGGGGATAGGGGAAAGCGGGGGGAATAGGCCATTCCACACATTAAATGTTTCCCTATAAGCTTGTGACATGTTCATTGGCTTAAAACGTGAATATAAAATAAAAAGCAAGATGCAAATCTAGTTATCAAATGCCCATTTGTGCTGCAATACTCATCACATGTTGAGATTGAGTGCAACAACACAACAACAATATCCAAGAAATGAGGTACAGAAAAAATTATTACCAGTGGCAGTCGCAATAGAATAACTCTGTCCACAAAATTTGCACCTCCGACTTTTCCCATCAGGAGCTGTTTCAAAAAACTTGAGATAAACTGATGTCATTGTCTTCTTTCTCGGTTTCGCTGAAGTAATAGCATTTGCCTTTTCTGAAGAACCCAATCCAATATCTATTTGATCAATGCTTGGAATGATTGCAATATCCATCATAGATTTGGGTTCCATATCTAAACCAAGAAGCAACAAACAGAAAAAATCATAGATTCATTGGTTATTCATTATTGAAAGCTCACCATCAGAAAGCCATCAGGAGAGTTACTGGTAGACATCAGGAGAGTTATTTGCAGTCAATGATCTTTTTTTTATTTTTTTTTTATTCTCCTAACAGCATGTCGGGAGATCTAAAGACCAATAAAAGAAACATCCAATTTAAACAAATTGACTCATATGCATGTTAAGATGTTCAAAAACTTAATAATAACCGTAGATCTAGAATAAGTCCCTGAGAGCTAGATTTCAGCGCACAGAAACTGGTATAGTCCATCAATTCTTGGCAAGCTTTCTCATTTCCCATCAAGAATGTGATACACTTTAACTACTGAACAAGTCTGGTAATTATATACTTTCCCTTGTGAAAGACACCAACCTAATCCGACTGTTACGTTCAGTTTGTGCTTTGGTATTTTATCATTAATTCTCATGTTCTCATTGTTTTCTCAGCACAACTTCCTCTACGCAGGTGGTCTGTTGAATTGGATCAATATACTCCCTTCTATTTAAAAACAAAAAAAGGATTCCTACCTCCATCTACTCTAATCCCCATAAATCAACCCCAAATACTTGCATTAACACAGGTTGATTAGAAATTTCTACTATCCCAATAGGAAGAACATCCTTCAGAACACTTCAACATATTTCCTACTGCAAAATTTATACTGTAGAAATCTGTTTTTTTTCTTCTTCTTTTTGTAAATTAGTTTTTATATATAATATATTCATGTACTCAAGTTTAACAGCAGAAAATATAAATGGAACACTTCAGATTTTGTGAAACTGCTTATTAGTAGCCATTACCAAATAAAAGAAATATATGAACCTTGGTTTTGAATAAAAATTCCTAAGCAACAGCCAAACATTATCATATATCCAGGCATAATTCAGGCATAATAATTGATCCAGAATAATTTTTTCATCCCTTGCTTTTGGTAATTAAGAATTTTTGTAGAAATAGTCAAGTAAACATCCATCATATTAGGAGGTACGAAAGTTGATCCACATCAATCTCTTCCTTGCTTTTAGTATCTTAAAATGTTTGACATGTTTTTCACTATTTTTTAATTTTGTGTAACATTTTCATACATGAAATTGACCTTCTATATAGTATGCAGCACAAATAAACAGGATGCAGGACAACATTGTTGGATTGTCAGCATCTCATTTTAATTGTAAATACACAATGGCAGTAGCCAAAACAAAGACCAATTCATCACAGTACCTTAACATATGATGCCATTTTTTCTTTCACGAATAACAAAATCGTAAGCATCATATATCAATTTCGGTACCTTTGAAAGATTTAAATGTGTTATTTGCAGTCCAGTCCATTTGGTTCCCTGCCTTCCCACTAACTGTTCCTGTCTGAAAGTCCAACATTAATAATGAGAGAACAATTAACATTTCAAAACGGAAATTGTAAATATTCCTCAAACATGAATCCATACCATGCTAGAAACTAACAAAAACATGGATACTTTTCAATTCATGAAACAATTAAACATCAATGCAAAAGGTGCGTTCCAACTAGGACGATATAATTCAATCAAAACAATTTGTTTTGAATATGCTGAAGCATTCCAACTAGGGATGATATAATTCAATCAAAATAACTTGTCTTTAATATGTTGAAGCGTTCCAACTACGGATGATATAATTCAATCAAACAATCTACACACTAAGGTCAAACACAAGGCCTCTAATCATGCAACCTACACATACATATACAGCATGTTAAAGATACAAATAACCCATTACGCGACAAACAACAGGAGGCACTCACACCAGCAAGATCATAAACCAAACATCATACTTTCACCATTTGTTAAGGAGTATAACATCTTGGGAAATTCTCAAGCGAGACTATGATACACATGTTCCTAAAAGCCTAAACCGATGGATTTAGATCCAAGTGTATTATATCAACCACTCAAGTTTGTTGTTTCGAAGTGAGATTCTCCACTATACTAGAAACTCCAACACCATTCAATTAATACTCAAAAGACAAAAGGAAACAAACAAATATTTCTCAAAAATATTTTTTGATAAGTAATAACCAATCTTTTTAAAAGTGTAAGGCGCCCCAAATCAAAACAATTTTCTCAGAAATGTTCATTCCAAAATACATATATATGCATAAAGTCCCAAATAAAAGTTCTTACAATCAAGAAACCCCATTTTGAACTCCAAATTTACATTTCATAATCTCTATTCCTAGAACAACTAAAAGCATAATTTTTTAAAAAATAAAAAATAAGTAAAAACTGGAACTGGTCAGCTAGGCAATCAGAGTAGTAGGAAGTAAGAGATGCTCAAATGAACCATGCGATCATTACTACTAGCTAAAGAAGCTTTAACATTACCAGTAACAGCTCTCTACTTTTTAGTTTCTTACCCCAAAATTCATTAGAATCCTCCTTAATTCAATTTCTCAGTGCTAAGAAACACAACCTGAAATTCAAACAAAACAACATCAACAACAACAACAAAAATGGTTAATTTCTTGGAGGAGTGGGTTAGCCAGGTACTGTGGATGACTCACCATGGAGCACTGAATTGAGGTCTGTGCACGGCTTCTCTGGTTGGAGGCCAAGCATCACGAAGAGCGCTCAGAAAAAAGAGCGAGGAAAATGGAGGGAGATCGAAGGTGGAAAGCAAGGATCGGCGGGGCTAGATCTGAGCCGGATGGATCTGAGCCGAGAGAGAAAGAGAGAGAAATTAAAGGAAGAGAGATAAAGCAAACAGATCAGCTTTGACTGCGCAGAGCCTCTCAGCCGCGACGCCTACTCGTACAGACACACACACAGAGATCAACTCGAGCACGCTCGGCCCAATGCTCTAGCTTTACGCCACCGTTTCGGTGGGTTTTATTTACGTTTTGAGAGAGAAATGTGAAGGTGGCTCGGCTGGTGGGTTTGTGAATGAGACTCAGGTGCGAGTCTGGAGACGACACCGAGCCAGCTTTGTGTTTCAAGTTTTGTGGTGTGTTTTTGCGAAGCCCCAGGCCCAGCTAGTTTTGGTTTCGGCTCTAAACCCGTCAGCCTCGCTCCATGTTGTAACCCATTTTCAAATAAAACGTTCAAATTGGAGGTTTATCGTAGGGGAAAAACTTCACAAAATATCATGAATTTTTACTTGTTTTAAAATTACTCTATCGAAGTTTAAAAATTTTTAATTTACGGTATTGAAATTTTTAATTTTTTGCAATGTCCCTTATCCATTAAGATTTTCCCTTAAATATTGTAAGAATTTCTAAAATACCCCTCTTTTATAAATATTAATTCCTAATAATAATAATAATGATGTCAGGATTTTTTTTAAAAAAAATATTGTATCCCTCTTAATTACTTTGATCAAAAAAATGTTGGATACTATAATTTTACCCAATAAATACTTTGTTGAGGATAAGGTTGAGGTGTTATTCTTCAGTACAGTCAGAACACAAATGTTTATTTGTATTGTGTCGAATGTTCGTGGCTAGGATTACAAGTGAACGTTTGTCTATACTTTGTTGAACGTTCGGGCCTAGGGTTCCATCCGAACGTTTGTTTGTCTAACCTCAAACATTTTGCTGAGACAATGAGTTAACATTCTTTCCTTTAAAACAAACCCTAACAAACCTAGTAGTCCAACCAAAGCTCACTTATTCCTAATTAATATTTCAAGGTATTACAATGATTACTTAAGTATATGTCTTAAATTTCTTGCTAAATGTATCATTTTTCCCAAACTGACACGATTATTGTGTTATTTGGTCTTAATTTGTCCAAAAACTTCATGTTTAAAACTTAATGTTTTCTACATAATTTGTCATAATTGCTTGCATGTCGTAATTTGTCCAAAACTTCATGTTTAAAACCTTATTGATGTTCAGTCAACAACTCCCGCAATGTTTTCTGCAAACTATTAACTATTCTGATTCATTACTTACAAAAATTGGATTCACTACATGAGTTGGTAATTACTTACTAAGTTGTAGACTTATATGATTTTCCACATGTAAAACATTATTGTTTTACAAATTAGCATGTGATAGTTCCAAGAGTAAAGACTAGATGCATTCACAAAATTTTAAGTTGCAATGTAGAACCTTGTGGAGACAATTTTATGTATATTCTTCTACTTGTTGCATTTAGGAAATAGTATACTTTTTTGAGGCTATTGTATTCATAGAGGCTCTGGTGTGTACTAGTGTTGTAAGAGGATGAGAGAAAAAAAAAAAAAAAAAAAAAAAGAAAAAAAAAAGGTAAATGTGATTGATCTTTCATCAATATTACATTTGTACTGAATAATTCTAATATTATGGTAGTAAATGTAGCGTCTCAGATTAATTACCATTTAATTAATTTGGGGGTGTTATACAATTGATTCTGTAGTTGACAGAAGGAGCACACCCTTGAGTAAGCTCAAAAAATACAAAAGACCTTTCTAGCACTTTTGTCATTATAAAACATAGGTTATCCAAAAAAACACTTGGTATATGCAAAAATCACATCACGCGACTGCTTCCAAAATAATAGTAAGTTCATGGATATGACTAGAATACATACATTTACATGCAGTCATATAGTTTTTCTATTTTCAATGCATGCAATCAATGCTCCCCCAACATGCCTAGAAATTTACGGTTTGATAAATCGCTAGCAATCTAGCAATCTAGCAATGTTATTGTTGTTGGGTGACCTAAAGTACTCTTCAAAAAAAAAAAAAAAAAAAAATGAAACCACCACTTTAACTAACTTTTGTAGACTCTTTATGGTGATGCTTTCTCCAATCCTCGTGTATTCATCTATAAAATTTGTTGTAACACTATATGCAACCATCCAAAGTGTTACAGTCATCTTATGAAGGGAAGATAAACTGAGCCTTCTAAAACCATCTCTTTTTTGGACAAAATGAGGTTCATGAGCTTCTACCATAGATTGAATGTAGAGAAAAAGAAAATGACTCATCCAAAATCTCCTTCAAAAATATTTGTGAGGATATGTTGGCGTTCAACTAAATAGCTGTGATCGTGTAATGTTGAATAGAATAACAATGTGATGTTGATCCTCTCTCGCTATCCAATCCTTCTTCCATTGCAAGTTTTGTAATTATCTCCAACTCTTCATAAGCATTTTTACGAAAAAGAGAGCGAGCCATAAAGAGATAACAAAGAATTGAATGAAAATTGGAGAGGAAATGATCTTATTTATACTAATGAAAGCATATGACTGTTGAAAAATGACCATTTGTAAATATGACCATTGGAATAAATAGTAAATTAATAACGAATAAAGAATAAAGAATAATATTTAAATGGAATTGAGAAAGATTTAGAGAATTGAATATGGAATGCTTTTGAAAAATAGGTATCTAAAATAAACAAAATTTCTAATCAAGTTTTAGCTAAAAAATAGCTAGTTCAGTGTGAATTCTCCTAGAGAACTAATTGTGATCTAATTGCTTCTTGCTATTAAAATAGCAAGAGAAGATTGTGCTAATTCATCCCTCTCTTTTGGTAGTTTAGCTTTTCTATTTATAATTGTGTACATAGTGTAGTTTAGTAATGAAATATACATCATATATGCAAAGCAATTACAGATAAGAAAACTTCTGGCTGGCATACAGGTATCCTCTGGTTGGCACATCTTGAAATTGATTTGGCTTGTGTGAATGCTTCACTAGCCCCCCTCAATTTGAATAGTGAAGATGCAACACTGAGATTGTTCCATAAGAAGCAAAATCTTGGAGAAGGCAAATGCATTGTGAGGATATCTGCTAGTTAATCTTTGCTGGACAGGAATCAAACATGTAGAGTTGTTTTAGCAATGCGATTGTGAATGAAATGATAGTCAATTTATATGTGCTTCGTGTGAGCGTGATACACTGGATTAGAGGACAAATAGGTTGCTCCATTGTTATCACACTAAAGAGTAGAGGCTGAATGTAGAAACACCCCGAGGTCTTGAAGAAGGTATTGAATCCACATTAATTTAGCAGTGGCGTTTGCCATGGCTTTGTAATCTGATTCAGTACTTGATCTTGAAACCGTGGGTTGTTTTTCGGAGCTTCAACAGATCAAGGTTTTGCCAAGGAAGATGTTGTAACCTAAAGTGGATTTGTGGTCATCCAGGCAGCCAGCCCAATTGGTGTCAGAAAAGGCAGTTCGGTGCATAGATTGGCTTTTGTAGATTGACAATCCATGAGTGATCATATATTTTAAGTACCAAAGCATTCATTTTACTGCAAACCAATGATCTTCACGGGGGTCATGCATGAACTGGGCCACTATTTTTACTGCAAAAGCAATGTCGGGACATGTGAGAGATATATATTGAGGTGCCCCAGCGGTGCTTTAGTACAACATTTTGTTAGTAATTGAAGGTCCCGTGAATTTGTTAAGAATGGCTAAGGAAGACATTGGTGATTTCACAGACATGGTAAGAGTCATATTGGTGCGGCTTAAGATGTCCAAGATGTATTGTTGTTGCGAGAGAAGTAGGCATTCAGCGATTTGACTGAGTTCAACATCTAGAAAGAAATGCAAGTGGCCTAAATCTTTGATGGGGAAATCTCTAGATATCGTTGCAATGAGTTAGGTTAACACGTCATTGCTGGAACTTGTGAGGATAATGTCATTGATGTAATCTAGTGCAAATATTCAGACACCTTTAGCTTGATACATGAATAAGGAACTAGTGGAGTTAGACCCATAAAAGCTTAGTTCAAATAGCCGTGTGCTCAACCAAGAGAACCAAGTTCTTGGTGCCTGTTTAAGACCGTAAATGTCATTTTTAACCTGCAAACCACATAAGGATGTTAAGGATGAGAGAAGCCAAGTGGTTGGGACATGTACATTGTTTCAGATAAATTGCCATGAAGGAAATCATTACTTACATCAGATTGCCGAAAAGGCTAGTCAAAGGATACTGCTAGAGAGAGCACAATTCTAATGGTGACTGGTTTAACCACAAGGTTGAATGTCTCTTCAAAATCAATTACAGGCTATTGGTGGAATCCCTTGGTGACAAGGTGAGCCTTATACCGTTCCACGCTGCCATTAGCTTTCCTTTTAATCTTGAAAATCTATTTGGAGCCAACAACATTAATGGAGGATTGATATGGAACCAAGGTCCATGTCTATTATACCCCGAAAAAAAAAAACACATTTTTTAAAAGATAATGATTTACTAAATGGTTAATGTTTTCATAAAACAAGGTTTTATAAACCAAAAGACCTAAACTGTTCACAAGTAGCCCAACTCCTAGATCCTTTTAGAAGCAAAACCCAAAAACCACCCTTACTAGCCGAACGTATGCTAAGGGACCACCCGAGCATATGCTCTTAACCTGAGTGTGAGTGTATGCTACGGGGACCACCACGAGCGCTCATTGACCAGTCTTCGAGCCATTAGGCAATATCCCAAACGTACACCTGAACCCTTTTATCCATTGTATAATAATACCCGAACGCTCGCCCAATAGCACCCAAGCGCTCGTTGACAATTTGAAAAGCAATTTTAACCCATTCTCCACCTTTTTAGACCAAAACACACCCCAAGCCCTTATATAATCCATACCCTTCGACTTCAGCCTCTCCTTACACCAAGAAAAACCCTGACCCTAGTTCAAGAACTGATTTGGAGAGAGAGAAAGGAGATCTTGGAGCCTTGTCATCTTCTAAGGTAACTTCTTGTCCAAATAGTTAGCAACTGAGGTATACTTCTCATTTTGTGTCCATAGAAGTTTTAAAGATGCTTTAGTAAGTTCTTGCGCCTATTTTCTTACGAAGACCAAAAACGTTTTAAAGAGCTTTAAACCGCCTTTTATTGCTTGGGTTTGCATGATAGCATGATGTGTTACTTTGCATGTGTTTACTAGGAGCCTAGAATGCGTTATACCGCACCTTAGAAGCATAAGACCCCGTTTGGAGCTTCTGGCCGAGAGTTCAACTCCTTGGCCGAATGTACGCCCATGGGGTTGAGCGTTCGCCTGGAGAGCAGGACGTACGCCCAGTAACCGAAATAGTTGAGTTTAGGGTTTTGACAACCCCTTTCGCTTGTCAGAAACTTATTGTCTCACTCGGAGAGTTCTCTAATGCTGCTTATAACGATGTGTCATATTTTGTTATAGCAAGGATTTGTGATGTCGGAGGACTCAGGCGAGTGTACGAGGTAAGTAAACACTTATGACTGCTTTCCTTAAAAACGTGCGATATATCAGCTAACTGAGCACGCGTATGATATGAGTATGCCTATATTTTACACAACTTGGTAACTGATTTAATTATTGGTTGATAAGATACATTGTATGACATGGTACATTGGTATGTGCAGTATAATGACCATGGGCTTACTATATAGGCTTGATTCTATGGTCAACCTGTGTATGGATGTGATGTATAGGCCTTGGATCCAATGGTTATTTCGTGACAGGTGCAGCCTTCATGGGCGGGTCACTACAGGACGTACATCATTAGTAGTTTGGGCCACCCGAGGTTGGACTCAGTCGGGCTACTAGTGTTATGGACGATTGCGTACAATGGTCAAGGCACTGGCATTGTATTATAAGTCACTCAGAACAGTGCCAACCTTGCTGAGAAGGGATAATATCTCGGGTAGACTATATATGATAGTATGACATATAAAGCATTAGTTTTCTGCATTGAAATACTTAGGCGATTGCCATTGGAAGTACACCATCTTTTGTCAACAAAATAATACTTTTACGGTGTATTAACAAAGACAACACATCTTGCAAATTTTTACCAAATTGCACGTTTAATTCTATAAACTAGCTCATGTCGTACCCATTGTAAGGTTTACTTTCTAAATCTTTACACTTACGCAATTATTGCATCTTGTAGGATACCCATCCTTAGAAATAGGCGAGTGACAAGGTTGCCACTACGGATCTATGTAAGACCAGAAATGTTCATGTTTTCAGGTTTGATTAGATTGTTATTAGTTGCTCTGTGTCTAAGTATTGAGGATTATACTTGTTCCCTTGGTGAATATTGATAAGTGCTAAAATATATGTATTTTAGCCCTTTAACTTATATTTGTTAATTCCTTAGTTTTGTTTGTTTGTGCTATTTTTTTTTTCTTTTATGTGTTTTTATGTTTTTGTAGGCTTTTGGAAGAAAATTAAGCACTTCTAGAAAGTTCGAGCATTAAAGAGCAAATTTGGGAAATGCTAGAGGTTTTGATAGTGCGATCAATTGTAGGGGACCTGCACTCGAGCACACTACCAAAGAGGTCCAGATCAGCGAGCAAGGCATGCGTTCGTGCGCACAAGAGGAGACTCGATCACAGACGTGCGATCGACCGCACACGGATTGTGATCGAGCACACCCATGTGCTAGTGAAAAGACAGCTGCGGCCAGAATTCCCTTTCCTTCCATATTAGGATTTTTCCAAGTCCCACTTGTAATAGAACTAAACCCTACGAATTTTCTAGGTTTACTAAGGGCTCTAGGATTTCTCTAGGACTATAAATAGACCTCTAGGCCTCACAATTCAACACACAACTTCGGAGAGAGGAGAATTTGGAGGCTACTTCATGGAGATGTTTTCGGTTCTCTCTTTCCCTTTTCTTTTAGCTTTATTTTAATTATGTGTAACTAATTACTTTAGTAGGGCTAGATTGAAGCCCTAATTATGTTTATTTAATATTTCAATATTGGTGCCTTTGTGATAATCATATTGTGATGCTTAACTTGATTAATTCATGTTTTATCGAATTCCTCATATGAATGTGTTTGGCCAACATATGCATGTGATATGGATTAGTTATTTAAGTCATTTTGGATGATCGTGTCTTGGGCTTAATAGAGTGACAACAGAATCTCCTCACAGGTTCTTAGGTTAATCAACATGGAAAACCGGAAGTATACACCCATACCCTAGGCCTCATGTGTTTGTCAATTTCCATAGATTTATGCTTTCTTAAAGAACAACTTAGTATACACCCATGCTAAATCATTTAAGAAAGAAAAGAATTGGAGTAAACACTCATGCCTAATTCATTGCTTAGGGAGATCAATAGCTTAAGGAGTATAAACCAATACCCTTAGGTTGGCAAACTTTAAGTATTCATAATATGATTGAAACATTGACATATTGTTATATTATTGGGCATGATTAGTGGTGGATATCAAAGCCCTACATTCTCATTTATCTTTATTCGTTTTTCATAGTATCAATTTCATGACAAAGTTGATATTTTAACAAATTGTAAGCAAAATCAAATCTCAGACGTCTCAGATTTATTTCACCTTCTTGTGCTTCAACTCTGACGTTGCTTCGATGGGCGATTTCCCATTTAGCTACTAGTTAGTTAAACTAGGGTAATTGCCAGTAACCCTACCAGGCTGGTCAAGGCCGGATTAAGGGGTGTTACAATGTCCCATTATGAAGAAATGCATTGAATTCCTTGGACATGGCCTTTCTTCAAACTTCATTCTTAATAGTAAAGATAAAGGATGTAGGTTCTTTTTATGTGCTTGAGCGTTGTAACACGCCCAAAACTGGCTTTGACCAGTTTGGTAGGGTTATTGACAATTCCTCTAGTTCAGTTAACTGGTAACTAACTGAAGAGATCAACCATCAAGCATACTCATAGTAAATGTAATGGAATGTGAAAATAACAGATCTGAGATATCTAAAAGTCATAAGGTATGCATGTATTATCATTAATCATACACTAAAAACTCGTGGTGTCCATAACGAGTCTTGAAGGTTATTTTAGGAATATCCTTTTCCTTCACCCTGACTTGGTGATAGCCCGATCGTGCTCTCCTTGCAGCTGATCCAATAGATTGTCGATCATTGGCAGATGATACATACTGAATTGTGTTGTGCCAAATACCACCTAAATTAATAGATAATATTTAGTACGTTTTAACTCACAAGTACACAAGATCAAAAAATAGCATAGTGCAGCAAGTACGAGATCGTTCCCACGAGGATTGTAATTTTATTTAGAATTAATTAAAAATATCAACTTGTCACTGAATTGATATTGTGAAAAAAGAAATAAAAAGATAATAAAGATAAATGAAAAGGTAAAGGTAGGGATTTGATATCCACCACTGATCATACTTAGATAATATAACAATATGCCAATGCTTTGATCATGTTATATCTATCTAATGTTTGTCAACCTAAGGGCATGGGTATATACTCCTTAAGCTATAGATTTTCCTAAGCAACGAGTTAGGCATAGGTATATACTCTAACTCTTTTCTTCCCTAAAGGATTTAGTATGATATATACTAAGTTGTTCTCTAGAAAAGCATATATTTTGTGAAAATCGACAAACACATGAGGCCTAGGGCATGGGTATATACTCTCGGTTCCCCATGTTGATTAACCCAAGAACCCGGTGTGGATTACTTTTGTTACTTATGTTAAACCCAGGACTCGGTCGTCCAAATTGATTTAACTAACTTGTCCATAGCACATGCATATAATGGCCAGTCACATACATATGAGGAATTCATAAAAACAGGAATTAATTAAGTTAAATATCACAACATGATCATCACAAAGGCGCCAATATTGAAATATTAAATAAGCATAATTAGGGCTTCAATCTAGCCCTCCTTACGAGTTAGTAACACATAATTAAAATAAAACTAAAAAGAAAAGGTAAAGAAAGAACCGAAAATCGCTCATAGAAGTAGCCTCCAATTCTTCTCCCCAAAGTTGTCTCCTTGAAATTGTATATTGAATTGTGAGGCTTAGAGGTCTATTTATAGGGCTTAGGAGAGTCCTACAAGCGTTAGTAATCCTAGGAATTTCGGAGATTTAAGTCCAAGTCCAATTAGGATAAAGAAAACCTAAGTCCAAATCGGAATAGGATTCGCCCAGAATTGCGGTCTTAACTTGCGGCGTGATTTTGGCATTGCGGTGCTCCGAATTAGGAAAATACTATTTCACAATGATTTGTATAATTTTGAGTTAGCTTTCCAATGCCGCTTGAATCATCTCAATAAAATATCTAAGCTAAAAGTTATGATCAAAATACTGAGAGGTATGAAGAATCCAATTTTGAATCCAATCCGATTTTGACTCCAATTTGAGAAATTCCGATTTAATCATTTCCTTTAATTGATTAAACTTAACCATGATTGGCTAAGCTTAACCATATCTTCTAGGTCTTCCCAATTTGTCCAATTTTCGCTTTCTTTTCTTCCAAAAACCTATAAAAAAAAATACAAAAAATGAAGTGAAATAGCATGAATTAACTAAAACTAAAGGATTAAAACATGTAAGTTAAGGGCTTAAAATATGAATATTTTAACACTTAACAAATTGTAACCTTATTCATCCCACGGGAGCCGATGCACATCCTTATCGACCCGTCCTTCTTCTTCACAAACAACATTGTCGCTCCCCATGGCGATGAGCTAGGGCGAATAAACTCCTTGTCCAGCAACTTCTATAGTTGTTCCTTAGGCTCCTTTAGCTTTGTTGGTACCATCAAATATAGTGCCTTCGAAATAGGATTGATACCCGGTACACATTCAATTTCGAATTCGACTTCCTTCTAAGGTGGCATTCTAGCGTAGTCTGTTGAAAAGACATTTGGAAAGTCCCGCACCATAAGGATACCTTGCAAGTTCTTTTCTCCCCCTTCATACGTGTAACGAAAAGTGCCAAGGATGCTTCTACCCAAAATAAGTTTCCTGGCCTGGATAGCCAAAATGGTGGGAGGTAAGGATCAAACTTGCGAATTGATAAACGTAACTCCTCCTTCTCCCTATGGTTTAAGCATAACTTGCTTACGAGCGCAATCGATGACCGCAATATGTTTAGCCAGATAATCGATCCCAAGAATAATGTCCTAACTATTCATAGGAAGAACAACTAAGTTTGCGGGAAAAACCCTTCCATAGATGTCCATAAGCCAAGACAATCTTACAAACATGATAAATACAAAAGAATAAATATCCCTCGAATCAAATAAAACAGATGCTTCAAACCCAAGTATAGGAATGGTACCTGTCACCACTTCTGATCTCCCTTCAGCTTCTCCAAGAATAAGCGAATAGACTCGTCCAGGCGTTAAGAGCCTCTGTGTGTTTCCTAGTTGAGGGACCCCCTTCCCCGTGCAATCCTAACTAAAATGACTAAACTGGCTGCATTGGTAACACATCCCAGCACCCATTCTATAAAGTCCATAGTGCACCGTATTGCACTTTCGGCACAACTCCGCCATTTGACCCTTCTGGTGCTGTTGAGCTTGAGTCTGGTCGGCAATTGGGGCACGCCCTTGTGGTCGTTAGGGTGGATATGTAATGACACGTGAAAATCAATTAACTGGTAATTAACTCCATGGTTTGCGTCCTAGCCTTTTCCTTCACGGAACAAGACCTAGGGATCGTAAACTCTCTTAAACGAGAGAATACTATAGAAGACTTTCAATTACAGGAGTAAGAAAGCAATAACTAAATATCTTAATCATAACAACCAGAGTAACGGTAAAACATCATATCATAAATAGATTCTCACAATATACTGGTCAAAGACATATAATCAAAATAGGTTACAAACCATGATAATTGTTTGAACATAAGATAACAAAGTCAACGCCTAAGTTTAAGTAGTGCTAGCATGATAACAATCTCCATTGATGTGTGCCAAATATTGCACATTTGGACTCCTTAATTTACATTTGTAAATCCTTTGGCTGTGTTATAATCTGATGTTTTGTGTTAGTTCTTTGTTTTTAGTATTTTATAGGGTACTAAGGGAAAACTACACCTTTAAAGGAAAAAATGCAACTTATTCCATTAATTCTAGGGCTTAAGACACTTCAGAGGGCATTGACAGCAAATTTGGATCGAACAATGATTTGCACCCGATGAGTCCCACTAAAAAGGCCATATCTAGAGTTGTAAAGCTCGGATTAAAGCGATCTTAGTGTCATTGAAAAGCTAGCTCAAAGATCTACAAAGTCATGTTTCATAAGAGTTGGCTAATTTTGAAGGTACTGCGCTCGAGCGCACACCTAGAGTCCGATCAAGAGCACTCGGCCAACCTGGTAGCATTGAAACCCTAAAATTAGCTTATAAATATCATTCTTTTCTGTTGTAAATGTACGGAGACGCGCTAGGGGTGCCGTACTTTGTCAATTGTCAACTTTTCTGGGTTTTTGGAGTTTTGAACTCCAATTCTTTTGTATGTTTGTCAATTTCAATGAAGTATTTAAGTTTCTTTATGATTTATTTTGTCATGAGAGGCTAAATCTTCAACTAAGGTTGAAGATGAAGCCTCACCATCGATTGTTTTGCATATTTTTATGGTTTGTTCGTACAATTTCGTCGTTTAATGTAATGTATGTTCGTTTCAATTCAATTGAGTGACAAAATTGTGATTGATTGTTGTTTATAAATCGTGAAAACGCTGGATATTCATTGTGTTTTATCCAACGAATACATCAAATGATTTGATTGAGACTTATATCCATTGTGATTCGTATATCAAGCAGATACAGTGGATGGTATGATCTCAATTGGATATTCGTTGTGATTTGTAATAAAGATGGATTCATTGAATGATTTAATAGGATTTTATAAAAACAATAGAACATGCATTGGGTCTAATCGCTTGTCGGATATGTATGAACTAAGCATGAGAATGTGTGCTTTCATTTGGTAAGGTGAATTCTGAAACCTTAGTCGTTTATCATTTGATTATTGTCATTTTGTTTATTTCTTTATTTAAAAATCTCAAATTTCATAACTAGGTTAAAATATGATTTGTTTAGATAAGAATTAGTTTTCACAACACAATTCCCTGTGGATCGACCTCGCACTTGCACACGCAGTACTGCACACGACTCGTGTGCTTGCGAGTAATTATAATTTGCACATCACGTTTTTGGCGCCGTTGCCAAGGACTTGTTTGTTTGTGAAAATTGATTTTTGTTTGAATTAATTTTGTTTTCTACTAATTTAGGTAGATTTTTGCTTTCTTTTCTTTTTGCAATTTTATTTTATTTTATTTTTGTTTTTGTCTCTATTATTTTATCTAACCATAAAAAAAAAATAAAAAAAAAAAGAGCTTTTTTTTTTTTTTTTTTTTTTTGTGTGTGTGTTTTCTTGTTTCTGTTTTAGTCTTTGTCGGAGGAGCCCAATCCTTACCAATACATTCGATCACACCTCACCTTCGATCGAGCGCACTCGAGCACACAGGCAACAAAGCATCTGCACCTGCGCTCGACCCACTTGGCGCCTACGCTCAAGTGCACTACTCAATTACACTCGATCGTACTCCATTGACGATCAAGCGCACTAGTAGCGGACATCGCACACCTACGCTCGAGCGCACCTCTACAGACTGCACCAAAATGGGCCAGCACCTAAAATTTTGCCAAACTTAAGTTTGGTCCATTTTGTGAGTTTTGTGAGTTTTTGTTTTTATTTTTTCGTATTTTTGTTTATTTTCTTGTTCCAAAAAAGAAAAAAAAAATTGGTTACTGTTTTATGTGGGGCATGCTAAATAGTGAGGGTGAAGCATGAATTTTCCGTTTGGTAATTTTTATGCTTCTCATAGTTGTAGGATGCCAAATCCTACCAACTACCTTCAGAATTTTCATCCACATGGACCATATTCATACTACTCCAACTCTTACCATAGTTTAGGTAATTGTCCATCCTGGGGACAATTTTTCAATTTTTCACATGAGCAGATGAACACCAACTTCTCTAGTCCGGGGTCTGAATCAAATTTCAATTTCTACACCCCAAACTAGAGCAACCATTCTAATTTCTCGTGGCGAGCTCATGCTACTGGAAATTATGCTCCCCAATCCTATAAACTGCACCATCCTAAATATCCCCAATTCAATAACCATTATTGCATGCCTTCACCTTGCAATTACCCTCCTCAAGAATCATTAGTGCAACATTTTTCGACTGCTCATGTCGATGACTTAGAGGAGAAAGTGAACCAACTCATGGCAGCTAGGCGTGCCCATACCCAGCCTCCTCACACTCACGTACCTCATAAGTCATATTCATATTGTTATCATCCTTCTCACTAGATAGATGATTGCCCATTCATTAACCATTACATGATTGATGAGCATAATGCTAGCAACTCTTCACATGAGCATGTTCAAACCATCATCATACTTGGGAGTGAGGAAGTTGTCAAGGAGATGGTTAATGAGCTGATAAGTGCCAAATATTGCATATTTGGACCCCTTTATTTACATTAGTTAATCCTTTAGCTGTGTCGTTATTTAATATTTTGTGTTTTTAGTGTTTTGTAGGTCATTGAAGAAAAACTGCAGCTTTAAAGGGAAAAATGCGAAGTTTGAAAGAAAGCATACTTTGAGAAGACCTAGATGATGTGGTTAAGTCTAAGCAAATCCAAGAAAAGGTTAAATCAGATTAAAGTTCAGATTGGATGAGATTTCGGATCGGATTCAAATTCAGATTCTGCATACGTCTTAGTATTTTGACCATAACTCTCCGTTCAAATATCGGATTGAAGTGATTAAAACGGCATTGGAAAGCTAGCTCAAAATACTACAATTTGTTGTGAAATAGGATTTTCGTAATTCGTACAGTTACTATGTCAAAATCACCCCGCAATTAAAGGACACAAATCTGGACGAATCCTATTCCGATTTCAGACTTCTATTTTGACTGGGAGACAGACCTCCAAATTATCTAATTTTACTTGGGCTTCTAGGACTTCCCTAAGCTTATAAATAGACTTCTTTGCATTCAAGAAAATATACACAATCCCAGAGAGCAAAATTCTTTTGTTTAGTTTTTCTTTAGGTTTAGGTTTAGGTTTAGATTTTATTTTTATGTAAGTTTTTATTATTCTGATTTTATTGGGTTTTATATTTCAATTGTTTTACTTCTAATCAATTGTATGGAGTGATTCTTGGATATCTCTTGTGATTCAAGGATACATTTGATGATTTGAGATAATTTCATATGATTGATTGCTTGGCTTTTAACTCATAAAAATTGGATATCCCTTGTGATTTGTTCTACGGATACATCTGGTGTTTCAATTTAATTTGGATTCCTTTTGTGATTTGGTCAATGAATGGATACATGGGATGGTTTTGATTAATTCTTTGAAGTATAGTAAAACATATCTATGATTTAATTTGTGAGAACTTCGGATTCATATTGATGAACATAAAGTATGTTGTTATGATTTGGTGAGTGTGAATTCCCAAACCTTAGTACCTTTATCCTTAGATTTACTTATTTTATTTAGTTTATGTTTATCCTTTAATTTTCAAAACTCAAAAATCAAAACCCTTTTGGAACTAGAATAGGATTTAATTAATTTAGATTTAAAATTGCTTTCAAAAATACAATTCTCTATGGGATCGACCTCGCACTTGCAATCCATTAAACTACAATCGATTCGTGCACTTGCGAGTTAAATAAATTTGCACAACATGAGCCAAGTGTTAAGTGCCAAAATATTCATATTTTAGCCGTTAAACTTATATGTGTTAATTCCTTTAGTATGTTAATTTGTGTTATTTTAGTTCCTTTATGTGTTTTCCATGCCTTTGTAGGCTTTTGGAAGAAAATGAAGTAAATCTGGAAGATTTGGGCTTAAAGAGAGAAATTGGGAAAAGTGGAGCTCTTGATAGTGCGATCCATCACAGGTTCCCTCCGATCAAGTGCACTACCAGAGAAGACAAAGCATGAAGCGGCCATGTGCGATCGAGCGCACACGGGTTGCGATCGATCACCTCCCGTGCGCAGGTGACACATCAAGAGCGCGGCCAGACTGCTAGTATTTCCATATTAGGGTTTTCCAACTCCTACTTGTAATAGGAATAAAACCCTACAAATTTCCTAGGTTTACTAGTGTAACAAGGACTTCTAGAGCCAATAAATAGACCTCTTAGCCTCTAGGAATAAGTGTGAAGAAAAGAGGCACAAGCTCTAGAAAGAAACTGAAGGCTAGATCAAAAGGAGTTTGGGTTTTCTTCTCTTCCACCTTTTATTTTTATTATGTAGTTTATATTTTATTTAGGGCTAGATTGAAGCCCTAGTCATGTCTTTTTAAGATTGCAATATTGGCGTCTTTGCTACAATTATATTTTGGTATATTTAACTTGGTTAATACCTGTTATCTTGTATTCCTCATATGTGTTTGTCTGGCCAACATATGCATATGGTGTGGACTAGTTAGTTAAATCAATTTGGATGACCGAGTCCTGCGTTTAATAAGAGTAACAAAAGATATCCACACCGGATTCTTAGGTTAATCAACATGGGGAACCGAGAGTAGACACCCATGCCCTAGGCCTCATGTGTTTGCCGATTTCCACAGATTTATGCTTTCTTAAAGAACAATTTAGTAGACACCCATGCTAAATCTTTTAAGAAAGAAAAGAATTAAAGTAAACACTTATGCCTAATTCGTTGCTTAGGGAAATCAATAACTTAAGGAGTAAACACCCATGCCCTTAGGTTGGAAAACATTAGATATACCGATATAATTGGCGCATTGGCATATTGTTATCTTAATTAGTCTGATTAGTGTGGATATCAAAACCCTAATCCTTTTTAGTTTTAGTTATTCTTTTATTTTATTTCTTTATATTAAATTCAATCGTGACAATTGAATTTTATATGTTTAATTAAATAGGAATTTACTTCTAAGCATAATTTACCAATTCTCGTGGGAATGATCTCGTATTTGCCTGCTATACTATCATTTGATCTTGTACACTTGCGAGTAAAACGTACCAAGTATTTACCTATTAATTTAAATGGGTATTTGGCACAACACCAAGTCAAGAGGATCATTTGGAAGCATGCCTTGCTCAATTTGGAGATGATTTAGATTTGGATAAGTTACTTGAGCAAGCAGATGCAATATTGGACCCTACTCCTGAGGTGCAAATTGAGAATGGGAAAACCACTAAGATATCAATCCATATACCATCTTCATTTGCAGCGAAGCCTCTCACTGTTGATAACCTTGAGGAGGAAGAAGAGGAGCAAATTGATCCCCCAAATCTGTCCAATGATAAGGAAGTGAGTACTGAAGCTCACTCCTTCATCACAATCCCTCTTGAGACACAACATGAACCACAAGCTTCAATTCTTCAATGTCTCAAAGAGCCATCTCAGGCTAAACTTCTCAAGGATCTATGCACACAAGATCACAAATCTAAGAACCATGTTCCTAAGAAGATCCATCGAAGCAACCACGTAGGCTACCTAAGGTGGCGAACCATCCTTCTAGAGGGATATCAAATTCTAAAAAAGAAAGGGTGGAAGGGATTGGTCGGACACCCAAATGATCGGGGAAAGTGCGGTATTTTTTCTTTTTTATTTCCCGCACTTCATTTTTTAGTACTTTTCTTTTTCTTTTGTCATTTTATTTCTTGTCATTTGTTTTTTTCTTTTTCTTTTTTTAACAGCCATTAATCTGATGATGCTTTTTCTATGAGAAGATTTGCTGTTAGTTTTTTTCTTGTCAGGTGTCGTGGTGTTCAAGTTTGGGGGACGCCCTAGCCTTTGCACACTTCAATTTCTTCATCCCACGGTATTGTATCTCTTGCCACATTGGGGACAATGTGTCATTTAAGTTTGGGGGTGTGTTAAGTGCCAAAAATATTCATATTTTAGCCCTTAAGTGGTATATGTTAATCCTTTAGTTTTGGTTAAATTACGCTGTTTTAGTTCTTTTATGCATTTCCCATGCTTTTGTAGGCTTTTGGAAGAAAAAGAAGTAAATCTGAAAGATTTGGCCTCAAAGAGAGAAATTGAGGAAAAGTTGGAGCCTCTAGCAGTGCGATCGAGCGCAGGGAACGTGCGTTCGAGCGCACTACCAGAGAAGACGAGCAGCGATGCAGCATCTGCGACCCAGCATTGCACAACATAGGAGCGATCGCAATCCTGCGATCGAGCGAACACGGGTTGCGATCGAGCGCACCCGTGCACTGGTGACACATCAGCTCCGGCCAGACTCCCTTTCCTTCCATATTAGGGTTTTCCAACTCCCACTTGTAATAGGACTAAAACCCTACAAATTTTCTAGGTTTACTAGTGTAACAAGGACTTCTAAAGCCCTATAAATAGACCTCTAAACCCTGAGACTAAGGGAGGCTTGAATAAAGACAACTTTCGGGAGAGGAATTGGAGGCTACTTTTAGGAGCGGTTTTCGGTTCTTTCTTTACCTTTTCTTTTTTGTTTTATTTTAATTATGTATAACTAACTCTTAAGGAGGGCTAGATTGAAGCCCTAATTATGTTTATTTAATATTTCAATATTGGCGCCTTTGTGATAATCATATTGTGTTGCTTAACTTGATTAATTCCTATTTTCTTGAATTCCTCATATGTATGTGATTGGCCATTGTATGCATGTGGTCTGAATTAGTTAATTAAATCAATTTGGATGATTGAGTCCTTGGTTTAATAAGAGTAACAAAAGAAATTCACACCGGATTCTTGGGTTAATCAACGTGAAAAATTGGGAGTATACACCCATGCCCTAGGTTCCGTGTGTTTGTCGATTTCCATAAATTTATGCTTTCTTAAAGAACAACTTAGTATACACCCATGCTAAATCTTTCGAGAAAGAAAAGAGTTAGAGTATACACCCATGCCTAACTCGTTGCTTAGGGAAATCAATAGCTTAAGGAGTATACACCCATGCCCTTAGGTTGACAAACATTAGGTATTCATAATATGATTGGATCATTAGCATATTGTTATATTATTTGAGCATAATTAGTCGTGGATATCAAGCCCTACCTTTATTTTATCTTTATATCTTTTTATTTTTTTTCATAATATCAATCTAGTGACAACATGATATTTTAATTAATTCTAAATAAAATCGACAATCCTCGTGGGATCGATCTCGTACTTGCTGTACTATAATATCGTTTGATCTTGTGCACTTGCAAGTAAAACGTACTAAATATTATCTATTAATTTATGTAGTATTTGGCACAACAGGGTATGGAAAAACACTTTGTCTTTTTGTTTGTTTGTTTGTTTGTTTGTTTTTATCTGTTTGGTTTTGTTAAAAAAAAAAAAAAAATGTGCTATGTTGTTGATTGAGCATGGGTTACACACCTTAACTGTTGTTTGCATGTCATTGGTTTGTTTAACACTTTGGACACAACATGTCATTAGAAATCTGAGCCTTTTGATTCATTTGTTGGATTAGATAGACTTCACATGTTTGACCTAATCACAAGCACATTAGCATAGAGTTTGTAAGGAATGAGATTTAAATTGATTATGGTGTATCTTAAGATTTGTAGGATGAAGTGTTGATGAAATCTTGGCTTGAAAATAGATCTTAAAAAATAAAAAAATAAAAAAAAAGTAATAATAAAAATCAGTTTGAGCTTCTCATTGAGTAACCAGACCTCATGCCTTACTAAGCAGTAAGTGTTCACGTAAAAAGATGAGAAATCCAACTTGTTTATTTGTATGGCTAGTTTGGCTTTGTAGCCTTGTTGACTTGAGTAATTAAGCCCTTAGGGATGTTTCTACATCTAGTGCCCTAAAACCATCTGGGTTGGGAGTCATTGGTCCAACACTCGTTACATAGGTCAATTAGAAAGCTTAAGGAAGCCGAGCATTGCACAACCTATACACACACACAAAAAAAAAAAAAAATGCATGTCTTGATTTAAGCCTTGGTTGTTTTCATCTGAATGAATTCCTATGACTTTTGAGGTAAACCCAACTTTGAGAAAAATTGACGCCTCATGATTGTATGTTAGTCTCACATTGCACTTATTGCAACATGTGTTGTCTCAAATTTCCATTTATGAGTGAGTTGATTTTTGATGTCCTGATGGTGTGATTGTGGTGTTCATTTTGTTAAACATGCTCATGATGTATGAACCATATGTTTGTGTGGAAGTTCATGTTTGTCAATAACATAGTGCTCAAAATGTCCGTTGGTATCATTGCTGTTAAACCCTCACAAGACTTCACTCATCCACTAGGGAAGCCTAGGGGTTTAAAAGGCTTGTTGCATATGCAAAATGCAATCGTTTCTACCACGACAGAGGATTTATGTTTCTTGCTTTCATTTTGTTTTTTGTTTTGTTTGTTAAGGGACTGGCAAAATGTAAGTTTCGGAGATTTGATGTGTGCCAAATATTGCACATTTGGACCCCTTAATTTACATTTGTAAATCCTTTGGCTGTGTTATAATCTGATGTTTTGTGTTAGTTCTTTGTTTTTAGTATTTTATAGGGTGCTAAGGGAAAACTGTGCCTTTAAAGGAAAAAATGCAACTCATTCTATTAATTCTAGGGCTTAAAACACTTCAGGGACCATTGGCAGCAAATTTGGATTGAGCAATGCACCCGAGGAGTCCCACTAAAAAGGCCATATCTAGAGTTGTATAGCACAGATTGAAGCGATCTTAGTGTCATTGAAAAGCTAACTCAAAGATCTACAAAGTCATGTTTCATAAGAGTTGGCTAAGTCCGAAGGTAGTGCGCTCGAGCGCACATGATCGAGATCACTCGGCCGACCTAGCAGTGTTGAAACCCTAAAATTAGCTTATAAATATCATTCTTTTCTATTGTAAATGTACGGAGACACGCCAGGGGCGCCGTACTTTGTCAATTTTCAAATTTTTTGGGTTTTAGAAGCTTTGAACTCCAATTCTTTTGTAAGTTAGTCAATTTCAATGAAGTATTTCAGTTTCTTTATGCTTTATTTTGTCATGAGAGGCTAAATCTTCACCTAAGGTTGAAGATGAAGCCTCACCATTGATTTGTTTGCATATTTTTATGGTTTGTTCATACAATTCCGTCGTTTAATGTAATGTATGTTTGTTTCAATTCAATTGTGTGACAAAATTGTGATTGATTATCGTTTATAAATCGTGAAAACATTGGATATTCATTGTGTTTCATCCAACAGATACATCGAATGATTTGATTGAGACTTATATCCATTGTGATTCGTATATCAAACGGATACAGTGGATGATTTGATCTCAATTTGATATTCATTGTGATTTGTAATAGAGATGGATTCATTGAATGATTCAATAGGATTTTATAAAAACAATAGAATATGCATTGGGTCTAATCGCTTGTCGGATATGTATGAACTAAACATGAGAATGTGTGCTTTGATTTGGTGAGGTGAATTCTGAAACCTTTCTCGTTTATCATTTTATTATTGTCATTTTGTTTAATTTATGTTTGTTTATTTCTTTATTCAAAAATCCCAAAATTCGGAACTAGGTTAAATAGAATTAGTTTAGATAAGAATTAGTTTTCACGACACAATTCCCTATGGATCGACCTCGCACTTGTACACGCTGTACTGCACACGACTCGTGCGCTTGCGAGTAATTATAATTTGTACATCAAGTATAGGGATGGTACCTGTCACCACTTCTGATCCCCCTTCATCTTCTCCAAGAATAAGCGAATAGACTCGTGCTGGCGCTAAGCACCTTTGTGTGTTTCCTAGTTAAGGGACCACCTTCCCCGTGGAATCCTAATTGAAATGACTGAACTGGCTGCACCGGTAGCACGTCCCAGCACCCATCCTATAAAGTCCATAGTGAACTCTATTGCACTTTCGGCATAACTCCGCCTTTTGACCCTTCTGGTGTTGTTGAGGTTTAGTCTGATGGGAATTGGGGCACACCCTTGTGGTCATTGAGGTGGATATGTAATGTCATGTGGAAATCAATTAACTAGTAATTGACTCCATGGTTCGCCTCCCAACCTTTTACTTCACGGAACATGACCTAGGGATCATAACCTCTCTTAAACGAGAGAATACTGCAAAAGACTCTAAATTACAAGAGTAAGAAAGCAATAACAAAATATCATAATCATAACAACTAGGGTAACGGTAAAACATCATAACATAAATAGATTCTCACAATATACTGGTCAAAGACCCATCAGCAAAATATGTTACAAACCATGATAATTGTTTGAACATAAGATAACAAAATCAACGCCTAAGTTTAAGTAGTGATAGCATGATAACAATCTCTATCATCTCCGCCTGTGTGGTTCCTCCATCATCCCACATGGACTTAAGCATTACCGGGTCCATGTCCTAAAAAATGACATAAATCAAGCCCCTGGCCACCACCAGCTCGCTACTCTTAGGCATCCTCCTCTATACTAGCTAAACTGCGCAATTATACATAATGGAGAGGGAAAAATAAAGAGGGTAAGTCCAAAGACTTAGTGAGTAAAAATGCACATAGTACTTATGCTATTTCGTGATGAACTCTGTTTGGTAAAATATGCAACATTTTAAGTATGACAGTTATCCATGGACGCAATATAGTTATATAATCATGTAAATCACTGATAGTTCAATTGTATTATCTACCTGAGATATTACCCATTCTCAGCAGGGTTGGCGTTGTCCCGAGGGACAGGTAATACAATGCCGGTGCCGCGACTATTGTACCCTACCGTCCATAACACTAGCAACTTGACCGAGTCCGACCTCGGGTGGCCCGTGTTACTATTGATGTACGTCTTGTAGTGACCCGCACGTTAGGGCTCCACCAGTCACGAATTAACCATTAGATCCAAGGCTCATATTGTTGGGATTATGCCCATAATCCCATTCAATTTTTAATCCATGAAGACATTCCATGTTTAGAAATGAATACATTGTTTATTCATTATATCATCCTTGAGTTATGACATATATTATCTTTTACATGAGTATTACATAAATTGTTCATCTTATATATAAAATGGTCCTAGAATAACAATGAATATGGATAAGGGTGTGAGTAATGTTGTTATCACACTAGGTTTTAGTCCACAAATCCTTGTATCCTTAAAGGTTTAAAGTTCGTAGTCAGTAAATGGAACTGGGCATTCCATTTTGATAAGATTGTTACACATCGAATCTTAATGATCTACCTTGATCAAGCGAAGCGGTGACTTTGGGATTGATGTGTAGTGTACTGAGTTCCTAAAGCACTGAACGAACCAAGGAGTTGTCTTTTCAAGAAAAATATTGTACACTGAGAAAAGGCAACAAACTCCTTAAAAGACTTATTTGGACTTTGGTTCTAAATTCTTAGAAGTTCGTGGACCCAAATATGAAAATGTTGATTACTTAGATATATCGTAGAGTGAGACCTATCATCAGTCAATAGAACTCACTGCGTTGGGTAATCACATTTGAACATTGTGGGAACACAGATTTCAAGAAGAAATCCAAATCTTTTGTCAGGTAGACAAAGAGATAAGAAATTTCCCCTTGAGATAGATTTTGTGGATATTGTTCTCAAGTCTCTAGCCAAAGCATTTTGGTTGGTATACCGAAATATATATGTGATTTATCGCATTATGAGAATATCATAGAATCAGTGACTTAAGAAAAATAGGTAGAGAATTAAGTGGCAGTATCCTTAGCCTTGATTTTGCTGTGGAAGATTTCATGGAGGAACTACAAGTTATTATCAAGTTAAAGGACTTAAATGTCTTTTAGCAAAAATATTTATTGGAGTACAGTCACAATTATTTAGTGGAATTAATTGTAATTAAAATATTATCGTATAACAAATGTCGGGAGACATGATTACAGAAATATTTAAGCCAATAATTATTTTTTTCCTTTAGTTCCCTCACCAATCTAATGTATATGTTAAACCATATAATAGGCTCTCTTATTTATATATGGCTAAGTGTTTTATTTAATTAAAACATGGGATAAAGAAATTATTTAAAGTTGGGCTTGGGATAAAAACCATGGACTTTAAATAAAGCATGAAGGCATAAGGCTAGAAATAAATTTCTGGGCCTAGGGATAACGACTGCAAAGAAAGGGGCTAAGGATTTAAGCCCTAGGCCCATGCTCCAGGGCAAGAGGACGCACGGCCTAGGGAGATATTCTTTCTAGGCCGTACGGCCACATAAGGTGGAGGCTAGGGTTTGCACTAGCTAGCCACCCTAGTGTCCAAGTTCCGACTTGGACTCTATTGTGCATCCTATCCCACATTGCTTAGAGTTGAAAATTATCTCCCCAATTGTGCTTATAAATAGAGAGGAGCCTAGGGCTCTCAAAATATTCAAAATATTCTTGATCATAGTTTTCAGAAATTCTCTGAAAACTATATTAGTTTTTTGTGTTAACTCATGAAGAACAAAATTTTAAGTTTTGAGGAGCCAAGCATGAGCCCACACTCTGTTGGTTATAATCAGTCATTGGTGAGAAGATCTAGAAGCTATGATCTTTCATGTTCTTGAAGAACAAAAGAAAAGTTCTTTTGTCAAAAGCCATAGAATTGGCCATTGATCTCCTATGTAAGTGATTCTTGTTCTTGCAATTGTTAAATAGCCATTCGTTCTTTGTATGTTCTTTATAAAGAATTCTTGGGCATGGGAATACAATTCATTTCTGCTGCGCAAATACTTGATTTGCATACATGTTCCCAAAACATATATCACATCCACACATACATTTGACCATAGAGTTAACATGTATACTAAACTGGTTGTAAGCCTACAAAAAGGTTGCTAACACTTCCTAACCCAAAAAAAATATCTTCATACATAAAGAAATATGTTCAACATGAATGAAATGCTAACCCAAGCTTAAACCAAGATTAAAGACAACAACCTAACTGGAAGCTTAAACCAACAGCTAAGCTATCTAGGAAAAGTGATATAACAACTACGTAAGGAACAAACTAAGCTTAGAAGGTTACCTTCTTGAAGCAAGGCCTCCAAGGAACTCTTCTCCTCCTTCAAGAATTCTCTCAACTCACAAAAACACTCAAGCAGCAGTTCTAGAGGGCAACAAGGGTGAAAATAAAGCTTAGGGGTCTAGTGGGGAGGGATATTTATAGGTAGAAAAAGCTGTGAGCTCTGCAAGAGCAGTTCTAAAAGGAAACGAATGTTTGGTACTATAGTGCCGAACGTTCGGTACTACAATGCCAAACGTTCGCGTACTATTTACCTAGCAGTTTTTAGGGCTGCAATCATATACTCGGGCAATATCCACTGGTCAACAAAAAGTCAACAAACGTTCGACCGGTCCCCACATGAACATTCGTGTACTGTTTGCAAGCGAATGTTTGCATGGACCCCCACACAAGCGTTCGGCCAGAAGGTCCAAAATTCCCAAAGTGACCCTTCTGCTATCCTTAGTGACCCAAAAGTCCAATTAGCCCTCTAACTAAGCTATCTTAGTCTTAGCTAAGTATTTGGGTCACTACAGGATAACTTTCGACAGCCATTCTCTTAATTGGCATAACTCCTCCAGATGATGAACCAAGTCCATGGGTTCTCTACTGGTTTACAAACTCCACAACATTTTTCTTCAAACTCTCCTCATAGATTGAAGCACGATCCAGCAATTGGGAAATGTTGTAGATTTCAAAGCATGTCATTGTAGTCCAGATACGTGTGTTCAAACCCCTCTCAAACTTCTTCATCTTCTTCTCCTCATCCGGAATGAGATACATGGCCTACCTTGATAACTAAATAAACCTTGTGGCATATTCAATAACTGACATCCTACCCTAGATCAGATCCATAAATTCCCTCACCTTCGCGTCTTGCACCATTCTAGAAAAGAAGTGCCGATTCAACTCGTCCTTGAAGATAGTCCAAGTGATGGCTTGCTCCGATCCTAGCGCCATAATGAATAGCACCTTCTTAGCTTGCCACCAGCACTTGGCCTCCCTAGATAACTTAAAAGCAGTGTACGCCAACTTCTTCTCTTCAGTACATTCGATAGTACTCAACAACTCTTCTATATCATTTAGCCAATTCTCCGCACTGATATGATTGCCAGTTCCATCAAATTTGCCAAAGCTATGATTACAGAAATTCTTCAGGGAGCAGCCGCCTTCCACTACTGGCTGCCTCACCTCTCGATTACAAGCTAAGGCCGAGTTCAACTAGGCGAACGCATCCATCACTAGAGTCGTTCCTGGGTTTGCTGCCTTGTTGATTAGAATATCCACAAGGTAAGGATGGATGTTCTCCTTGACATTTCCTAATTCAAGAGCATTAGGTCCAGTGGCTGGATTCCTTAAAGTCATTCTCTGCAACAGGCAACAGAGTTAGAACAGACACGATCAGAATCAAGCGACCAAACCAAAAGACTTGACGCTAACAGCTGACTTGCCTATCTTCTGATATGATCATTCTCTAGGCTATCTCTCCTACATCTTGTAGTCTTTAGAGCAAAAGGCTTTGATACCATCTGTAACGCCCCATGGAAATCAGTTAATTGGTAATTAACTCCATGGTTCGCCTCCCAACCTTATTCCTCTAAGAACAAGACTCAAGGATCTCATTCTCTTCGAAGAGAGACTGCAACGGAAGACTTTTGACTAAGAGATAGAGATAGCAATATTTAAATCCACAATCATAATAATAAGCAAAATAAACTCAAAGCATTATAGTATAACTGGATCTCCAAATGTATCGGTTAGAGACTGGTCACCAGAATAATAATACAGATTACTAGTGATTGTTAGGAAATAATATCAATGCCTAGGCTTAACCAAAGATAACATAAATAAAATCTTGATCAATTCCTGACAGGTAGTTCCTCCACCATCCCACATGGATTTGAGCCACACTCGGTCCAGATCCTAAAAAATGACATGAATCAAGTCATTTGCCACGACTAATTGGCTCCTCGAATCCATCCTCTACTAAACTAGCTATGACAAGACATATTTTCATAATGGAGGGAAAAAGAATACAAGGGTAAGTCCAATGACTTAGTGAGTAAAAATGCACACAATGTACATGTCATTTGAATGATGAACTCAGTTGTTGATAAATCTATGACATGATAGTTATTCATGGATACAATATAAATATAATATATGCTGTAACTATGAGAATCAAGTGATAGTTCAAACTGTATGGTCTACCCGAAATAATTCTCCTTTTCAACAAGGTTGGTGCTGTCTCGAGGGACCAGTAATACAATGCCAGTGTCCCGGCAACTTTATACTACCATTCAAAACACTAGCAGCCTAACTGAGTTTGACCTTGGGTGGCTTACGCTACTAATGATGTACGTCTTGTAGTGACCCACCAATCAAACATGTTTGCCCTAGTCATAAAGCAACTATTGGATCCAACACCCATATAACACCAACATTTTTGACCATAAAGTTAACTTGTAGAGTAAGCCCAAGGTGTTTTCCTGCACGTACTGGTGTACCATGTCATACGATGCACTTAGTCTTATCCATATCTTACATGCATGCTATTACAAATCTCACCATGTTCAATATCTTGTTTAAGCAACACATTTTTTCACAAAATAAAGTTCATATTATAATAAAATGTGTTTCATGAGAGTTGTAAAGATGCATGCTGGTACATAAAATAATCGTGCAATGCAGAAAAATAACAGCAAGTATTCATGTGAGTTTGCACCCACCTAGGTCGTACTGTTCCTCCAAATATTCTTCTAGTGGTTCAACACTCTCCAAATCTATGAAAAGGCCTAGCATTAGTTCTACATCCGAGCTACAATGAACCCTAGGCCTAAAAGTTCAAAAACAAAGGTTCTGTCTGGCCAGCAAATGTTTTGTCACATTGGACGAATGTTTGGGCTCGAGGCCGAACTAGGGGTTTACAAACGAGGCGGTTATAACCGCCCTGCAACCTCTAACTGCTTATAACCGCTAGCCCCATAACCATGTAACCACTTTGGTTGATGGTTATAAAAAATTGCTAACCGCCTAGGGTGGGGCAGTTAGCGGTTTTAGGAGTAGGAAAAAGCAGTTAACAATCGCTAACTGTTTACCCTTATATATAATAATGTAAATATATATTATGTATTTTATATTAAAAATATAACATTAAAATGACACCATTTTGGCGTCGTTTTAAATACGAGTTAGGGATAGGTTTCATCACATTCATTATTTTTTGGAACACTTTTGTTAGGTTTAGTTTGACCTTATTTAATGATCAAAATATTTGGTTGTAAATTCCCATTCTTCCCCAAGTGTAGGGGTGTAGATTGGATGTTTGTAAGAGTTCTTTGACTTCCCCGTTGGATGGGGCCTCAGAATGGGCATGTGACGGGACTGAAGGAAAGCTCTCTATTTTCCCGCCAGGAACCACGTCAGGACAGGACATGTAATAGGAAATTTCTGTTTCCTCATCAAAAGGTACGTTAGGACGCAACAAGTAATGGGAAGTTACTGTTTCCTCATCAGATGGTGCGTTAGGACGACCATGTAACAGGAGGTTACTGTTTCCTCGTCATGAACCTTGTCAAGACAGGACATGTAATGAGACCAATGTCGGACTGCCTGTTTTCTCGTTAGATGGAGCGTCATGACGAGTATTTAGATCTACTTTTTACTCTTTGTGTCTTAATGAGGATTAGCTCCCGTTATGACGAGGATGGCTCAAAATATCAGATTTTGGCCTTCCCCATCCTATAGGAAGATAATCCCCGTTAAGACAAAAATAAGTAAAATTCCAGATCTATAAATATCTGTCTTATTTTCAAAACTCTTTGAACCTCTCCATTTCCATTTATGCTCTTCTAAGTTTGGAGGTTCCTGGTGAATAAAGAGTTGCTACTATCACTCATGGAAGTGGTACCCTTCACCGTTGTTTGTACCAAGTAAGGCTGCCTAAAAGGTTTTGTGCCTTCTCACTTACTTGGGGTTTTTGTGCAAATCTCAAACCATGCCATACACATCACTCAACCGCAAAGGAAGTCTACCAAAGGGTCGGTGAGGAGATGCACTCCGTGAAGATGGTCAGGATGGAGACAAGCTGGGAAGCTTGTTGTTCTTAATAAGTCTAGAGGTCCTCCAAGGAGTGAGTATCATCTAGTCTATAACTCTGAATCTTCATATAGTGATTTCCTGGGCTTGGCTGTCCTGGAGTGGTTTTCCCCTTTGATTAGCTCAAAGAGTTTTCCATTTCATCAACAAATCTTGTGCTATGGTTATGTGAATGCTAAAGAACATATTATCAGCGAGTGAATCGGGACGAATGAGGAATAAATGAAAATAAACGAAGGCCAGCAGAAAATAAAGCTAGACCCATGTCGAAAAAGGACTTACTGGCCAACAATGGATTTTTGGGTAGAGTCTCACCGCTGAAAGAAAGATGAGTCGCACCTCGCAAAGAGAAGTTGCATCTCGAAGAAAAGCAACACATTCAAACACATAATTTGAAATTTAAAAATCCTTAGTCATCTATTAAAACAATTACACTTGCATCACCTTATATAACCAATTTATTGAATAATAAAAACATTACACAAAAAGGACTCTACTACCTAGGAACAAAAAATGAATACAACATATAGAGATTGAAACAGAAATAGGATAAGTAACAAAACACGGTTACACCAGAAAATAAAATGACACAACATTACTAAAGGATAGAGGCTTCTTTAACGCAATGAATTCCCTAAGGAATGCTGGCGTTTGGGAGCCTCTCATCGACACATGTTGATAAGCTTGAGAATAAAAAAATGGTTAATTGGTGATGTAGCTAGACTCAGCATCAGTGGGGCTTCAACTTCAAGTACAGTTCGGTTGCCACTTAAACATTAAATCGTAGTTTTGAGTCCCAAAATTGTATGCGTAAATCCCATCCTCATGAACCCTCCAGCGGCACACTGAATTAGGATGGGGGCAAAACTTTTTTAGAAAACCATTTCCTATGGGCTTAAAAATTGTGGATAAATGCTGACGTAACATTTGTTGGGCATTTTAAAAGAATACAGGCAAGCGCACTGAACCAATATCAATAGAATGGAAAACAAACATACATACAGGTAAAATAATATAAGATTCCTGAACTTAAGCTCTTCCATGGTGTAAAAGAAACATAATACATCCTTGGTGCGAATTTAATCCCATTCCTTTTCAGAGATTCATGAGATGATTAAACCTTGTATTGACCTCTTGCGCCCCACCTATAAATTTGTTCACACTTAACAAATTAACCATGTATCAACGGAGGCCTGCTAACCACTCATTTTCTAGTAGTAGGAGAGTATTAACCAAGACCTCGCATGACAAATTTTTGATCCAATAGATACCATACCCATGTAACCAAACATAGTAGAAGGACTTTTAAGTTTCAAATTTGTATGTGGCAAAGGCTGCTTCCTAGTGGGACGTTTTCCATGTACAAGAAATGATGAGCAAGTAAAATGACCAATTAATTTTAGTGTAAAATACAAAATCGGTCATTATGCCTTTCGTGTGTATCAAATTAGTCCTTTAATTTTCAAAAGTGATAAATTACTCATTGTACATTCTAATATTATAAAATCAATCTTTCCATCGATTTTTCCATGAGTACAAAATTGAGACAAACATGTTTCTACTTTTATTTTCCTTCTCATAGTAATATGTATACACATTCACCTGGCGATTGAAGTACTAGGGGTAGTGTAAAACTAATGACCTCTGCTTCATGAGGTGTGGCCCTAACCGATTGAAGTAAGTGCTATGCAAGAGAAATGACCAATTAATTTTAACCTGGGGAGTTAGTGTCACAAGTATAATTTCTTGTAGAGTATAGGACAACAGTTTGAAGTTTCACATGCACAATAACCCCTTCGAAACTACCTGAGGGCTATGTGTGAGATGGGATGACGATCGCGATCAGTCGAGGTGAGACCTTGGACTGGAGTCAGTTCGGTAATGATAGGGTGGAATTCCTTATTCGCCTTATTTATTGGAGAATTCATTCATTTATTTTAAGAAAGAAAGAAAGGCAATTTGAGACGAAGATGTAAAGAGATAGAATAAATCACTTACCAGAGAATTCATGATTTAAAAGAACATATTATCAGCGAGTGAATCGGGACGAATGAGGAATAAATGAAAATAAACGAAGGCCAGCAGAAAATAAAGCTAGACCCATGTTGAAAAGGGACTCACTGGCCAACAATGGACTTTTGGGTAGAGTCTCACCGCTGAAAGAAAGATGAGTCGCACCTCGCAAAGAGAAGTTGCATCTCGAAGAAAAGCAACACATTCAAACACATAATTTGAAATTTAAAAATCCTTAGTCATCTATTAAAACAATTACACTTGCATCACCTTATATAACCAATTTATTGAATAATAAAAACATAACACAAAAAGGACTCTACTACCTAGGAACAAAAAATGAATACAACATATAGAGATTGAAACAGAAATAGGATAAGTAACAAAACACGGTTACACTAGAAAATAAAATGACATAACATTACTAAAGGCTGGAGGCTTCTTTAACGCAATGAATTCCCTAAGGAATGTTGACGTTTGGGAGCTTCTCATCGACACATGTTGATAAGCTTGAGAATAAAAAAAATGGTTAATTGGTGATGTAGCTTGACTCAGCATCAGTGGGGCTTCAACTTCAAGTACGGTTCGGTTGCCACTTAAACATTAAATCGTAGTTTTGAGTCCCAAAATTGTATGCGTAAATCCCATCCTCGTGAACCCTCCAGCGGCACTCTGAATTAGGATGGGGGCAATACTTTTTTAGAAAACCATTATCGTACTTGAAGATAGTGAAGGTCTGATGTCCACCCTCCCACGTCAAGTTGCAGAAGTAGAGAGTGGTGCGAAAAAAGTTTCCTGTAAAAACCCAAGAGAACTCAGAATGGGCAGGGATCAAGTGGAGGCCAAGATCGTTGTCTCTGGACTGACAACGGGCTCCTAGAAGTGCTCTTTGGAACTGGTTTTCAATGTGAATCTGGTAAGCGTTGCAAATTAGCGGTTGGCTCATGCAACAAAGAGCCAAGACAATAAAAAAGACTACTGCTCCGAAATTACTCATTTTCTCTACGATTTCCAATGCCTTTGATTTCCTTCTACTTCTTGTCCCTTTAAATAGGATTAGGATCCCCTACAATTTATTTCAAATTACGGAATTTTAGGAGCTTATTCGCTGTTTTGGAAACAGGTTTTATTTATTATTATTATTTCTTCTTCCAAAACAGCAAAACTTGTTTCTACCATGTAACCGTGCGTTTGGCAAATAGTTTTTAAAACAAAACGCTAACAATGGAAATATGGAAACAACTCTAAGTTGTCTTCGAAAACAGGTTTTTCTTTTCAGAAAAATAGCGCTCGAAACACGCGCGGAACCTATTTCTAACTTAAGTGCACTGTGCCGCACAGTACCTATGATCTGTTGTTCTCATTCTAACATAGCCATTTTCCTCAACCTTCATCATCCTACTTAGCGTGCTCGCAATCACTCCGAGCTTGTAAGCTCAAACCAAAATCACTCACCCAAGTGCATCGCAATGCCATTACACTCCCTCTATTTGTCTTCATCTATCCTATGAAGTCGATAATTTTCATATGATTCATCGAGTTCTTTCTTTTATTGTGCTAAAATATTAGTACAAAGTTTACAAATATCATTTAGTTCAAGTTAGAAATATTGACAGATGCAAAAGATCCACCTAAACGAATTTGCTATTCGAAAAACTCTTTGCCCCTAATTTACTATGCTTTAAATAATCGAAATCAATGTTCTGGAAGTAAATGTTTTGTCTTTTAAACATTGGTGGTCTTATATAACGTAAAAAGGCTCCCTCAACTACCAAACGTTTTTTTTTTTTTTAAAAAAAAAAAAAAAGTGTTCTAAAATCGTACATCAAACTACCAAAGTGCGCTGAAAGGGAACTTTTTTATTATATTTCGATAATACCCTTATTCTATTAAAAACTATAATAGAAAACTAAACTATTCTATTTTATAAAAAATAAAAATAAAAATAAAAAATAAAAACGTGTTGGATAAATACAAAAATAGAAGAACAAATTTTTTTTGCATGAATAAAAAATTATTTACTATATGGGGAATAAATTAGAAATCGCTCGTGCGGTGTAATAGATAGGCATAAATATTACCCCTCGACCTCCGGGGGTAAATCGCAGACCACCACTTTCCTCTTTTTTTTCGTCTTTTTTTTCTCTCTTTTAGAAAGAAATAATTTTTAATTTATTGATTTATTATTTGAGAATAAGGGTATTATAGGAATAAATAAACAACAGTGGCTTTTTTGACACACTTTGGTAGTTTAATGTACCACTTTAAACGTCATGGTGCTATTTCAAAACGGCTGTTAGTTGAGGGGCTTTTTTATCTGCCATTTTTTATTATTATTATTATTTTTTATACATGAATGTCTATGTCAAACAATTCGTCTATTTTGGTCTCAATTTTAGAAATTAGTAAATAAGATCAGAAAGAGTAAAAAAAATAAGAAAAAGAAAAAGGAGGATGACTAGTGCACAACTATTTTTGGGTACTTTGTCACTATGATGTCCTTAAGCCCAACATCCTCTCGTGGAGACAAGCTATTGAGTTCGCTCATTGTCTTTGAGTTTGAGCCTACACTTGAGAGAGAGTATTATAATATAATTTATATAATTAAAAGGCTACCATTTTCCATTTCCTATGGGCTTAAAAATTGTGGATAATTGGTGACGTAACATTTGTTGGGCATTTTAAAAGAATACAGGCAAGCGCACTGAACCAATATCAATAGAATGGAAAACAAACATACATACAGGTAAAATAATATAAGATTCCTGAACTTAAGCTCTTCCATGGTGTAAAAGAAACATAATACATCCTTGGTGCGAATTTAATCCCATTCCTTTTCAGAGATTCATGAGATGATTAAACCCTGTATTGACCTCTTGCGCCCCACCTATAAATTTGTTCACTCTTAACAAATTAACCATGTATCAACGGAGGCCTGCTAACCACTCATTTTCTAGTAGTAGGAGAGTATTAACCAAGACCTCGCATGACAAATTTTTTATCCAATAGATACCATACCCATGTAACCAAACATAGTAGAAGGACTTTTAAGTTTCAAATTTGTACGTGGCAGAGGCTGCTTCCTAGTGGGACGTTTTCCATGTACAAGAAATGATGAGCAAGTAAAATGACCAATTAATTTTAGTGTAAAATACAAAATCGGTCATTATGCCTTTCGTGTGTATCAAATTAGTCCTTTAATTTTCAAAAGTGATAAATTACTCATTGTACATTCTAATATTATAAAATCAATCTTTCCATCGATTTTTCCATGAGTACAAAATTGAGACAAACATGTTTCTACTTTTATTTTCCTTCTCATAGTAATATGTACACACATTCACCTGGCGATTGAAGTACTAGGGGTAGTGTAAAACTAATGAACTCTGCTTTATGGGGTGTGGCCCTAACCGATTGAAGTAAGTGCTATGCAAGAGAAATGACCAATTAATTTTAACCTGGGGAGTTAATGTCACAAGTATAATTTCTTGTAGAGTATAGGACAACAGTTTGAAGTTTCACATGCACAATAACCCCTTCGAAACTACCTGAGGTTTTATTTATTGTTATTATTATTTTTCCACAACAGCAAAACTTGTTTCTATATTGTTGTGTTGGTTTAATATTAAGCATAACTATTTATTTTCCTTATATAAATTGCTTATGCATTTGATTTGGGGGTAGAAGACGATTGTAGTTGTTCTTTCAATTGGTATCAGAGCGGGTTCGCTCGGTTTTGACTCACGTCATGAGTGTGTTCATTGACCCCCATTGTTTTGGAACGATCTACCTGTGTTCCAAGTGCTCCTTCCATTTCATTGGAAGTGATTTTGCACATTGGACGGTTCGATTAAGAGCCATGTTTATTGACTTAAAACAATTATTCCCTTTGACTTTTTGACTTATGATAAATGCATAAAATATTTCGTAGCAGAATTAAGGCTTAGGATATTGTCACATAATTCTCTACCTCTTTATCCTTGAGTCACTTATTTTATGTTATTCTCATAGATGTGAAAAACACATGTATATATTTTGGTATGCCAACCAAAATGCTTCAGCTGAAGACTCTGACAATAATATCCATAAAATCTATCTCAAGGGAAAATTTCTTGTCTCTTTGTTTACTAACAAAATATTTTGATTCCCTCTTGAATCCCACAATGTTAGATGTGATTACCCAACGTATTTAGTTTCGGTTGACCGACAATAGGTCTCACTCTATGATACATGACAAGCACCGAATGTTGCACATTGAAGCGCCTTAACTCCATATGTTAATTATTTAGCGTTGTTATTTATTTGATTTTGTTTTGGCGTTAGTGTTTTCAGGTTCTTAGGGAGAATACAAGCAAAACCATTAAATTTGGGCTTAAAACGCACTTCAGGGAGCATTGACAGCAAATTTGGATCAAGCGATGATTTGCACCTGATGAGTCCTACTAAAAAGGCTATATCTAGAGTTTCAAAACTCCAATTGGAGCAAGCTTCGCGGCTTTGGAAAGCTCAAAGATCTACAAAGTTATGTTTCACAAGAGTTGGCTAATTTCGATGTTTACTAGGTCAAAAGAGCCTCCGTTTGCAAGCCATCCGAGTGGTGAAGTTCCCATCCAAACGGTGAATGTCTCCATCCGAACAGAGGTGCACTCAAGCATACCAGACGTGCACTCAAGCGCACATATCATGAGCTTGAGTGCACTCGGGTTTCCAAGGCACGCAGGGACTGTAAATCCACCTAGGAAAGGGTTTTCAGTCTCCCACTTGGACTGGGAACCTAACCTACGATTTTTCAAGGATTCCTAGGGCTTCTAGGACTTGTTTGCTCCCTATAAATAGACCTCAAACTTCAAGAGAAAGGTGTGCTTAGTTTTAGATACAAAAATATTCTTGGAGGCTTGATAAGTTGAAGAGGAGATAATCCATGGCAGGAGGCCATCCCAGCACCAAGATGAGCAACTAATTCAACAATAGGGCGTTGATGTAGCCCTTTCCAAGTAACAATGGTTTAATTAAATTTTTTATTTGGGATTTTCTATATGCATGATGGTTGTATAACTGTGAGAATTGATCTTAATGTTTATATTCAATCATTATGAAATTCTTTTCTTGTCTTAGAAAGTCTTTTATATTGATTGAACTCAATCTTTCATATTTTCTGTAATTATGTGAATGATTGTTATACAACGGTTTTAACTGATACATAATCAAGAGGGATAGATAGGCCATGCATAGGGAAGACGGATTGTACTACACCCTAGTTTAGTGTAATTTAGGTAGACAGTTCGTACCTACCGAAGATGGGTTATACTATTCAATTTATTGTGTGTATCCTATTAAGGATTTAGATAGACCATACCTAGGGAAGACGGGTCGTACCGCATCTTAGTGGTTAGGTGGGTGGTCCATGCCAACCGAAGAGGGGTTATACTTATTCTTTATTGATGGTATTTTCTTGACTACTCGAGTGAGATGAGCCATTTATCATGCATATTATGAATCTTCCTTATTAATTTATGATTGACCATTGTTATGCGGTTAGTGATGAAATCAACCCCCTATTCTATCTCTCATAATTTTATTTTTATTTTTATGCATTTACTTTTACAAAAACAAAACAAATCAATATTCTTTTAAATTAAGTTACTTTTGATGTTGAAAACTTGATAACAACACCCACGCAGTCCTTGAGGTTCGACACCCTCAATTTAGCCCTATCCTACAGGAATTCGTACTATTGCGAGTGATAATTTTATTATTGATATTTTTAAACATAAAAAGACTACATCAGTTGCACATTCAAGCCCCTTAAGTCGCATATGTTAATTCCTTAGCATTGTTATTTGTTTGATTTTGCTTTGTTTTAGTGTTTTTAGGCTTCAAAGCCAAAATGCAATTAATTCCATTAATTCTAGGGCTTAAGACACTTCGGGGAGCATTGGCAGCAAATTTGGATCGAGTGATGATTCACACCTACCGAGTCCTACTAAAAAGAACATATTTAGAGTTTCAGAACACGTATTGGAGCAAGTGTTGCGGCCTTGAAAAACTAACTCAAAGATCTACAAAGTCATTTTTCACATGAGTTTGCTAATTTCGATGTTTACTAGGTTAAAAGACCCTCCATTCAGAGGTCGTTCGTAAGCCGTCCGAACGAAGGTGCGCTCGAGCGCACCCCTACATTGGCTCGAGCGCTGTTAAGTGCTAAAATATTCATATTTTTAGCGCTTAACTTACATGTGTTAATCCTTTAGTTTTAATTAATTTATGCTATTTTAGTTCTTTTATGTGTTTTCCATGCTTTTGTAGGCTTTTGGAATAAAAGGAAGTAAAGTTGGAAGATTTGGGCTCAAAGAGAGAATTTTGGAAAAATGGAGTTTCTAGTAGTGTGATCGATCACAGGAGACTTGCAATCGATCGCACTTGCGATCGAGCACACACGGGTTGCGATTGATCAAACCCATGCGCTAGAGAATTCTAGAAGCTGTGGACAGACTCCCTTTCCTTTCACATTAGGGTTTTCCAAGTCCCACTTGTAATAGGACTAAAACCCTACGAATTTTCTAGGTTTACTAGTGTAACAAGGACTTCTAAAGTCCTATAAATAGACCTCTGAACCTTGAGAATAACGAAGCTGAGAAAGACAATTTGAGGGAGACAACTTTAGGGAGAGGAATTGGAGGCTACTTCTAGGAGTGGTTTTCGGGTCTTTCTATACCTTTACTTTTTTGTTTTATTTTAATTATGTATAACTAACTCTTAAGGAGGGCTAGATTAAAGCCCTAATTATATTTATTTAATATTTCAATATTGGCACCTTTGTGATAATCATATTGTGTTGTTTAACTTGATTAATTCCTATTTTCTTAAATTCCTCATATATTTGTGATTGGCCATTATATACATGTGGTATGGATTAATTAATTAAATCAATTTTGCTGACCAAGTCCCGGGTTTAATAAGAGTAACAAAAGAAATCCACACCGGATTCTTGGGTTAATCAACATGGGGAACCAGAAGTAGACACCCATGCCCTAGGCCTCATGTGTTTGTCGATTTTCATAGATTTATGCTTTCTTAAAGAACAACTTAGTAGACACTCATGCTAAATCCTTTAAGAAAGAAAAGAATTAGAGTAGACACCCATGCCTAATTCGTTACTTAGGAAAATCAATAGCTTAAGGAGTAGATACCCATACCTTTAGGTTGGCAAACATTAAGTATTCATAATATGATTGGATCATTGACATATTGTTATATTATCTAAATATGATTAGTGGTGCATATCAAAGCTCTACCTTTAGCTTTTCATTTATCTTTATATCTTTTTATTTCTTTTTCACAATATTAATTTAGTGACAAATTAATATTTTTATTAATTCTAAATAAAATCAACAATCCTCGTGGGATCAATCTCGTACTTGCTGTACTATACTATCATTTGATCTTGTGCACTTGCGAGTAAAGCGTACTAAATATTATCTATTAATTTAGGTAGTATTTGGCACAACAAACGCACTTGGGCTCCCAGGTGGCAGAAGAAGCCCAATTCCACCTTGGAGAAGGTTTTCAGTTTCCTACTCCAACTGGGGGACTGACCTACGGATTTTTTGGGTTTCTTAGGGCTTCTAGGGCTTGTTTGATCCCTATAAATAGACCACTAAGCTTCAAGAGAAAGTGTGCTTACTTTTAGAAATAAAATATCTTCTTGGAGGCTCGAAGAGTTGAAGAGAAGATGAACATGGCAGGAGGCCAACCCAGCACTAGGATGAGGAACTAATTCGCAATAGTGCGTTGATGTAGCCCTTTCCAAGTAACAATGGGTTAATTGTATTTTAATTTGGATTTTTCGATATGCATGATGGTTGTATAACTGTGAGAATTGATCTTAATGTTTATATTCAATTATTATAAATTCTTCTCTTGTCTTAGAAAGTCTTTTATTTTGATTGAACTCAATCGTTCATATTTTATGTGATTATATGAATGATTGTTATACAACGGTTTTAAATGACACATGATCAATAGGATTTGATAAGCCATGCCTTGGGAAGAGGGATTGTACTGCACTATAGTTTAGTGTAATTTAGGTAGATAGTCCATGCCAACCAAAGATGGGCTATGCTTATTCATTGATTGTATGTAGCCATTTAAGGAATTAGATAATTCATACCTAGGGAAGACGGATCATAACGCATCTTAGTGATTAAGTGGATGGTCTGTGCCAACCGAAGATGGATTATACTTACTTCTTAACAATGGTAATTTCTTGACCACTCGAGTGAGATGATCCTTATATCATGCGTAATATAAATTTTCCTTATTAATTTATGATTAACAATTGTTATGCGGTTAGTGGTGAAATCAACCTCCTATTCTATCTTTCATCATTATTATCTTTACTTTTATGCATTTCCTTTACAAAAAAAAAAAAAAAAAAAATCAATTATCTCTTAAATTGAGTTATATTTACTCTTAAAAAGCTTAATAACAACACTTGTGCAGTACTTGAGGTTCGCACCCTCAATATAGGCGTATCCTACAAGGATTCATTCTATTGCGAGTGGTATTTTTATTATTGATATTTTTGTACACAAAATGACCACATCAATTTTTGGCACCGTTGCCAATGACTGCTTAACTATTGCGTTATTAAGTTTTAAAGATTAAATTTAGCTTAATTATTTCCTACTTTTTTTTTCTTTTTTTTTTTCAGGTTTGTAGCTGCTCTGGCCTTCCAGCACGCTACACTCAAGCCCACCCTTCCTGCACTCGAGCCTAGCATCTATCAGATTCCAACACACTTGCGCTATACTCTCAGGGCCGTTTGTTAGCTTTTATTTTTTATTTTTTATGTTTTTATTTCTTTTGTGGCCAGAGACGAAGAACCCCCCTTGGCTTTGAGAGATCACTATCTCCCAACCACTTACATGTCTCCCTTACGCCTTCAGCTACCGGACGTCACGGCAGCTCACTATGAAATTAAGCCCAGAACAATTCAAAGTTTACCATCTTTTATTGGGCTTAATGACGAAAAATCCTTATGACCTCCTTGATGAATTCCTAGAAAACTGCTCCACCATCAAGTTGTAGGGATTCACTGAAGACGCTTTAAGGCTGCGTCTCTTCCCCTTTGCTCTCAAAGAAAGAGTCAATCATTGGTTCAAATCCTTAGAACCCAATTCCATCACTTCTTAGGCTCAAATGCAACAAGAGTTCCTAAAGAAGTACTTTCCCATAGAAAAAACCAATGATATTCAGAGGGCTATTGTTAGCATCTCCCAATATGACGGTGAACAATTTCATGAGACTTGGGAGAGACTGAAAGACCTTCTTAGGTCCTACCCACACCACCATGTCCCGAAATGGCAATTGTTTCAATGCTTCTATGATGCCTTGTCTGAGCCTCATAAACAAATGGTGGATGCCTCATGTGGGGGAACTTTCATGATGAAGAATGAGACGGAAGCATGGACTTTGTTTGAGAACCTCTGTAATAATTCTATACAACATGCTTCCACTAGACGTAGGACACCTACCCCAAGAGGTCCTAAAGCTAAAGGTATTTTTGTACTAGGTAATTCGTCTGACGTGTCCGCCTAGGTGGATGCATTATCTCGGAAATTAGACCAACTTATGGCGGCCAGTTTTGACTCTACCCTTGACATCCCTCATGAGCAAGTGAATGCCACCTTCTCCAGACTAGGTAGCGATCCTTATTCCCACTCTTACAACCTAGGATGGAGAAATCACCCCAATTTCTTGTGGCATACTACAACTTCGGAAAATCCACTATGTTCTTCACCATGCATTCAATAAAGCTTACTCTGATACCAATTGTTGGGAATAGGATTGCAAATGAAAGTATTTGCAATCGAATTCTCATGCCAAGATCCTTTATGAAAAACATGTGAAGAACCATTGTTATTTAAAATTAAATTTCAAGAACGAAGAACACCTACTTGGATATCAACGGCCACTCCTAGCTTTGGGCAAAAATCATTTTGCTTCTTCAAGAACATGTTCTTTATTGTTCAAGAACACGAAGAACAAGTTCTTCTTTCTCCAAGAACACGAAGAACTTGGGCATATAGAGACCTCCAGATCTTCTCACCAATTACTGATAATAACCAAGAGAATGTGGGCTCTTACTTGGTTGTTCAAATCTTAAACTTTCGTTCTTCGTGAATTAACACAAAGAACTAATATAGTTTTCAGAGAGTTTCTGAAAACTATGATCAAGAACAATTGATTGAATGATTTGAGAGCCCTAAACTCCTCTCTATTTATAGGCAAAGTAGGGAGGCAGATAATCAGATTTAAGCAATGTGGGACAAGTTGGATACTTATAGAGTGGTGGACGGCTAGGGCTAAAACCCTAGCCTCCACTAGACCACATGGCCATATGGCCTAAGGAGACAATCTCCTTGGGCCATGCATTCCCATGACCTGGGAATGAGCCTGGGTTTTACCCTAATCCTTTCTCTGTCTCTAATACATAGGCCTAGTAAATAAACTCTGGCCTTATATTTTTTCACTTATGCTCATTGGGCATCTAGGTTTTATCCCAAACCCAACTATATCTAATCTCTTTAGCCCATGTTTTAATTAAATAAAACACTTAGCCCAATAAATAAGAAATCCTTATGGTTAAATTACATTAGTTTGGTTAGGGACCTAAAGGAAAAAAATTATTGGCTTAAATATGTTCGTAGTCATGACACCCCGACATTTATTGCACAACAATATTCTAATTACAATTAATTCCACTAAATGATTATGATTGAACTTCAATTGATATTTTTGATTTAAAACAATTAATCCCTTTGACTTTTTGACTTATGATTCCTGCATGAAATATTCCTTAGCAGAGTTAAAGCTTAGGATACTGCCACTTAATTCTCTACCTCTTTATTCTTGAGTCACTGAATTTATGTTATTCTCATACATGTGAAAAACACATGTATATATTTTGGTATTCTAACCAAAATGCTTCGGCCGAAGACTCTGAATCCATAAAATCTATCTCAATGGGAGATTTCTTGTCTTTTTGTTTACTAACAAAAGATTTTGATTCCCTCTTAAAGTTGGTGTTCCCACAATGTTAGATATGATTACCCAATGTATTGAGTTTCTGTTGACCGACGATAGATCTCACTCTATGATACATCAAAGTAATCAGCACTTCACATCTGAGTTCACAATCTTCTTATAGGGTTGTAGTATGGCCACTCCTTAATTTCTTATAGGTTTTTTTCTTTTTCTTTTTTTTGACAAAAAAAAAATGACTCCTAATATACAACATTAAATTAATGGAAAAATGCACTTTACCCCCTTAATGTTTCACTCAATTTGCAATTTGACCTCAAATGTTTAAAAATTAATAATATATGTACCCCAACAAAGTATCAAAAATTTGCAATGTGACCCATCCGTTAATAATTTCTGTTTTCTCTAACGAAAATTATTGAAATGACCTACTTGCCCTTATATTTTAAATTTTTTTTAAAAAAAAAAAAAAAAAAAAAAAAAAACAAAACAAAACAAAACAAAAAAAAAAAAACAAAACAAAACAAAACAAAACAAACAAACAAACAAACAAGCAAAAAATTATAGATGGCTGTAGCCACCCCCTTTGACTCTTTGGGAATGGTTGGCCACCCCCTTTGGCCATGGGGGTAGGCTACCCCCATTTGGCCGGATTAGGAGTGGAGAGTTACACCTAAAAGCCACCCCCAAGTGGCCAAAGGAGTGACTATGGCCACTCCAATTTTTTATTTATTTATTTATTTTTGTTAATAACTTTTTTAGTACCTCAGTTTTTACTTTTTTATTTTTTTTCCCCTTAAGTTTAAAAATGGGACAAATCTAGTACCCAATCTATGGGAAAAGACAAAATCAATACCTCTTTTAGTTCCGTCAGTCCCAATTAACGGAATTTTCACATGTCACTCCCATAATATGCCACGTGTCATAAAAATTAAAAATAATTAAAAATATAATATAATAATCATAAAATATAATAAAATAATAATTTTAAAAAATTAAAAAATTTAAATTAAAAATTTAAAAAAAAAATTACACAGAAACTCTCGGTGATCTTCGTCTTCGACAACTTCGAAACATTAGCCACAGCGTTTTCTAGAGACTTCATAGCAGGGGTTACTTTCAGGCCCAATACCTTGACCGGCATTATCTTTTCTGGGTGAGTCACAATTTTCTGCCGGCAGAAATTTTCGGCAAGAATCCGGAGACAGACAGGCTACCAGAGAGTGCAATCACAATTCTTTTTTGATCGAAATTTCTGTCCCATATGTCTGGTCGGCACTGTCTGGCGAGGAAAACCTGGACTTTCGAGTGATGGAGGAGAAAAGGGTTCGACGTACCGCTAATTGTTCAGAAAACAAGGTGAAACCCCTTCATCCTAATTTGTGTTAATATATATATATATGTGTGTGTGTGTGTGTGTGTGTGTGTGTGTGTGTGTGTGTGTGAATCCGTCTATTTCTTAAGACTAGTTTAATTTGTGCCAAAAAAGATGTATTTTTGATGACTTTTTTGGTACCCATGGATTTCCAAGAATTCTTTCCTGAGCAAATACGCAGCCTATCTAGAAGAAAGGATTTCAAGGGCTCATCAACCAAGCCGGAAAACTCGAACCGATTGTCATGTCTCAAGGCTTGGATTTCCGATGCTACAAAGAGAAATCAATCGACATTGGATTTCCATGTGTACTTCACATTTTGTGAAGGCATCGCGACTCTTGTCAACATGTTCTTCGATTTGAACAGGGCGGCGGGAGGTTTAGCCTGCGAAATTCTCAAGAGGGCTTCCAAGCAAACTCATAAAACTTTCACCTTTTTTTTTTTTTTAAAGGTTTAATTTTTTAAAAAAATTATTATTTTATTACTTTTAATTTTTAGGACATGTAGCGTATTATGGGAGTGACATGTGGAACTTCCATTAATCAGGACTGACAGAACTAACAGATATATTGATTTTGTCTTTTTCCATAAGTTGGGTACTAGACTTGTCCCGTTTTAAAACTTAAGAGGAAAAAAATAAAAAAGTAAAAACTGAAGTACTAAAAAAGTTATTAACTCCCTTTTCTTTTCTTTTTTTGGTTAGGGGCATTTTTGAAATTCTACCAAAAAATATGAGGCAATTTTGAAAATATTGCAAATTTTTGATACTTTGTTGAGATACATTGTCAACTTTTAAACATTGAAGATCAAATTGAATATGGGAAGAAACTTTGGAGGGATAACGTACATTTTCTCCATAAATTAAATGAATATTATAAAGTGGATATTCATTTAATTGAGATGGCTCATGGGTTACATGCGGCACAAGTTTCAAGGTTTGATGCTCCAACGATGACAGCGTAGAGTAATAATCTTTTCCTTGTTAATTTGAAATGCAAAAGGTACATTTGATATGACATCTACTTATAATCAATTTAGAGGTAATGTTAAAGAGAACGCTGGCACGCCAGTAAAAACAAAAAAAAAATTATAATTAAAAATATTAAAAAAGAAAAAATTTGGCTTGCGTGCGCTCCGTGTATCATGACCCCCAATTTACACATCTTAATTTAGAGTGCTACTTTTGAAAAAATATTTTGATGTGACATAATGTTAAAGTTTTTGAATGTTTTAATGTTTTATATATATATATATATATATATATATATTTTGTTTTTGGCTGTTTATTAATGTTTTATTTTGAAAACAAAAAACGAAAGAGAAAATGAAAGAGTAATGCTAAAGTTATAAATCACTTTTTATTTTTTAATCACACAATTATTGCACAATGTTAACCTACTAGTCCCAATCAACTTTTGAATTAGTCATTGTTCAAAAAATATTCAAAAATTGGCAAGAACTATCACATCAACATTATAAAATAATTATGAAAAAAATAAATAAATAAAAAAGTGATAATATGACTTTTCTCTTTACAAAATAAATCAAGTAAGAAATTAGAGGACTATAATATTAAAAAATTAAATAAAAAGAGAGTTAGAAATAAGGATATGTGGAAGCCTTTACAAGAGCAAAAACGATTGATATGAATTTTATCATGATTATTCAAAAATAAATGGGTTAATTTCCAAGTTGGCCTCCAAAAAACAAGTGACTTAACCCTTTGCAACAAGCATTATTTAATATTTGTAATGCAATACTGTGTCTTATATATAAAGTAATTCATTCCGAAATGAAAATGAAAAAATAAAAAAATAAAAAAATAAATAAAAAGGCCATTATTGCAGGCAACTCAGAATCTCAGATGATTAGCATTCGTCCAAAGGTATCGTCCATGATCTCAGGCTAATAATGCGACAGTGCATCATGCAATGTCGCTGTCTAGCTTAAGGTAGATAAAAACGAGGAAGAAACTTTACAAAGATAAAGACAATGACATAAACAACTAACTCTATGATGTCAACTCCACTTTTCATTTGTATTTACTCTGTCGTATGATAATAATTTGAAAACAAAAAAATTTTCTCTGAGGGAAAAGTGGGCTAAATCCGCCGAACTGTATAGCCTTTGAGATAAATTTGAGCCTCCGGATCAAACTTTACCTTCTCCTTGACTTCCTTGACCTCCAAATGATTGCTGAAGGGGTTGGGCAAATTCGGTATGGAATTTTTTGTCGTGGAATCTCAGGGACACTGCAATTCATTTACAAACTTGGCTACTCAAAAAGCTAGCTTGTGACACAACATTTTCAAAGCTAAATCTTAAAACATTTTCCAGAATTGCATAATACACATATTAGAAACTTGACATTCTATTTAGTAAATTGCTATACAACTGAAATGACGTTATAATTGTATAGGAGCCGTATAATAGCCTACTTACTAAATAATATTACTCTTAATATCTTCAAAATGAGAAAGAGAGAGCAGGTAAAGAGGTAAATTAGTAAACTGCTATTTAAAAACTACTACACGACTGCCGTTCAATTAAAATAATGTTTCAGTTGTATAACAGTCTAGTTACTAAATAACATTACTCTTAGCATCTACAAAAGCAGAAGGAGTGAGCAGGTAAAGAAATAAATTAGTGAACTGCTATACGATTGTTGTACAACTGGAATGTTATTTCAATTGTATAATAGTCGTATAACAATTTACTTACTAAATAGCACTACTCTTCAACATGTATAAAAAGAATAGGAGGGAGCAGGTAAAGAGATAAACTAGTAAACTGTTATATGACTGTTGCACAACTAACACATCATTTCAGTTGTATGACAGTTATAACAATCTACTTATTAAATAACATTACCCTTAATATCTTTACAAAATGAGAATGAGAGATCAGGTAAAGAGGTAAATTAGTAAATTGTTATTTAATTGCCGTACAACTTGCACATCATTTCAGTTGTATGGAAGAAGGAAAGAGCGGGTAAAAAAGTAGATTAGTAGGAAATAAGAGAGGAGAAATCTTACTTTAATCTGCCAATCTCGATCTGAGAAAAGTCCATGTTAGTTGAACTGTCTAGTGGCGGTGTTACATTGGTCTTCGTCCCAAACGGTGATGAAGGTGCTTGTTTCACGCCAAGCACTCTGCAATTCAACCTGTTTCCAATGTTGTCGTGGGCCATTGCCAGCCTATACCACACCAATAAAAACATTTCTATGAGTTTAATTGTTTCCTGCCATATACATATCCTATAAAAGTACAAGCTTCACAAGAACCAATGCTTTTATATATATAATTATAATTTGCATATACTAGGATGCAGTTGAAGCTTGGATTGTATGAGGATCTGATTCTTAAAACGTCATTAAATTCCTCTAATTAATTAGTGATTGAATAGCAAAAATACTCATGTAAATGTATCAAAATCAAATTGAACAGCAATTAATCAAACTTAATTGTTGAATATTTAATTAAAATATGAGGTGAATTGATGGAGATAAAGTTCGAAAAAATTCATAACATTTGACTCTTAATACTATGTTAAATATTCATTTATCTTAAAAATTTAAACTTATAAAAAAAAATATCAATTTAATCTTTTAATTTATATTATAAGGACTAAAGTACCACACCCAAATATTGATCTTATATATGAAAAAATGGCCCATTTGTATGATCTCAAGCAAGAAAAATAAAAAGGGAAAAGAAAATTATTAGGGTCCGATTGAGTTTTCGATTTCAAAAAGTTCAATTTGAAAATAACGATTTTAAAATGTACAATTTAAAAATGTGATTTTTAAAACGAAAGTGCTAAGTGTTCTCCTGATTCTATGTGTATATTATTTTCTAAAAATTAGGTGAGAAAAATAAGGGCTAATTTCTTTTTTGCCCCTTTCTTTTATGTGAACATGTCAAAAAAAAAATAAAAAATAAAAAAATAATATCAATCTAAGACCAATGAAACACCTTCTTAAAAATGTAGTTAAGGTTAAAAAAATCGCGATTTAACCATTAAAATCACACATTTTATTTATAAAGTCATAATCTCAAAAGCACTTTTTAGTCATTTCCAACGTCATTAATCATCCAATCTCCCCCAATCACACAGATTTATGAGGAATTGACCATTTCCAAAGTGGAGCCCCCAAGGTGTTTTACCACAAAAAACACTCCACGTGGGTGGCCAAGGCATTGGCCCATTGGGAGTGACAGTCTCTGAACCTCCTCATTTTGAAGGCAAGTGGATTCAAAGACAAATCAGAATCTGAACATGCGCGTGAAGTGACGCATTCCAAAAGGGTAAATAGTGTGAAAATTACTCAGTTGACCATTTCTTCCGGAACTTTCCCGGGAAGCAAACATAATCAATTATTTTACAAAAAAAGCTTGAATTTTCTTGGTTTATATCCATCCATGACATGAAAAACAACATCCCATGATGCCGATATGTATGATGTCGAATCCAAATATTGCTGTCATGTAAATCATTCATTTGTGAAGATAAGGAGGACCCATATAGTAGTTATGGAGGATCAACATCCTCATCACAATTATCAACCATTTACTGCACAAACAATTAAGTTTAGAAATTTCAATGTGAAATATTTGTGAAACTTACTTGTAAAGGAAGCTTTGTTCATGGAGTCCAACCACAAGCACCGAAGCTCCAATCTCTCTCACCATGGCTGAAATCTTCCTGCCCTCTTCATCTCCCTCGGTCACAACAATCTCTACCTTTGTCTGTAACACAACCCTACGATTATCCTACGTGTGTTGATCATCATCACCATCACCATCACCATCACCTTCATCATATATATCATTAATTTGAACATATATATATAAATAAGCTTACGTTGGGGAAGGTGTTGCAGATGTCTTTGAAGGAGAGGGCGAGTTGGAAGCCTTTGATGCGGAGGAGGCGAGCTTTCCGTTTGTTTTTGGAGGCGGAGGAGGGAAAGACATGGAGGAGAGTGACCAAGTCGCCGTAGCGGAGGAGGTTGTTGAGAGCCCATTGGAGGGCACTTCTGGCGGCGTCCACGTCTTCCACCACCACCACTATTTTCCTCACATCCATGCTCCCCCTCTCTCTCTCTCTCTCTCTCTCTCTCTGTCTCTCTGTGTCTCTCTCTACCCTTTTTATCAGCTTCTGTTTCTCAAGGGAGCCCCCATTCTACAATTGTGTCTCTTTGTGTCTTTCTCTAGGTTACCCAAATGAATGATTCATTAGGATAATGGGAAATTAATTGGGTAGGTTAAAAATAAGCATTGTTAATTATTAATTGTAGTGCAAGATTAAGTTAATTACCTTTTGAGTTTTGAGTGCGTGCACTCAAACCTCTCTCATCTCTGCTTAAAAACTTGGCCAAATTTGGATCATAAAAATTTGGGTAGGTTGAAACGCCACGCTTGATTTATTAATTGAATTTGTAGGTACGTAGTACAAGATTTTTTTTTTTTTTTTTTTTTTTTTGAAATGTAGTGCAAGATTCTTAAAAACTCTCTTAGTGCATTTACTCAAACTTTTCTTACGGGATTTCCTATAATTTTAGAGAATTTCCAAAATTTTAGATTTTCAAATTATGAAATTTAGGTTTTTTTTTTTATGAAAATGCCGCCTATTTAAAAATTAACATGTTACAATTAAGAATTAAGTATATTTTTTTTTTGGGTTCTTACTACCTATATTGTAAAAAAGTTTTGGACAAAAAATTGTCTTTTAGAAGACGCATTTCTACAAAAATGAAAAATAAACTTTTAGAATGAAAATTTTGTATGGTTGTCTCGATCGATAACATGACCTATTTAATGAGTTGCATTTTTTAAACGTTTCGATGCTTAAAATTATCTATATTACGTAATTTAAAAATCTATTGTTGCTCTTTTTGTCCCCAAATAGGCTTTGGGATCAAAAATAAGATTTTTTATTAGAGGGGTAAACTTCATTTAGTACTAGCAAACCATAATGACGTGGGCTAATAACTCTTAATCTTATTTTTTATTATTATTATATTTTAACAAAAAGTTGATTCAAAGGCTACAAGCATATAAACATAGTGTGAATAACGGTGCTCAAACATTAATAAGAGTTCAAGTCTAATTAACTAGATATAAATATAGAATTTTAAGGATATATTCAAAAGAGAGCTGCTTCTATACGGTTTTGACAAAAAACATGAGTTTTCTGCCATCCATTCAAATGGTGACACTTTACCCAGTACATCTTAAAAAACATAAGATAAAAACACTAGATAACAACCAAATTGTTATCAAACCACTTGATAAAAAACCAACTCACCAGATCCATGGCAGATAAAAGGTCGGAGAGAGATTACTGATGGAGCAAAGGCAGAACGATGGTGGTGTGCACAATGGCAGTGGCATGCAGACCTAGTCGTAGGTAGCTGTGACCCATGTTGGGTCACAGCCAAACCCAGCCCCACATTTGGGTCACGTCCAAACCCAGTTGTGGGTCTGGTTGTGACCCACGGCTAGGTCCCAACCTATGACCCATGCCTAGGTAACCATGTATAGGCTTTCGGGCAGCTACGTCTCAGTTGCTGATCGACCTTGTGGGTTTGGCTGTCTTCATTGTCGTAGGTCACAGCCGCATCTCCAGAGTGAATTTTCGACAGGTACAATTAGGGTTCCTAACATTTCTAGCATTGAGGATGATTTAGGCATGGGTGCGAGAAGGTGGGAGAGAGTGGTAGTGACCCTGTAGGCTGGTCCCTCTCACCATTGAAGCTCAAAATTCAGTATTTTCTTTGTAAGTAATTTTTGTGCTTAAGGTATTGTGTCTTTCTTTCATTGGTGGGTAGAAAATCTCTTGTTTATACAACAACTGCATAAGAGTTATTCTTTATTCAAAATCAGGGGGAGGGCCCTCTAAGGCTCTAGTTCTGTCCTTGCCTAAAACACATTAAATAATAAAATGATGCATTTTTCATTAACATTTTTTGGTCTAAATTATTCTGGATTAGTATTAGAACATATCAATCAAGAGTAGTATTGTAGGATATCAAGCATCCAGTACTTCGGAGTATCGAACTTTTAATTTTTTTGTAATGTTCTCTATTCATTAGGATTTTTCATTAAACCTTATCAAAATTTCCAAAATACCTTATATATATATATATATATATATATATATATAAACAATTGTAAAGATTTAAACTTAGATATTTTTTGCAAATTTCCTTAAATTTTGACCAACCTGAAATCTTTGTAATTTTTTATTTAATTTTTTTATAATATAAAATATGAGTATTTGAGAATTTTTACAAGATTTAATGAAAAATCCTATTGAATAAGAGATATTGCAAAAAAAATTGAAAGTTTAATAGTTTAAATTAAAAAGTTTTTAATTTTAAAAGATAATTTCAAAATGCATAAATTTTTTTTTTTGGGGATTTTATGAAATTTGAAAAAAAAAAAAAGAAAAAAAAAAAAAAGAAAAAAAAAAAAAAGAGAAACGAAAAAGAGAATCAAAGATCATCTCGCCTTATTTATGGCAAACTTTCTAATATATTTATGAGCAGTAGTTATGGGGAGAAAGAGACAGATGCAGTGTTTTTATTATGCAAGTAAAGAAATCGTTGTAGTCCAGGTTGACCCATCTCAGCCGTTTATAACGGGAGTCGACTTTTGCATCCTAGTGCTCCCGATGAATGCCAGTTGTCATGTCAGAGCAGACTGGAATCTGCAATCCCCTCATAATTAAACCGCAGGATCAGGTAATTGGAATCCGCAAAAAAGGGTCAGCAAGCACGTAGTGCATCATTGGGTGACGGGGGTATATGAACCACTTCACTTATTCATAAATAAAAAATAAAATAAAATAAAAAATAATTAGAAACTACTTAGGCGTGGCAGAATAATTTAAGGGAAAGATACAAAATAAATCCTATGGTTTATTTAATTTGAAATTAAGTTTTTGTATTATCAAAATAAACTTAAAAGATCCTTAAAGTATGCTAAAAAAATAATTTATTTCATACAATCAAATTTCGTTCACTGACTTAAGAGATTATGATAGCGTAAAATGTTAGAGCTAATAAAATTGTGATATTTGTAGTATCACATTAATAGAATCTGTTAAATTAGTGGACGATATTTGACTGTATGGACTAAATTATTTTTTTGGCATACCTCAGAGACCATTGATTTTATTTTGATACTGCATGGAGCTAATTGTAAATCAGGTAAATCACAAAGACTAATTTTACATTTTTTCCCATAATTTAATTAAAAAAAAGAAATGCATAAGTGGACAACGGGTGTCCATACTTTCTACTATTTTTTTTTCTTTATTTTTTTTACTCCATAAAAGATCTCCTAAAATTTTACAAAGTAATGTTAGAAATTATACTTGTATATTTTAAAGAATGATATGATTCTTAAAATTACAATTGGACTTGTGATTGATTACTATTAATTTTTGATCAAATTGTAATTTTAAAAGTCACTTTATTCTTAGAAAACAATTTTCAAAAGAAGAAGGAGCAGATCCCTTATACTCCCCGCTGGCCGCTGCTACCCTTTTTTCATTTTTTTTTTCTTACTTTATGTTTGTAGGTGTTCTTCGATCAGATCAGCAACTTCGGCCTTTTTCGCTATGCGTCTGTCCACATTCGATCGTGTTGTACCGTTCATCTCCTCCTCGATTTCTGCTTCTTGTTGGTTATTTGTTTGTATTTTTTGTTTTGAATAAGATGATTTTTCTCTCTAGATCTGCCCTCATGAGTGAAGATGAATAATTAGGTATGAGGGGTTATCTCTCACGGTCGGTTTAAATAAATTTTGTTAGTAAATTTGGCTACCTGTGTCTTAGATCTAGTCTGCTCGAAGCAGATCTATTCTTTAACTGTATTTGTACATGGGTTAGTAGAAGATTGAAGTTATAGATAGCACTTAATTGTAAGAATTTTTGTTTGTATCTATGACTTTGTAACCTCATAGCATGTGGCTATGATTTTTGCAGAGTTTTATGCTGTGTGCTGTAAGAGTTTTTTGTTCTGCTCTGTAAGAACTTTAAGCTCATGATCTTTAATCAATGAAATTTCTGTTAAAAAAAAAAGTTTATTTTTTGAGGGATACAAGAGTGACACAAAAAAACACTTTTAGAATTATTGGCTTTTATGCGTTTTGAAAGTATCCCAAAGTTCAAAAACTCTTAATTAAAGGTATCAAACTTTCAATTTGTTTCAATCACCCTCTTCCGTTAGATTTTTTCATTAAATCTTATCAAAATTATCAAAATACCTATTTTTTTAATCAGAAAAAATAAAATAAAAAACTGCAATGATTCATGCTTTTTTTTTTTTTTTTTAATAAAAAAACCAGCTTTGAAATATTTTTACAACATCTTTACAATTTTTCTTTTAATATTTTGGAAAAAAAAAAAGAGTATTTTGAGAATGTTGACAAAATTCAACAGAAAATCTAAGGAAATAAGGTAATTAAAATAAATTAAAAATTTGATACTCTCAATTGAGAGTTTTTAAACTTTGGATGAGTAATATCAAAATAAATGAAAGTCGAAGGAAACTTTATAAAATCTTTTTTTCTTTTTTCTTTTTATTATTATTATTATTATTTTTTTCTTTCTTTATTTAGTGAGACACGATGAGGGCATAATGGGTGTGTAGTCACATATTTTGTAGGATTGTTTTGTAAGATTGTGCGTCTTGGTCTTCTTGTTGTCGCTTAATTTAACTGTCAAGTGCACCAACTTTCGCCGACACTTCCCGTGTAAGATATTAGGATTATATTAAATATTTGAATTAAACCATGGTGGTTACTAACAATAACCCACCCTAAAGTAAAAACAAAATTAAATATTTATAAGTTTAAATGGCAGTGTGCATTGGAAAGGGGTCCATAGCAGCTATCAAACTAAGGGTGATGTGGCACGTGTTGATATATATATATACATATATATATATATATATATATATATATATATAAATGTGGAATGGAATGGGCCTCAGAAGGGCCCATAAGGCTAAATCTTGTTGGGTTACAATTGCAGCCTAAGGAAATGACGGACTATTAGAATGGGTTTTCAAAAAAGTCCACAAAGGTTGATTCCCATTGGGCCACAACTATGACCCAAGGGAATAACATGCTATTGGAATGGGCCCCTTCAAAGGCCCACAAAGGAGGACCCAACCTGCAAAATCCAACGCAGCCTCACTAACCTATTCAGAGCTTGTTTGAGATTGCGTTTGAAAAATAAAGTTTTTAAGTCTAAAAGCCTTTTTTTTTGCTAAAACTTCAATTTTAAGGTTTTGCCAAAAGTATGTTTTGGTCATTTTTTAGGCTTTTTGAACTCTTAAAAATACATTTAATTTTTTTACCAAATGACTCTTTTTTTTAAAAGGGATTTTTTAGTGTTAAATGTACTTTTAGACTCCTCAAACGCAATCTCAAACAGGCCTTTAGTCCAACATAACCTCACCTCCAGCTTTACCAAACCTGTAGAGTAAGGAGCAAGTATCATTCCCGTTAATTCTATCATTTAAAGATATTTCTCAACAAGGGTAACAGCAGATGAACATAATGCGAGAATTCAAAATCAAAAGTGAAAAGCCCCAAGTAAAAAAGTTGAATTGTAATGTAGAGATACAAAGCAAAAACACATTCAAAAGCATCTAAAATTAGCAAAACATCTCCAAAGAAAATCACGGAAACATATCCAAAGAAAAACACATTCAAAGATGTGATTAATGTCATTCTCTTACATATCTCTTATCTGGGTGTAAATGAGTCGAGTTTGGGCGAGCTTTTGTTGTCTGGACTTTGCTCGTTTAATTTGGAGTTAGGCTTGAGCTCAACCTCACCCCGAGCCTAAAAATGCTGTTCAAACTCGGATCGTTAGGGTTGGAAGCTTATTTGAGCTTGGGCACGAGTGCTCGACTTGAGACATATTTGATATTTACATTGTCAACTAAACCTTACGGATTGAATTAAAATAAATACAACTCAAATATGAAAAACCATTACAATTTACATGTCAAAATTATACAACATCAACTCCAATCCCCATTCAAAGTAGCTCAACATCATGTCATATTATCTAACCTCATTTGGTTACACCAACTCCAAATTTATTTAAACAAAACTTGTGCTTACACTAACAAAAAAAATTAGATCATATTATTTAATCCCTTGCATTATTTACACAAGTTGTATATACTTGATAAAAATGTCAGGGGATGTTTAATAACACAATTTAATGTGCCTAAATCATTCAAAAAAAAGAAAAAAAAAATCATACATTACCTAATCCAGAAAATCAAAAATAATGGCAATGGTTAAGGAGGCAATAGCAACAACTAACAAGATATAGTACGCAACATAATATATCACAGTGAGTTAGTGAAGTAGTTCCAGCAGCAAGATAGCAGAATGTAACACAAGATAGCACAAGATAAAGTAGGAAGTTATAAAATATACAGCAGCAACTATAACTTATAAACAACACATTATAGCACAAGATAGCACGGTATTCAACCTTTTGAACTAAAATTCAATCCATAAAATAGCAAACAGAGACCTAATTCCTAAAGAAGTAAAAGAGTGTCCATTATTAAAGGGTAGAGCCTATCATCATAATTAACAATAGACAGAGAGCAGAGACCTAAAGAAAACAGAGACTTAGAGAGCATCCTTACTATAGAAAGACAAAAATAATGGCAATGGTTAAAGGAGGCAATATGTTTCTAGAAAATTAGAAATAATGGCAGTAATTAAGGAGGCAATATGTAACGCCCCGAAAATTAATTAGCTAGTAATTAACTCCACGATTCGTCTCCCAACCTTATTCCGTGAGGAATAAGACTCAGGGATCTATATTCCTAAAAAGGGAGGATACTAAATAGCGGAAACATTAAGATTCTATAAACATTAATTATTAGAACCAGAGAGCATTTATCAAGGGTCATCAAAGTAGCTGAAATCACACTATACATATCATCGTTACAAGAGATTCATTCTATACCTTAATCCATAAGCATGCATCAATGCTCTTAAGTCTACAACATCACCTTAAAAATACTAGTTGTCATAAGTATCCGCCTAAGCTCGTAATAAGTCCTTAAGTATCTCTCGGATCGAATCCTCCAAGATAGTCGGAGTCTCATGGTATCCATCTTCTGCTAAACTATCTATAACAACATAGTTGTACATAAAAAAAAAAAAAAAAAAAAAAAAAAAAAAAATTGGGGGGGGGGGGGGGGGGAGAATATAAGGGTAAGTCTGATGACTTAGTGAGTATGTATAGTCTACCCGAGATATTATCCCTTCCTGGCAGGGTTGGCGCTGTCCCAAGAGACCTGTAATACAATGCCGGTGCCCCGACCATTGTACGTTACCATCCACCACTAGCAGCTCGACCAAGTCCGACCTCGGTGGCCCACGCTACTAGTGATGTAGTCCTGTAGTCTTATAAGGTTCATGCTCAGTCCATCCATGGGAAAATCTTATCCCATCCATTGTTCTGGTACTGAGCTCTTCGTCCATTATAAAGTGATCCACATCGCATCCTCAAAGGTTGTAGCAAATCAACTTGTAAGTCACCAAGGGTGTCGTAGTCAATGTTACCCACACTATATCAATCAGCGTCAAACTTGACGACTCCTAAATTTACCCAAACAAGTAGCTCCACACGGAGTCAAGCCCGTGGGTATCTCTGACATGATGACATGCTTCCTAGCCGGAAGCAAACTTATCTTAATTGACTACTCTTAGAAAATCCAAATGTAACGGTTACTCATAACCATAATGACTAGGCATACAGTCCAAGAAAAAAGAAATTAACCATACAAATAAAATCCTTGAACCTTAATATAAAGACATGAATGACATCTTGCTTAACTACCAAGTCTGGTAGTAAGGCAACTTGCTATACCGCTAAACCTACTCGCTTGGTGATTTCGATGGGTCCTACACGATTGGCTCTTACCACCATTATTGTTACAATGACGACTAACACTTCTATATGTAGTATCATCGGTATCATGCTCAGTGGGCTCCTAGGCTATCTCCTCCCATTCGCCAACTAGCACTACACCATCCTCAAACAACTGTGGAAGGTCGTTTCGTAAGTCATCCAGAGCATCGTACTCAATGTTTCCTACACTGTACCAGTCTTTGTCGATCTCGACACCCAAGTCTATCAACTCATAGAATGAGTAAATCCACATACAGTCCGAATCATTGGGTATCTGCACCATAACCTTGTATAGGAAAGCAAACTCTTTCTTAACCGACTATCCCCTTAACCAAAGAAGGAGTAGGTATACTGTCCAAGTATAATCTTGAGAAATCAAGAAACACTCTCAAGTCTCAAACAAATGCGGATAACAGTTCCGCATGTCCTACTCTGCTTCCCATGATGCTTCCTCAACACCATGATTATGCCACAATACCTTGACGATGGGAATCGTCTTGGTATGTAGCACTTGTTCCTTCCAACCCATGATCCTCACCGGCTTCTCGGTGTACATCAATCCTTCCTAGATCTTCAAAGGTTCGTACTCCACCACTAAGTCTAGATTAGCGATGTACTTCCTTAACATCGAGACATGAAAAACATCATGTGTTCCAACCAAGTCTTGGGGTAAGGCAACCTTGTATGCCAACCTCCCCACCTCTTGAGTGATCGAGGGCTTCCCTTCCTTTCCTTCCCAAATTGCATCACTCCCCTCATCAATGATATATTAAGGAACAAACGATCTCCTACTTCGAATTCCAAAGGTCATCTTTGGTTATCGGCATAACTCTTCTGGCAACCCTGGGCATCCTTTGTTTGATGGTAAGCACTTTGTCACAAGTACCTTGAATCATTTCAAGCCCCCACGTTTGTCTCTCTCCAACGTTGTACCAATACAAGGGCGACTTACACTTATGTCCATAAAGTGCTTCGTAAGGCGACATTCCAATAGTTGCTTGGTAGCTAATATTGTAAATAAACCCAATTAGCGGTAGATATGGAATCCAACTCTCCTTGAAGTCTAAGACACATGCTTAACCATTCATGCTATCGTAGTCCCTTTCTCCATTAACCAGAAAGTCATCATCCTATGAATCTAAGTCCTCAATAGACATCTATACCCGATAGCTCTTTAGTCCATTCATGCACAGAACGATTCTCTAGAATCTCTTTAGTTCATACGTAACCAAAAATCATGTAATCCATTCCCTTATGATCCAAACATAAACGATTCACTAATCGCTCTTTACCCCCATCATATAAAGTTCCAAGGTCAATAATATTATGCCTTAACATCCTTATAATGGGCAATTAACAAAATCATGAATTTTATCATCAACACATCGGAACAAGCACCATGCATTAATAAATCCTTAGGTAACGTTACACTCTTAGGTCCAAAACTCCAAATCAAGTGCAAGTACAAAACAAAATACAAGTAGTTAATATCTGAGTATATATCAAGTAACCTAGCTCCTAACTCCAAAACAATGTGAACTCACATGCCTTAAACAATTCTAGTGGTTACGCTTATCCTATGTTCTGCCATCATTTCCTTCTAGGCAGACTAGTACCATTTCTTTTGGATTGGCTACAATTTCGAACGAAGTGACCCACCTTACCACATCCATAGCACCAATTCTTCTTCAATCTACATTTCCCAAAATGCAGCTTGCCACACCTGTGGCACAAACGTCTCTGTTTCTTGTCAAACCGCGACTCTTGGGGTGTCATCCTCCTCGAGCTCCTCGAGTACTCCCGACAGAACTCTTCCTTGAATCGGGTCCACGTAATAGCCTCCTCACTTCCTAATTCCATCACTAGCGAGTTCGCATACCACCATCGCCTTGTTCCTCCAGAGAACTTGCAAGCCGTGTACTTGACTCTTTGCTCCTCAGTGCAGTCCATAACTCATACTAGTTCCTCCAAGTTCATGAGACAATCCTTTGCTTCTCCAGAGTTCAGGTTCCCATTGAACACAAGGAAATGATGCTCATAAAACTCCTTGAAAGAGCAACCTTTGTTTCCACTTGGAGTTCCTTCTCCTCGTACGTTAACCAAAGCCTCCACTAGAAGACTTGCCACAGTTTCCAATGCTTAAGTGGCGTCCAGAACGTTCCTCGTCTTTTCATCGGGCTAGGATGGTTCCTTTCTGTTGTGTCAATTTTAATAACTCGTAAGTGCACAAGTGCAAGGTCGATCCTACAGGGAATTGTGTTCTTGAAAGCAAATTTAAATCTAATTCAATTAAACCCTAACCTAGTTCCAAAATTTGAGAGATTGATTGTGTGAATGAAAATTAAAAGCATGAACAAATTAAAGTGAAAGTAGTCTATTGACGAAGCACTAGGGTTTCGAAATCCGCACTCACAAATTCATAGCAACATAGTTCCATGATCTATAATATTTCCCAAAGTTCTCACAAATAAATCTTAGGTATGTTTTACTTTTGCTTCAAAAAATTAATCAAAACATCCCATGTATCCATTCATTACCCAAATCACAAAAGAAATCCAATATCAATTAAATCATCAACTGTATCCATAAATCACAAGAAGATATCCAATATTCATCAAAACATCAATTGTATCCAAAGAATAAATCACAAGGGAAATCCAATTTTGAACAAAGAAAACCAAGCAATCAATTGTATTGAATTATCTCAAATCATCAGATGTATCCTTGAATCACAAAAGATATCCAAGAATCATTCAACACAATTGATTTGAAGTAAAACAATAGGGAAATCAAATCATTAAATTGGAAAATACTACATAGATGAAACAACGTTGCTAATCATAATTGAGGCTTCATCCTCAACCTTAGTTGATGGTTTAGCCTCTCATGGTATTGAAAGACAAAACAAGATTAATGGAATTCATGACAAAATTTGAGTACTTACAAGTTTAAAAGCCCAAAATTGAGATCCAAAAGTTAGGAATCCCTAAAGCTCTCTTCTTTCTCCTATGAAATTTCGTAATTCATAGCCTCTTAAACTAATATGATATTCTTCTATTTATAGGCTTAAAAACTAGGGTTTACAAAGGAATTAGAGTAAAAAAGGCACCAGGTCAGACAAATCTGCTCGATCGCAAACTTGTTGCGCTTGAGCATACTCGAACATACAGATTCCTCCAATCGTGCAGGCATGCTTGCGCACTGGGGCTTGACTTAGGCGTGGCTACGCTCGATCGCATCTGTGCTGGGCTCAAGCCTATATGCACTCGAGCATAGAGACTTGCGCTCGATCCCACGTCCATTGGCAGCTTTTCTTCAAAGTATGCAACTTTCATAAAAAACCCGCAGTTTTCCCTTAGCAACCTACAAAACACTTAAAACACAGCACTAACTCAGAACATTAGATTATAACGCAGTTAAAGGATTAACAAATGTAAATTAAGGGGTCTAAATATGCAATATTTGGCACACATCACTTACCATCGTTGCTCCCAATGACGTCATGTCTTGGTCGCAATGACATCTCTGCTGTCACAATGATCATCAGACCCTACTTGAAAGCGCTACCTCAAGCCTCTCTTAAAATGTCAAACCTAGTCGCAAACCTATCCTTACTAAGGGCCTAAACTATTACCATCTCATCCAACGTCCTAGTGTAGATCCAAGCTTAAGACCATATGTAACTACCTTAGTGTAGATCGTTCCTAATCTCCAAAGTTACATCATCAAAATGGTCCTAGTCTCGACTTCAATACCATATCGAATTCCTAAAATCCTGAAGTCCAATATCCTCAAGATCATTAGGTATCAAGATTCAAAACTCTATCCCTTGTATACATTTAATCCATCCTATGCTCTAGTAGATCATTTCCTAGCACCTAATCGATCAGTTCCTATAGTCCGCGGAGCAAATGCTCTGATAAATCATGACCTAATACTTAACAGATCCATTGCTATGGTCAGAAGAGCAACTGCTCTGATACCAACTGTAACACCCCAGAAATTAATTAACTGGTAATGAATTCCACGGTTCGTCTCCCAAGCTTATCCCGTAAGGAACAAGACTCAGGGATCTATACTCCTGAAAAGGGATGATACTAAACAGCGAAAACATTAAGATTCTATAAACATTAATCATTACAACCTGAGTATCTATCAAGGGTCATCAAAGTAGCCGAAATCACACTATACATATCATCGTCACAAGGGATTCATTCTATACCTTAAATAGTAAGCATGCATCAAAGCTCTTAAGTCTACAACATCACCTTAAAAATACTAGCCCCTATAAGCACCCGCTAAAGCTCGCAATAAGTCCTCAAGCATCTCCCGGATCAAATTCTCCAAGATAATCGGATGCTTCGCGGTATCCATTTTCTTCTAAACTATCTATAATATCATAGTTGTACATATGGAGAAAAAGGGGAAGTAATGCAAAGGTAAGTCCGACGACTTAGTGAGTATGAACGCACATGACGTACCAATTATTAAATGGTGAACTCAATTGTTTATAAAGCACATGCAGCATTATGGGGTGACAGTTTATCATGGATAATATATACTATAATATGAGAATCATATCATAGTTCAACAGTATGGTCTACCCGAGATATTACCCCTTTTCGGCAAGGTTGGCACTGTCCCGGGGGACTTGTAATACAATGTCAGTGCCCCGACCATTGTATGCTACCGTCCACCACTAGTAGCTCGACCAAGTTCGACCTCGAATGGCCCACACTACTAGTGATGTATATCATGTAGTGACCAACCATTTGACAATGGTTGCGCCGGTCACGAAAACCAATGAATCCAAGGCCCACACACACACATTTGACCGTAAAGTTGACCTATATAGTAAGCCCATGGCCGTTATCCCGCACATACCAGTGTACCATATCATATGATGCAATTAATCTTATCTGTCTTTTACATCCATGCTTTTACAAGTCTCATTATTATCTTATTAATCAACATACATTTTCACAAAAGAGTGTTCATAGTAGTTCCAAAATTTATTTCATGCGAGTTGTAAATAAGCATGTTTGATATATATAAAATAGACATGCAATGCGAGAAAAGTAACTACAAGCATCCATTTGAGTTTGTACTCACTCGGGTTGTAAGGCTCCTCCATAAAATCTCCTTGAGGCTCCATAACCTTGAATACTAAGAAAAGACTTGTCATTAGTTCTAAACCCAAGGTAAAACGAACCTAAAACATAAAATAGGGCCGATAGAATGTCGAGCCGAGATGACGTTTCGCGGAACATCTCTGGGCGAGTGTTCGACAAGAGAAGTTTAGGTGGAACTTCATTTGGTCCAATGCTCTCTCGAGCCTCCTCAACCGGTCCTAAGGCTAAAAAGAGTTTCTAACACTTCCTAACCCAAAGCAACACCTCCATGCATAAAGAAATACGTCTAACAAAAAGGAAAAGCTAAACCAAGCTTAAATCTAGATCAAAGACAACTACCTAACTAAAAGCTCAAACCAATAATAAGCTAGCATAACAACTAAGTAAGGAACAAGCTAGGCTTAGAAGGTTACCTCCTTGAAACAAAACCTCCAAGAAATCTCTCCTTCTCCTCCAAGAACACCAAGGAAACACTCAAAAGCTTGCTCAACACTCAACTTCTAGAGGCAACATGGCAAAAATAGGCTTAAGGGGTCAAATGGGGGTGGGGTGTTTATAGGGGAAAGTGGCTGAGGGAAAAATGGGAAATTCTCCGAAAAGGGACGAGTGCTCGTGTGCTGTTCACAACGGGCCAAAAATGCTTTTTAGGTCTAGTAGGAAAAGTTCTGAAAAGGTTCGAGCGCTCGGGTGGTCCATCGTCGAGCGCTCGTGTACTGTAGAACAGGGGGTTCAAAGTTGCAAGTGACACACGCGCAGGTAAAAACCAGTGGTCAACAAAAGGTTAACGAGCGCTCGTGTGGTCCCCCATGCGAGCGTTCATCCACTGTAGCTTTGAAATTTCAAAAAGCCCTCTAGGTGTCCTTAGTGAGCCAAAGTCTAATTAACCCTCTAATCAATCTGTCCTAAGCCTAATTAATTATTTTGGGTCACAACACAATATGTTTCCCCAAAATCATAATTAATGGCAATGATTAAAGAGGCAATATGTTTTCACAAAATAAAAAATAATGGCAATGGTTAAGGAGGCAATAGCAACAACTAGCAAGATATAGCAACCAACATAATATATCACAGACTCACAGTGATGTAGTTCCAGAACCAACATAAACAAAAATAAACCAAAGACAACCCAACATATCAAAAAAATATCAAAGGGGCTGTATGATTAAATCTCATCACTACCACAGGACAACATCAGAAGTCTAGGACTCCAATCTATCAAAAAGAAAAGAAACCAGCTTTGAAAACCTGTAAAAACACTAAAAAAAAATATTAGTTAAATTTTACTCCCTTGCATTATTTACACAAGTTCTATATACTTGGTAAAAATGTCAAGGATTTAATAAACCAATTTGATGTGCCTAAATCATTGAAAAAAAAAAAAAAGAATTCATACATTAACTCATCATCAAATCTTTGTGTCTTCAAGTTCAACAAAATAATATAGCACAAGATATTCAAGTATTCAACAAATAACATTGTCCAAATCTCCATGACTCCAAGATAATCCGGATCACCCCCCCCCCCCCCCCCCGAAAAAAAAAGGGTAGGCATAGGCAGTTATAAAAATATACAACAGTCAGAGCAGCAGCCAACGGTTATAAATAAGACTTCAAAAAACTGTAAAGGGCCAAGGCAGAGATTAAAGAACAATAACAACTGGGAAAAAAAATACACTTTACGCTCTTGAAATATCCATGTATTTGCGTTTTGGTGCCCAATGTTTAAAAAGTGACAAAAGAGCCCCACAATGTCTTTGGCGTTGGGAAAAAAAACCATCCATCTATGAAATTCGTCTATTTGGGCTACGCGACCTTTTATTAACAAAACTTTCGAAAATGACCTCATGGGGGGAAGGGGTTAAAGTGTAAACATAAATGACTTTGGGGGGTAAAGTCTAAACAAAAAAAATAAATAAATAAAGCTTATGTAAAAAATAATAAAAGAAATTAACCGAATGAGAAACCGTTTGAGAAAACTCAAAGTGGTCATTCCCGATTTATAGACATCTGGAATCACCTTGCAGCAGAAAAAATTCATTCCCTTTGGTGCAAGAGAAGGAAAGATTGGTGCTTCAAGTTTAAAGTACCACCGTTTGGCTAAAGACGTTAAACTTAGCTCTCATGGGAGGCACCCCATAGTTTATCTTTTTATTTTGTTTAAGTTGTTTTCAGTTAATCTTTTTAGTTATATTTGTTTTTTTTAACTTGTCTTTATTTTTCTTATTTTGCAGGGACAAGTGTGCTTCAATTCAAGTTTGGGGGTGTGCTTTGAGCCATGCTTTCCAAGACGATGTTGTCCATCTCTCGGGTACACTCTTTCCTTAATTTAGACACATTGGGGACAATGTATCATTTAAGTTTGGGGGTATGGGCACACATGTTGTTTACACACACTTTGTCTCAATTTCATGTTATTTGTTTTGTTGTTTGTTTGTTTAAAAAAAAAAAAAAAAAAAAATTATGCATGTTCATGTTTGCCCAAAAATTTTAAGTTAATCTGAAAGAATTGTGGCTTGAATTCATCAGTGAGCTTAAAATTTTGAACACATGATTTGATGAGAGAATTTGTTAGTTTGATTACTTGTTTAGGACAGTTGAAAAATCACATGTTTGATCTAATCACACAAGCACATTAGCACATAATTTGTGAGGTATGACTTGAGGTCTGATGTGTGTGTTTCTGTATCTTGGGTAAATTGGATGACTTATTAGATGGATACTTTGGCATATATATGAAAAAAAAAAAGAGAAATAAATAAATAAATGATCATTGATAAGCTTTTCACTGAGTAATTAGACCTCTTGCCTCAAAGCATTGAGTATTCACGTCAAAAGGTGAAAATTTTTGATTTGATTGATGTCTGGGTTAATTTGGTTTTATAACCTTTTTGACTTGAGTTAGTAAGTCCTTAGGGGTGTCTCTACACCTAATGCCCTAAAACCATATGGTTTGGGAGTCATTGACTTAACACTCGTTACATGGGTCAATTAGAAAACTTAAGGGAACCAAACATTGCACAACCTGACTAAAGAAGAAAAAAAAAAAAAAAAAAAAAAAAGAGAAAAGAAGAAAAGAAATATGCCATTGTTGTTCATTCCAATAGGGATTTCAGTGAATTTTGAGATATGGAGACATTTCACATTGGAAAGATTTGGAAGCCTCATAATTTTGTGCTAGTTCACCTTACACTGTTTTCAAACTTGTGATGTTTTAACATGTCCTTTGTAAGTAATTGCACTTTGAGATTCCATTTCATTGTGAAGATGGGGTTCATCTTTTTAAGCTTGTTAATGAATGAAAATCATGATCTTGAAATGATGTTTTAATTTTTGGAATGACATGAACTGTGCATGATGTTTGTGAGTAACATTTCTGGAAAACCCTCACGAGACTTCACTCGTCCTCTAGGAAATTCCTAGAGGTTTAAAAGGCTTGTTGCATATGCTAAATGCAATCGTACATCCCGCGAAAGATGGATTTTTCTTTTTAATTTCTGTTTTTCATCTTGTTTGTAGTTTTGTATTGCTAAGGGACTAGCAATATGTAAGTTTGAGGGTGTGTTAAGTGCTAAAATATTCATATTTTTAGCCCTTAACTTACATGTTTTAATCCTTTAGTTTTAGTTAATTTATGTCATTTTAGCTCTTTTATGTGTTTTCCTTGATTTTGTAGGTCGTTGGAAGAAAAAGAAGCAATCCCAGAAGTTTTGGACTTAAAATTGGAAGGCTCTGGTAGTGCGATTAATCGCAGGGGAGCTGCGATCGAGCGCACTACAGGCGAGGACCACAACACGCAAGGCATCCGCGATCGAGCGCCAACATAAGAGGATCAAATGCAAACCTGCGATCGATCGCACACGGGTTGCGATTGAGCCCCACCGTGCATGATGGCCAAGTCAGCCGCCAGCCTTAATATGGAAATTGCAACTTTTAGGGTTTTATAACTTAATGCGAACTAGGGCTCAAACCCTACGATTTTTAGGGTTTCTAGAGTATTCCTAAAGCCTATAAATAGAACCTTAAGCCTCTAGAAAAAAATATACTTTGGAAGGAGAGGAATTGGAGCTCTTTAAGTTCAAGTTTCAGGTTTATTCTTTTCTTTTCTTCTATTTTATTTTATGAAGATGTTTAGCATTAAACTTATGTGTAACTAATTTATTTATTAGGGCTAGATTGAAGCCCTAGGTATGTTTAGTTAATATTCAATATTGGTACCTTTGTGATGGTCATGTGATGGTATCTAACTTAATTAATTCCTGCTTTCATGAATTCCTCATATGTGTGTGCCTGATCAACATATGCATGTGGTATGAACTAGTTAGTTAAATCAATTTGGATGACTGAGTCCTGGGTTTAATAAAAGTAACAAAAGAAATTCACACAGGGTTCTTGGGTTAATCAAAATGGGGAACCGGGAGTAGACACCCATGCCCTAGGCCTCATGTGTTTGTCGATTTTTATAGTTTTATGGTCTCTTAAAGAACAACTTAGTAGACACCCATGTTAAATCCTTTAAGAAAGAAAAGAATTAAAGTAGACACCCATGCCTAATTCGTTGCTTAGGGAAATCAATAGCTTAAGGAGTAGACACTTATGCCCTTAGGTTGACAAACATTAGATATTCATAACATGATCAAAGCATTGGCATATTGACATATTATCTAAATATAACCTAGTGGTGGATATCAAAGCCCTACATTACCAAATCAAAATTCAATCTTTGTTTTGTTCTACTTTTGGAATTAATTTTAAGCAAAATTAGCAATCCTGGTGGGAATGACCCTGTACTTGCACCCTATACTACTATGTTGACCTCGTGCACTTGCAGGTAAAAAATACAATTATTTGCCTATTAATTTAGGTAGGTATTTGTAACAACAATACCCTAGAAACCTTAGAAACTCTTGTAAAGTCAGAGGTCTAAGTCCTATTACATGTGAGTCTGGCCGCATGTCTCTTTGCTCCAGCGCACGAGTACGCTCGATCGTAGCCCGTGTGCTCTCGACTGCGGCCCTGCGATCGATCGTGTGTCTTCTGCACTCGATCGCAGATGCGATTGGGCCTTCTTCTTGTTCGCGCGAGTGCACGCCTTGCGCTCGCTTCTTGGCTTGGATGCTTGGGCGCTGGTGTGCTCGAGCACAGGACTAGTGCGATTGATCGCACTGTCAAGAGATTGGTCTAAAACCTCTAGCTTTTCCCTATTTTGTCTTTTATGCTCGAACTTTCCAGAAGTGCTTCCTTTTCTTCTAAAAACCTATAAAACAAAAAAAATACAATAAGGAAATAAAATTGCTCAAACTAACAAAACTAAAGAATTAACAAGTATAAATTAAGGGGCTAAAATACATATATTTTAGCACGTATCAACCTAGATGGAGGCTTAGAGATTGAGGACGATGGTCGCTTTTACTAGTTTTGTTGGTTGATAGATCATCTGCTGCAGGATTGATGCTTGCCTCTGAGGAGCAAGTCTCATATATGTTAATTGCTTTTATTATATATTATGATGTGTGAACTTGATAAATATTACTAAGTTGATTTGGTGCCGCATGTGGCACGTACTTGGTACATCTAGTGTGTGCATGTTTTGTAATGAAAACTATATTTATACTTTCCTATTAAATAATGTATCACCTTGAGGTATTTCAGCCAGCTCGTCTGTTGTGCAAGTTATTCCTAAGTTATATATATATATATATATATATATATATATATATATATATATATATATATATATATAACGACAGAGTCCTTCTGAGGTTGTTGAACCAGCAAAAGAATTCCTTCGTTCGTTAATCAACAGGGGACGTTCAATTCTGTTTGAATATCCCAAATCAGTAAAATTGATTTTAACAGATCCATCCATATACTGTTGGATGTAATCAAGATTAGAGGCATCGTTAACTACTCGAGAAGGTTTTGCAACACCTTCCAAAAGCCATTCGTTGGGGAGGTTAATCTCAGCCCATCGAATCATTTTTGGAGTTTTAATATGAGCATTCTGAGTAGAACTTTGAATCAACAGGGTTCTGGAAAGATCTTCAGAGGAAAACAGATATTGAGAAAAAGGAAGAGTAATCCATGGGAAAGATAAGACAATGGGTTGATTAAATTGACAAAATGGGTTTTTTTTCAGAAACAGAGATAGGGAGATGCTTATTTCTTTTTAAATCAACCATATCTTTCCTGATGTTACGAATCTCGTATTTCAAATCTGAGACTGTAACTACTTTGGATTTTTGTTTTGAAAATTTTCCCAAAGTGTTTTCAGGAGATGTTTTAGCATTGTTTTGTTCTTCTGGCTTGGTTAGAACAGAACAAGTACTAATACAATTATGGTTAATTTCACCAGGAAAAGCAGACCTAAAATAGAATGCCATATTACCTTGTTCAACAAGAAATTTGTTAATGATGCTCTTGCGAAAAAATACAGATTTTTGCATATTGGTTCTGTCCAAGTTGCAGTCAAGCCTTTGACTCGACTCGGTATTAATGCTTCTGTTTTGCTTTGTTTAAGAGATGCTAGGTTTCTTGATTTTAAAACCAGCATAATTGGCATGATTCAGTCATCATTATTTGGTGGTCCTGTCTACTTTGATGTTTTCCCCAACATGTCTCTCTTTTTAACTGATGTTCATATTCTGAAAGCTCTAACGCTGAATATACTCACATCAGGATATAATATGGAAGAAGGTAGCCATTCTATTGCTATCATCTACCGTATTTATTACAAATTGATGAAAACAAATCTGGATCCTAGAGCTGTAATTAAGAATCCAGGCGAATCGACTCTGTTGATTCAAAGTTCTACTCAGAATGCTCATATTAAAACTCCAAAAATGATTCGATGGGCTGAGATTGACCTCCCCAACGAATGGCTGAGATTGACCTCCCCAAGGAAATCAAGGGGAATAAGATCGCAACTTTTATGGCTTTGATACCAAGGGGGGGATGGAAGCGCAGTATGCATATAGATGCAGGGGTGAGGGGATGGTGGGGGTAATAGAATGCAGAAAATAAGCAGTTGTAAATCAAAGCAGTAGAACCGTCCAAAGTGGCGGTATGACAATTGTATAATCAAAATAAACAACTGAAATTAAAAGCAGTTGATAAAATTAACTCAAAAAATAATAATCGTTATAGATTATATATATAACTTAGGAATAACTTGCACAACAGACGAGCTGGTTGAAATACCTCAAGGTATATATATATATATATATATATATATATATATATATATATATATATATATATATATTTTGCTATGAGATTGTATCTCTGATGTAGCAACATCGCGTGGAAATAGGGGTTTCTGCTTACGATTTTAGAGGTTTAAATATGGCGGTATTACACGCCTAAACAGTATGATAAGTCTTTGTGAGCCGACCTCGTGTGGTAGGCTAAAAGTCCAGATAATACAAGCCATCCCTCAAGCTAACACTGTCAATCATCCTCCCCATGACTAGGTCCTAAAAGAAGCAATAATGAGAATAAAAAATTACTTGACAATTCAACTCGAAGGTAATATGAGCAATAGACATTAGATCAGCAAAATCAGATACATGAAGGACATTGAGTAAGGTTATAGAGGGTGTGACAAAAATAGATCCTCTACCTGACACTAGCAACGGAGAGCCGTCAGCTATTTTAATTTTTTCTCTGCCTCAACAAGAGCTATATGATGAAAATAAAGGGGATGTACCAGTCATGTGATCAGAGGCACTAGAGTCAATGACCCAAAGATCGTCATAATTGGAGGGAGTAGCAGATGCATTGAGAGGGAGTAGCAGATGCATTGAGAGCAATAGCTAAATTACCTGTATGAGGAAAGGAGGAGGATGCAGGAGCAGGTGTGTCCAATAGAGACATAAGTCGATGGAGTGCAAAATGGGGTAGCCACCCCATAGAATTTTCATTTTTTTTTTTTTTTAGGTTTAATTTTTTTTTATTATTATTTTTTTTAATTTTTTCAATTTTTAGGACACGTGTTGCGATATAAACGTAGATGACATAGACTTCCGTTAATTGGGACTGACGGAAACTAACGGAGGTAGTGATTTCGTCTTTTCCCATATGTGAGGTACCAGATTTGTCATATTTTAGAACCTATGGGAAAAAATAAAAACATTAAAACCGAGTTACCAAAAAAGTTATTAACCCTTAATTATATAGTATTTGTTACTATTGACTATATATTGTTATTTGTTACTTAATAAGAAATATACGAATTGAGCCTAATAAGCGAATCAATCCTTATACGCGCTTGCTCACAATCTTACTCACGAGCCTAACGAGTCAAGCCAAATTTGTATTTGTTTAATATTCAAGCCAAGATTTACATTAAAAAATGACTCATTTAATAATCGAGTCGAACATAAATCAGGATTATATGAGTCGATCTCGGTTACGCTTGCAAGCCGCTTCGCGCACTTACACCCCTACTAGTCCATCTATTTTGTAAATTTATCATTGAATGTGTGAGACCCACATGTAGGTCCCATAAATTTAATGATGAATTTATGACAAAAAATGTGTAACAGAGAATGAAAACAAATATTTTTTTAATATAAAGATACTGAAAAAAAAAAAAAGAAAAAAAAAAAGAAAAAAGGTGTAGCCCGTAAGGGGATCAATTGGTTAGAGACCATGTCTTATGAAACAAATGTTATTAGTTCGAATCATTTCTCACTCTTTTTGTGCAGACATGTAAATAATAATAATAATAAGAAGAAGAGTAATAATAATAATAAAAGTAGTTGTGATACCCTCACTCATTCCTCTCATTTTTAGTATTTCTTTTTCCATCCACTACACAAAGGCGTTGCGCCACATGTGCACAAAAAATGCCAGCATTAGTTGTAGGGTTTAAGCCAAAGTCCAAACCCCTCTTCCCTCCCCCATTTCCTTTTGCCAAAACCAAAAATCAGTGAGAAAGAAAATGGCGAACTCAATGGCAACGCTGTCGCGGAGGCTGTGCCGCTCTCTGCTCCCAAGCGCTAAGCCGGCCTCCCATTACCTCTCCTCTATGTCCTTCTCCACCGACAACCTCTCCGACTTGGACGAGTCCGAGAAGGCAGCCCTCAACTCCGACCCAGACTCAGACCCCCCATTGTCTCAGCAATCTTCGCCATCACAGCCACCAAAAGAACGCACGGTGTACGATCACCCCCTCGAGAACGGCCTCGATGTTGGCATCTATAAGGTACGTTCACTCACGCCCTATCGCTATACTTCTTCTCACTCCTCACCCTTTTGCTTCTTCTTTTCCGTTTTCGTTCTGAATTTTAGGTTTTTCTTTTTTTTTTTTAATTTTTTTTATTGGTGGGTAATGGGTTAGGCTTTTTTCTTAATTATGAGGTGCATTGATTCGCTTGGTTTTCCTTATTTTCTTTGTCGAACAAGCTACCTTATTTATAGCAAGTGTGGTCAGGGAGGTTTTTGATCGATTGGAACTTGTTGGGAACTGAAAAACTGGTTTGGGTTTTCGATTGGTGATGTGGGGTGGGGGGTTTTGTAGGCCATATTGGTGGGGCAGGTGGGGCAGAAGCCGTTGCAGAAGAAGCTGAAGAGTGGGATGACGTTGACGATGTTGTCGATTGGGACCGGTGGGATTCGCAACAACCGGAGGCCATTGGACCACGAGGATCCGAGAGAGTACGCCAATCGGTGCGCGGTACAATGGCATCGGGTTTCCATTTATCCGGATCGGGTGGGCAGGGTTGTCGTGAAGAATGTTGTACCTGGGTGAGCCATTCGTTTCTTTTTGGGTCTACCCATTTTTTCTTAATCATTTTATTTATATCATCACAGAAGCAGTAAATAATGGTCCTTTTTGGTAGAAATACTGTGTATATTAGGTGTTCTGAATATCTCTTAATATTATAGACAAGTTCAGTGCAGTGACTGGATAATTTTAGTGTCTATTGTGCTAGTGGGATTGCAGTATAAGGCATTGGAATTTGACTGAATTGTTGGAATTATTAGAGATTGCTTTGTATCAAAATTTGGGCATCTGTGTCGGCTGTCCAATTTGATGAAAATTGAGATGGTGGTGAGAAAACTGGTTATTGGAAATTGGGTTGTCGATGACTATATGTTGCAGATAATTTTATTAGAGATTGCTTTGTATCAAAATTTGGGCATCTGTGTCGGCTGTCCAATTTGATGAAAATTGAGATGGTGGTGAGAAAACTGGTTATTGGAAATTGGGTTGTCGATGACTATATGTTGCAGACACTTTTTTTTCCTGTCTGTTGGGTTTTAGATTTGTAGTTGCTATTTTGCGAAACGGTCTTAATTATATGGCACCATTTGGGAAACATTGTTGAATTACCATCCGACTATTTGAATTGCACATTTTATTTGGACAACCAAAAAGTACTTTGACAAAGCTAACAAGACAGGGCTTGTGTGTTCCATATATCTTGTTATGGTTGTCTAGTCATCAGTGAGTACCTTGATTTTTGAGTCGGTCTTGAAAGAGAACTGAGTCTGAGTGGTTGGAAAGAAGGGTATGCTTTGAATTCGGCTTATGTGCAGTAGTTGAAACTACAGAACATCTGCTGTAAGAACATTCAAGGTCCAGATGTAACCAAAGTCTTTTTTAACTTAAACTTTTTCTTTTTTGAACCAACCTTGTATTGTAGTTGGAATTAGACAGACTGAGGCGTAAAAGAGAACTAGAGAGAGAAAGAGAGAGAGAGAACTATGGAACTGAGCGAGACCAAGAACTTGATAGAGAGAATGTGTGAATCTCTTAAGAGCAAATGGCTCTATCCTTCTTGTTGTCTTGGGCAAAACAGAGAGGCGTAGTGGCTAAAAAGTTGTATGGACAGAGAGAACTATGCTGTATCTTCTCTCTCTCTCTCTCTCTCTCTCTCTAGTTCTCTGTTTAGCCACAGTCTGTCTGATCCCCAACTGCAGTACAAGGTTTGGTTGAAAACAATGACGTTTAAGTTAAAAAAACTTTGGTTACATCTGGGCTGTCAAATTTTTTTTACAGCAGATGTGCTGTACTTTTAACTACAGCACATAAGGTGGATCCTTGTGCTTTTTTCTATTACACATTTACAGCTATGCCTATGAATGCTAAGTCAAGTGCATACGATTCTACTTAATAGTGTAAGATAAATTCCACCAGAAGTAGATGAAAAACATTTCTCAAGAAAACCTTGAATTTTTTTTTTAAAGTAAACCTTGATGTTGTTGTTCATGCAATCAATGACCTCTTTACTTAGCCATAGTTATAAATTAAAAAAATTTTAATGCCAACTCAGCTGAGAAGATAGCCGTGAGTAGGCAAAAATAATAGACTTGCTTTTCTTTTGCCCCCCTCCCTTTAACCTAGAAGATATAGATTGTTCTCATTTAAATGACATGGGGTTTTCCTGAGACGATAACCAAGCAAATTTTGCCTGTTCAAGATTTTTCTGCATGTAGGCCTCTTGTGCATGAGTTCCTAAACCTTAAAGAGTTTTGCTTGTTTTGGATCCTTAATAAGTGGAACACTTAACCAAGTGTGTTGGTACCTAGGGTTGCCTCAACAGGCAGTTAGGTATGCTCTCTACATTGATGCCCAAGATTCAAATCTCTTGAATGACCTAGTGCTTGGGTGTAGGACAACACAAGTGTTTGGGATTTACCCGTGCATTTCTGCAGCATAATCTTGTGGTTAGCTGCTTAGGGAGTTTATTCTCATTATCCAAAAAAGAGAAAAAAGAAAAAGGAGAAATTTGGAGTATTCTTTTGTTGTTTGTTTCTGGTCTTATGCATGATCTGCTTCCCCAAATTTCTTGTTTTTTTGTTCATCTCTGAGTTTATTGTAGATCATCTCTATTTCTGATTCCGTTAATAATGATATTTTGTTTATTGTAGTTCGATTCTATATTTGGAGGGGAATCTTGAGACCAAAATCTTCACTGATCCAGTGACTGGTCTTGTTCGACGTGTAAGAGAGATTGCGATTCGCCGCAATGGTATACATTACTTCATCCACTCTCTTTGACACAAGATACTTGGAAATGTTTTTGTTGCATATTTATGAAATAATTTGTAGTTTCTAGTCATAAATGCATGTTTTGATTGTTGATGGGCATGCCGCTTTCCTTTTGTTTCTCTGTTTCTCGGCCCGTCAAAGAAAAAAAAAAAGAAGAGTTTCTCTATGAATTATATATGATGGATGTTTGTTTTGTGGACTTTGCAGGTCGCATTGTGTTTTTAGGTAAGGGGGATGATGCACAGCAACCATCAGAATCGGAATTTAAAGGTGTTGGGTATTACTGAAAGTGTTGCTCAAGTGTTGGAATCAGCAAAGGTTTATTTGACAGAAACCAATTTTTGAGGCCTGTAATTATGTGTTCATTTTTGGTTTTGAAATAGCCAGGATGGAGGAAGAAAACTTGAAGCAAGCGCCTTTATTTGTCACGCTCTGTTTTGGATGCCATGATGGGTTGGGAAATTAAATAATTTATTTGTCAATCCATCATTTCCATCATCTTCAGATGAAATGATGTTGTGAGAGAAGTTCACCTTCTACTTCCTTTCCTTTTTTTTTCTTTTTTTTTTCTGAGCGAAGTTCACCTTCTACTTGATTGTCATATTTCATGTCTGGATTTTTATAATTTCATGAAGATATTCAATGCTTCTTCCTTTTTCTTTTTCTTTTTTTTTTTTTTTTTTTTTTTATTATTATATATATATATATATATATATATATATATAGCCCAGATAGGTCTATCAAGGGCACCTCCATTGCTCTGCAATGAATTTCCACAAAAGTATATGAGCGAGTAGGCTTCCAAGACCAAGAACCATTGCTCAGTACTGTCGATAATTTGGCATCAAGAGAACTATGAGCATCATACATGATTATGTAACCATATGTGCGGCCTTTGAAAAGGCTTGAATTGTTTATAATTCTTTTGAGATTATTAATTGATTCAGTGTCTACCGTTACTATTTATGTAGTACTGTTATCATTTGCGCTTTGTTCTTAGGGTGCTTATCTTTTTATGGTTATTCGATCCTTTGTAATCATTTTTTAATTAAAATAATAATAATAATAATAAAAAAAATATATATATATATATATAACCATATCTCTCAATAAAACTCTAGCAGGGTGCCAATTATTTTTTAATTTTTAATTTTTTTTGAAGTACATTACATTACAAAAGGGAGGAGAACAACTAAACAAAAAGCTGAAAAATGGGCTCTCCAATAACAAATTTAAAACGGAATAAATATTGTCGAAATTAAAAACAAAAAATAGGCAATGAATCTAATAATGATTTTAGGAACCGTAAAAGAACCCGAACCTCTAGGTGAGCTGTTGGGTTGTAAGCTAAGCTAGACATTGGGATGGTAAATGTTGGTTTGGTAAATTGGACATTTGAGGGTTCTAATTCATAAATTTTTTCAACAAGGAGAAAAATTCCTTCATGTTTCGGATGGTAGCTTTTGGATGTAAGAGGTTTGGCTAGAATGGACGATATTGCTTTAATTTGTACTGTTCATTTTAAATGAAGGGTTCAGATTTTTTTAGGACACTTTATTTTATTTTTTTGTTTTTAAATTGAATAAGGAAAAAAGTTACCGAGAGATTTTGTTAGAACTTGAGGTTACTAAATTAAGATGTGTTTAGTGTTATTTTCCTAGACATTAGTTACGATTGAATATGTGGGATTCACATGCCTATCTCTTGCACGTATATAAACAAGAAATTGGCAAAAGATAAAACCAAACATTGGTTACGAGAAATTACACAATTCTTGAGCTGGAAATGAGGGATTGTGTTTCAAATCTGAAGATGGCCCACAGAAAAGGTGTCAAAACTACAAGTGTGCATATTCCTAAAGCATATGGATTGGCTTTGTTCCTTTCTTATCCACGAAATCTCTTCCCAGACTTTCTCATGCCATTAAAAAAGTCTTCCAAATTAGTGAAGGGAAGATAGATACAAAGCTAGCAGAAATGTTACCTTCTCCTAAATTCCTGCAATCCCCCTCTCAATTCCTTCATCCTCCAATACCACCACCGCCGTCAGCTCCACAACTTCAAAGCACACCCACTCCCACTTCTTCTCCCAATATCACCAAGCAATGCTGCAAATCCTCTCGGAGAGAGCTTGCAATTGGCAGCAGCACTTCTTTGTTACTTCTCCCATTCCTCCTGTCCAAGGCACAAGCTGAAGAAAACATGGCAAAGGACACCAATAACACAAGTGAAGGACAAGAAGGAAACTCCAACACCTCTCCCAGCTGCACCAACATAAAACCAACAAGGAAAGCATTCCTTGACATATCCATTGATGGAGAACCCGTCGGCCGCATCGTTATCGGGCTCTATGGAGACAATGCCCCAGCTGGAGCAGCCAGATTCAGTAGTCTTGTAAGTGGAGCTGCTGGAATAAGCTACAGAAGGAAAGAGTTCATTAAGATCATGCCCAATTATGTGCAGCATGGTGGGGTAAGATCCTATGGTGTGGATGCTGAGCTTGCAAAGAGTACGGGAAGCGAATTGGCAGCTCAAAATCTCAGTGATGAATGGCAGAGAATGTATGAAGAGTGCCCAGGGACTAAGAACTTGGCAGGAACTGTGAGCATCATTGTGAGAGATCCTTCAAAACCGCCTCCAAAATTGAAGTTGGTGGCACGGAAAGGGAAGCTTGAGATTGATGAGGAGGAGGTCGGAGCCAACCCGAATGGAACGGAGTTTGTGATCGCCACAAAGGATTCACCGGAGCTGGATGCGTCGGCTTTAGTTGTTGGAAGAGTCTTGGGAGGAATGGAGGTTGTGGAGAGGATTGGACAGGTGAAGACTGTGAATGAGAATACTGCTTCTCCGTATTTCAGGTAAGCTTACAATCTGCTTGATTCTCATACTATTTCATTTTTGCTCTTTCTCTACACAATTTTTGTTGACCGATTAAAACATACATATGATTGATAATTTTTTATGACTTACGAACTTAATACGAAATTAAAATGTTCAAGTTAAAGAGTTTGATCTGTTTAATTAAATGGGTCATATTAGGATTGACGTACATAGTCTTACATTCATGCATCGACATGACCCGAACCCGATAAGCGAGATAATAGCCGACAGTTTTTAACATAACCCATGAATTCAACACAAATCAAATACAAAATTAGAGGGTTAAAGTTTAGGAGATTGACCCGATTAATTAAATAGATCAGGTTAAAATTGACCTATATAATTAAGAGTGAAAATACGGTTAGTAAAATTACCTAACTGCCTTTTATGGTAATATGATAATACCCTACCACATACGACATCATTTCTAAATTTTTATATACAGTTAAACACAAAAATGACATCGTTTCATATAGATAGGCAGTTAGTAATTTTTTCTAACCGCCTTCAAAAGTGGTTAGCAGTGCGGTGTTGATAACCACCCGTCTTTTCACCCCTATATATAGTCTTACATCCATACCAACTCAATACGCAAACACAAATTTCTTACCCCTACTAAAACCCACTCTTCTCTGCAAACTGCATTGCTTCAATGTATTTTTATCACTTTCATTTATATATACATGTATCAACTATCAACTTGTGTCTGCTGAACAGGGTGGCCAAGCTGATAGGAGATAAGAGGGCAGTCGTGGCAGAAAGAGGCTTCAACCGTCCATACTCAAAGGTGGTTGTCACAAATTGCGGCTTAATAGAGTAGAGCATTGATTGCCGTTCCTAGTAAACCCATTTCTGCTATACCATTTTTGGTAGAAGAAAAGAATATTTCCGTGTAGTAAAACAGTATAATCCAAAAAAAAACCCTTTAATACACTCTTTCTGATTATTGTAAGTTGCCTCAATAAGGTACAAGCTGTTAGATTCTCAAGCACTACTTTCGCCGTAAACTAGCAAATACAACATTTTCAGAAGTTTTCAAATGGATCGCATGCCAAGAGAAAATGCATTATCTTGAAGCTCATAAGAAATCTACCAAATAAAAATGGTAGGAGATCAAATATCAGACGCTTTGGATGGTTCCATTGATGCACAGCAAAATCAGCTGGCTAATGCTTGGTGCTAGCGTTTGGTAGAGGAGTCGTCTTCATTCTTTTTGCTGATTGAGACATGAAAAGCCTCCTAACTGAAGTAATGGGATCATCCACCTGTACAAATGTTAAATAGAAAGATTGCTTTCATTATAAATATAATAAAGTCGGAAAACGATTGATTATTAAACCCGTTGGGTTCTGTCAGCATCAGCAATATCATTTTTGTTTGTGTCTCTACACGCTTAATCGATAGTCTAAGTGACAAAAAACAAGGTCAAATAAAATCCAATTGATTTATACCGTCACAATCCACCATGTGAGCCTCCATGGCTTTACTAGTTAGGAAAAAAGATACGGTGAGAACCCAGTCAGTTATCAGAGGACAGAAGTGAGGTTCAGAATTACCTTAATTATGTTGGCAGATGGAGAGTTCCAAGGTGAAGGAGAAAACCCTTTCTGACGTAGTAAAGCAGACAGTGTTTGTTGCCAACCAGTTGCCCCATTTCCTGTTGACGTAATCCAGGGGCAAAAATGTCTGTGTTGCCTGATTGGGTCAAACCCCATTGCTTTGTCTGACTCAACTTTCTTCAGATCCTTTCCTGGAAGGAAAGTGGGAGCAAAGTTGTTAGACCTCCTAATAATCAAATGACACCAAGAACATTGAAATGAGAGTCAAAAGAGAAAGAGCATGTCAAAGTTAACTGCAAATTTGACAAATGCATAAATCATATTTGCATTTATCAAAGAAGGCAATACTCTCAAATTCACTATCATGATCATTATGCAGGGATTTAACTTGCAAATAAGTTTTGATGACCAGAGCTGCCATAAAATTGTGTTTTAACAACTGGTTTGGCACTAAAAGCAACAAATGGAATTTTAAAGTCGGTCTTCTTCCTCCTATCATACATTGGTTCCAGACACAGTTAGTTGGTTGTTTTCTAAAGAGGGATAATAATTACTATCAACACGCAATCCCATGAAAAGCCACTATCAACATGCAATCCGAAGAGCAATATGGTGTACAAAACGCAGTCCCTAACACAGATTTGTACTCCTCCATGCTCTGTCCACACAACTTGATATGCATCTAATTATATGTCGTCCGATTTAAATGGTTTCATCAGCCAGCTTCCTAGAAATTTCACTAACAATATTCAAGTCCAGTTGGAGAGGCAACTTCAGAGGTGAATCTCCAGGAACTGCCACCAAATCTCCAAATTCACATAGCTTTTCATCTTCTAATATGTATCATAAGCGAACTAGAAGTTACTACCTTCGCTTGAGATATCCCTGTACACTACCCATTCAATTATATCTAGCCCTCTCATTAATTACTGAAGAAACTAATTTCCTAGGTTTATATTGTTGTCAAGTAAACTATTCCTAGACATGAAAAAAAGAGCTTGAGACAAATTATAGACCAGTTATTGAGGCATATAATCGCAACACTTCATATGAAGTTTATGCCTCGATGGATGAAAGAATCAAGACATGGATTCTACGAGGGGTGCTAATATCAGATAAGTATATCTAGGATTGGCCCAACATGACATGAAATTGCATTAAAGATTCCCTAGGATAGGTGAGATTAGTTGATCAAAAAGATTTTTGTACTTGTTGCATATGATATTCATGTCAATCAAAATACCAAATAACTCTCAAAGCTGATTTAACAATCATGGTCAAAAAGGAAGAAAATTAGGCAAATATGGCTTACCTGTACTGCAGGTCACAAATTCACTGTTTTCAGGAATCGGCATGCAATTAGTAGCTAAAGAAATTGCTTTGTTTTGTGCTACATCTATTCCTGAAATCTGTTGGAAACTGCAATTGCCAGATGCAACCATCACTGGCAAGTCATCTTTGCTACTTTCACAGTTTCTAATTGTCGTATTGGCATCTGGTGCTACAGTAGTAGGGTCTCTAACCTGAGAACTACCAGGATCCTTTGCTGCTGAAGTATCTGGTATAACATTTTCTATATTTTCAGGCATTTTACCATTCTGACAGGAACTCTGTACTACATTTTCTGTGCTCTCAATCGGACTCCCCTCAATAGAATTGCGCACACCAACTTCAGGTGTTCCTTGGGTGTTCTGGGCGTGGTCATTTTTCTCCAGAAGCAAACTATTATTCTGAAAATCAGTTTGAACATCCTCTTGGTTAACATATATACGATCTCTAAATTCAGAATCATAAGAAAACCGAGCCCTTAAATTCTGGCCAATAACAGGCAAAGAAATTGTTGCTTTAAAATTCTGTCTTGTAGGTGGAGGACCCCCAGCAATAGTCAAATTGAAATTTGTTGGTCTGTCCTTTGATGATGTTGCACCATTTGATGAAGTACTCACAACACCTGCTCTATCATCAAGACGATTCACGTTCCCTAAATCATGGGTTCCAGAATCATTTTCATTATTGACTTCTGCATAACCAACTAATCTGAATAATTCCATAGGTCGTGGAACTGTAGGGAAAGCCCATAATCCAACACTAGCTCCACAAAGCTTGCAATCTAAAACAACAGAATTTGGATCAGATTGTCTTCCAGTAGAAATATTGGAATTTTCATCTGCCTCCCTAATTTGCTTCATACTAGCAGGCTCGAGATTGATGCTGGGGTTCTGTCTATTAGCAACTAAATAAGATGAACTTAATGCATTGGCATTTTTAGCAGACTGATCAGGTCCATCCATGGAATTGACTGAATAAGGTAGTGAACGAGGTTCCCAGCCACATAAACTTATGAGCTTTTGTGCCTGCAAATGGTTGAAAACATCATTACTTGAGAATGCCAATGAAAAGGTCACATTATCAAATTATTTGGCAAAGAAACACATAAATGTGAAAATAGCATTGCTGCCGATTGTTTGCATGCTGAAAAGTTGTAGATTATGTGAATCAGTGAAGCAAATAAGATAAAACAAAAAACACATGGAAGCAATATCAAACACACTCCAGAATAAATTCAAGCTTTTATGATCAATGTAAATTGCAGGTAAGAAGAATCTAAACAGAACATATATCAGTCTAATTTTGCCAAAGGAGGCAAGGAATGAAGTTGGCAGTGGATAAAGGAAAATCTAGAGCCACCCTTTGGTAGATCACTAAAATGCAAAAGAAAATGCTACACTTACCCAAATTTTCTCCCAAAAGTTAGTTTCCAAATAATGTGTCACATTCCCATGAGATCTATTATTTTGGGAATTGTATCACCATCTCATGGGATGATGACACATTACTTGGAACCAGTTTTGGGAGAAAATTTGGTAAGTGTAGCATTTTTCAAATGTGAACAACCAAGTAGACAAGTTTATCAGTGCTATAGAAATGTTATGTCCATCACAATGAGAAAACAGCATAATTGTCATGTGATTTCATGATTATTTTTTTTGGAAGTAATATTGTATATATCAAAAAAGGCAAAGGGGCGTAACCTAGTACATAGAAAGTATACAAGAAAACGCCTAAGTAGAGGAAGAACAGAGAACAAGAAAGTCAAAAAAACGAATCACTAAAGAAGCTAAACAAGCAGTTGTCCAAGTAAATAGAAAAAAGAAAAAGAAAAATGACTTGTGCTCCTCCAAAGTCATCTCTTGGTCTTCAAAATTTCTATCATTTCTTTCCCTCCACAGCCACCAAATAACTCAAAGGGGAACCATTTCCACATGACAGCACTCCGAGAGCAACCACCCGTCCACTAACAAGCAAACAAATCCACCATGTGATTAGGCATCACCCAAGACAACCCAAAGTGGCTGAAATTGCCATTCCATAAAGCACTGGCAACCTCATAGTGGAGAAGAAGATAATCAACGGACTCTCTGTTCAATTTGCACAAGCATCATCTATTAACCATGATGAGATGTCTCTTTATAAGATTGTCCATAGTAAGAATCTTCCCTAAAACCACCAACCAGGCGAAAAAAGCCACTTTCAAGTGAGTCTAGGTCCGCCAGATACTCTTCCGAAGGAAAGGAGAAGCCTCTTTGCAAGCAAGGATCTTGTAGAAAGATCTAACGTCAAACTTCCCTTTACAAGAAGGAACCCACCAAAGCTTGTCCTCCCCCTCCCTCCTCATTCTGAGGGTGTACAACAAGCTATAGAAGGAAGCTAGTACATCCACTTCCCATTCATGGGCCAAACAAATGAAGCTAATATTCCACTGAAGAGAACCACTCGAGTAACCCATGTTAGCAGCAATAGGCGTATCCTTTACACTGTCCATGTTATATAAACCTGGGAAAGCTTCTTTGAGACTCGAGTCCCCACACCACACATCATTCCAAAATCTAATCTTGGACCCATCTCCCGAATCAAATCTAGTATGGCTAGAAAGAAGCCTCCACCCCCTCTAATATACTTCCAAAGCCCGACCCCATGTTGCCCTAGTGAATCAGTGGAGCACCACCTGCCTCACCCAGAACCGAATTTGGCATCCACAACAACTCTCCACCAAGCATCTCTCATGCACATAATGCCACAGCCACTTCCCTAGAAGAGCTCGGTTAAACAGTCTCAAATTCCGAATCCCTAAGCCTCCCTAAAAAATATGAGAGCAAACCTTGAACCAGCTAACCAAATGATACTTAAACTCTTCGCCTAGTCCATCCCATAAAAAAAGTCTCATTGGAGCTTCTCCGTACAATTTTCCACAGCAACAGGAATAGGAAACAAAGACAAGAAATATGCAAGTAAGTTGGAAAGGGTGCTCTTAATAAGGGTGACCCTATCACCCTTGGACAAGTACATCATTTTCCAACTAGCCAACCGTCGCTCAGTTTTTCGACAATGCCATCCCACATGGACTTAGCCTTAAACCCCCAGAGAGAGGCCAAGATACTTCAAGGGTAAAGAGGACGTCCTAGAACCCAAAATGTGAGTCATCTCACCCACATTATTCACGGTGCCCACAGGAACCAAGACTGACTTGGCCAAATTCACCTTCAGACTAGAAACAACTTCAAAACATACGAATAACACATGAAGGGATCGAATCTGATCAGAGTTAGCCCCACAAAAGACCAAAATATCATCTGCAAACAACAAATGAGAGATATTAACTAGCTCAGAAAGTCTAAACCCCACGAAGAAGCCTGAGAGAAAACCACTATCAATAGAAGCAAAGATCATTCTACTTAAAGCCTCCATGCGGATAACAAATAGAAAAGGAGGCAGAGGATCGCCTTGCCTCACCCCACAAGAACTATTGAAAAAGTCGGACGGAGTACCATTAATCAACACGAAGAAACACACTGACGAAATACAATGCACTATCCAAGAGCACCATTTCTCCCGAAAACCGCACCTTCTTAGTAAATACAATAAGAACTTCCAATTGATGTGATCATAGGCATTCTCCATGTCTAGCTTGCAAAGCACCCCTGGTTCACCATACTTGACACGACTATCCATGCATTTGTTGGCAATGAGAACTGAATCCAAGATTTGCCTACCCTTAACAAAAGCATCTTGAGACTTTGAGATAACCTTCTCCACTATCCTTCTCATCCTATTGGCAAAAACTTTAGAAATAATCTTGTAGACTCTGCTCACAAGACTAATAGGCCGGACGTCCTTAAGATCAGAAACCCCAAACTTCTTCAGAATTAGAGCAATAAAGGTAGCATTAAGGCTTTTTTCAAACTTACCACGAGCATAGAAATCTGAAAAACTCCCATAATATCATACTTATCACATCCCAGCAGTCTTGGAAGAAAGCTATAGAGAAAACATCCAGACCTGGAGCCTTGTCTCTATCCATACCTTTCACCACCCCTAACACCTCCCTTTCCTCGAACGGGAGTTCAAGCTAAGAGGCCTCTTCTGCATCTAGAGAGTCAAAAGCAATCTCGCCCAACCTAGGCCGCCAACTGTAACGTTCTAAAAACAAGGACTCGTAGAAATGAACAACATGATTCCTGATAATTGGTTGGTTGGACGAAAGAGGGTCGTTTATAGACAAGGACTCTTATGGAATTGAATCTCCTGTTCGAGTTGGTAACCTGATGAAAGAACTTAGTGCATTTATCGCCTCTTTAAGCTAACAGACCCTAAAATTTTGTCTCCAGCTGATCTCCTCTTGCAAAATCAATTTTCCCAACTCGCTGGTAAAACCAAACTTCTTCTCACCTTCTCTTCAACTACTAAACCTCTTTCTCTTTCTCCCTCCAGTTTATCAAAGGCATTCAGTTCTTCAACTCTCTCTTTATTAACGGAATCCACATTACCAAACACAAGTTCGTTCCATCTTTTAATATCAACCTTTAAGGCCTTCAAGTTTTGAGCCAAGATGAAACTAGGGAACCTTGAAAGCGATAAGACGACCACCAATGCCTTACCCTATCCACAAACCCATCAGCCTTCAACCACATGTTCTCAAACTTGAAAGGTCTTTAACTCCCCTTGAATACAACCACAATCAAGCAGGATAGGGAAATGGTCAAGGCAAAATCTAGACACCCTCTTCTAAAGCAGACTGGGATACCTGGCTTCCCAATCCGAAGACACTAGAAAACAGTCAATTCTAGACTAAGAGGAGTTATTAGACCATGTAAAAGTTCCCCCGCAAGGGGAAGATCCATAAGAACCCGCTTTGAAATAAAGTCCGTGAACTTCATCATCGCGGGATTGAGACAAACGCTCCTCGACCTTTCATTGGAAAAACAAGTGACATTGAAATCACCACCAATGCACCAAGGCAAATCCCACCAACTAATAAGACCAATTAGCTCCTCCCAAAGAGATCTTTTGACATTATCAAGATTGGGACCAAAGACCCCTGCTAAAGCCCAAGCGAAATCGTCCTCAACATTTCCAAAAGAACAAGCTACAACAACTCCCCTACACAAACCTCAATATCCATGACCACCCTCCTATCCCACATCAACAAGATACCACTTGAGGCCCCACTGGAAGCAACATAACACCACTCGGCATAAGGACAGCCCCACAAATTTCTCACAATACTGCTAAAAATAAACTCCATTTTAGTAATGGAATCCACATTACTAAAATGCGAACAGCCAAGTAGACAAGTTTATCAGTGCTATAGAAATGTTATGCCCATCACCATGAGAAAACGGCATAATCGTCATGTGGGTTCATGATGATATGCATATTGTAAACATATATAATTACAAAACAATTTAGAGTTTATAAACCTGCTAGCAAACAAAGTTAATACCTGATAATACAAATTAGCGGAATCTGCATCACTTTCACTACCACGATATTCTTGTCGAGAATTGTTGGCAGATCCATCACCATATTCTAGCATTGAAGATTGTTCAAGAAATTGCTCAAGCTGAGGGCTTCTCATGCATTCAATGGTTGAAGACGATATTATAGGAAGAGCCAAAAGTTGTGAGAGTGCAGAGCAACGTTCTCTAAATTTATCGACTAAAATTGGAGGTGTTGAAGGTGGAAACCGTGTGAGTGCTTCATCACAAGCATTGTCAATCCATGGGCAGAGTAATTTGTGTCCGTTATCTAGCTTTAAGCTAAATACCAAGGCTGCCTTCTCAACTGAAATTACAGAGAAAATAGTTCCATTTCAGTTATAAAACAAAAAAAAGTTCCCGTGCCATTTAGAGCTTGGTTTGATAAATCATGATACTGTAGAATAAAATAGGAACATGCCTTGCTGCTGAGTCCAAGATGATGGAGTAGAAAAGAGGAGTCGTGCCCCACATGCTTCACAGGCTATGATATCCATGTCTACATTGACCCAGCCTCTCCTAGCACAATTCACAGCACTGACTACCTGAAAAATTCAATAGAATTTTCATTTTGCAACTTCACAGAAAATGAGAGGTCATTCATGACATCTAACAGAATAACCAAGTAACTCAGGTCTAGAATATCATTAAGAACATAAATTAAGAACCAAAAATTGATGAAGGCATTAGAAGTTCTTTAAAATTTTCAAAAGAAATTAAATGTTGTGCTCAGATTTTGAAAATAGATGCACAGCATGTTTTCATTTCAAGACCTGATTTTTATCCCTCATTATACTTATTTTCTTCAAAGGCCTCATTGTAAATGACAGACTTACTTCTGAATAACCAACATGAGATCAAAGGTACAAACCAATCCTTCAAGGCCAACTGCCCAAGAAAATAAGGAAGTGTGTGACCCTATTGATCCACCTCAATAGAAATATATATTATACTGACAAAACCTGCAAAAAGTACATGACCCACTGAGGAGCAAAAGCCCCATTGTGGAGTCCATGTCCATGGCAGAATCAGTAGCGGTTTATATGACAGCTGACTCAAATCTCATGGCTCTGTAGTTAGCACTTTGAAAAGATGCTTTGTCCGGTTACCAATCTTAAATACAATGCTACTGTGCTCCCTCCAGGTGCAAAGTGAAAAAAACTTCATTTTTGACACCTGCGTCCCAAGTTTTCCTCTGAATTTTCCAGCTGCCAATAGTAAGAAAACTTTCCAGTCTCCTACCTATATACTAACGCTTGTCATAGCCCAATTCTGAATCCATTTCGTGAAATAACAAAAACCTAAGTGACTAAGACTATCATCCGATATTCAGCAAGAAAAACAAAACGCCTCTGGTAAAAGATGCCTTTGCTGACTAATCTATCTTCTGCTGCAAATTTTACTTCACTGCCAACCAGCAAACAAGTGAATGCTGTAAAATATCCATTAGACCACAAACCCAATCTGAACCAGGGAACTTGGGGAAGAGGCTCTTCCAAAGCTGGACATGCAGATTTAACAATTAACCCATGTCTAGAGTTAAACTCTCTCTCCCACAAACTTATATTAGTGGTGAAAGTTGGAGTTGACACTACTTGAGAACAGTAATAAACCCTCTGAAAGTCACTAGAGGTCAATTCCACGCATCATCACCAATTATGGCCCTTACTTTGCCATTGCAGTAAACCTTGCATCAAGTAAAAGCCTTCCTCTAAAGTGCAGACATAATTGCTCCATAACACTGCTATCTATTATACCAAAAGGAAGTGACCTCACCAATCCCAATTCTCTCCTCCAAAGAAGAGGAAAGAAAAAGAACACTACTTTGACCCTATTTTTAATTCCTTCCTCAAAGAACAAGAGCATTCAACAAACACTTTTCCAGCTTCCAAATGATATGTAAATGATAATAGAGGCATTGCAGTTACCATTAGGCTTCCAAATGTGCCTCAATCCTTTCCTGTTAACGACACTATAATAGAAATTGAAGAACCCAGCAATCGGACACCGCATAAATGGTTATAACATACCAACTAACTGATTAGAGACAGTTTCTTCACAATTTAATCATAATAAAAGTTGCGACCTAATTTTATGAATTAGAAAAGGAAAAAAAGAACATAAGAGGGGATGGTATATTGTTGAACCTTGGGTTTCGCAAACCATGTCATAGACTTAAAAGTAGCTAATCTCCTCATAAGGTCTCCACGGTCCCAAGGCCTGCACAGCGGAGCATCCGACGTCCCAGCAGAACCTGATAAATGCTGCTTCGTTTTAGGTTCCATTAGCGCCAACGCCGATGATGTGTTTGGACGCTTTCTGCCTCTCGACAATTGAGCCCCAGACGAACTACACATATCACAGCAAAATCAACAAAATAAACCCTAGAAAGCAAGCAACAAAATTGCTTAAGCTGCGTTAAAGTTTTACAAAAGAAAACGAAGAAGAAAAAGGGAAAATATTTGAATTTTAAGTGATGAATATGAATTAAGCTGTGCAAACTCCAAAAGAGAATAAAACAAAATAAAATAAAATTTTATATTTTTTATCGTTCTCTTCTCATTAAATTTTCTCGGGAAACAAACGGAAAATCGCAGACGGATAAAAAAATAATAATAATAATTAAAAACGATGAGACGATGAGAGTAGAAAGGGAACCTGGAGGAGTTGGGTGGTAACGATTTGGGAGCTTGGAAGAGCTTGTCCATGATCGAATCGAACCTCTTCTCTGAATCTTGAGTCATGTTTTCCGGTTTTCTTTATATCAAGTTTCCTTCTTGAAGGCTGAAATTTCTTGAATGGTACAACAACAAGCTCTGTGTGCTTAAGCTTGGAGCCTGGAGGCCTCCAAAGGCTTTCTTGAAATGACGGGCTGTCACGAAACCGCAGCCTCACCGCGGCCCTTCAGGTGTTTAATTAAATAGCGAGGGTAATTTCGAGAATTACTATTGAACTCAAGGCCCAAGTGAATCTAATCAAGAATTAAGAGCATTCCTAACAATTTCACCAAATTTTACTCACCAAAATAACCAAAAGTAACAACTCACTTTTTTAGAACTTTCCAGCAAACTCACTATTTTAACAATTCACTTTCTATTCTCAAAAAAAAAAAAACAATTCACTTTCACGATTCCATTTAAATATTCTTTTTCAAATATTTGTTTATTCTTTTTTTAACTATTAAAGGAAGAAGGAAAAACGAAAAGCAAAAAGGAAAATAGAAAAATTAGTTGTTTAATCAATAGGTGAGTGAATAGTAATTTTTAAATTTGACAACTATTATTCACATCTCTACTTTTTTTTGTTAAAGTAGTGAGGCTGAAAAGTAGACATTTATACTATTTTGGTTAAATTGCCTCACCAAAATAACAAAAAAATAGTTTTAGTGAGACTGCAAGAAGTACTCTAACAAATATTCATTTAAATATAAACTAAAAATCTACTGATTTTGAACGACTCAATAGAAAAGGAAGCCCTAGATAAATAGAAGCAAATTTTGATGGCTTAAAGGGAAGAAGACTAGTAATGCTTGTCCTTGTAGAAAACTATGTATTTTTGGTAAAATGAATAGAGGACTTTGAGATATTTACAGCTTACTAGACCAGCTGCAATATTGATCCAGGCAAGATTTAATTTGAGATGCCTCAGAAGATGTGGCTTTAGCAAAAATTATCAAATCATTAGCAAATAATAGATGAGTAATAAGAGCACAACCTGATTCATTTGAGTAAACCTAGAGATTCATGTTGATGAAAAAGCCTTGAAATAACTTTAGTACCCCGAATAAATAGAAAATGAGATAATGGATCACCTTGACGTAAACCTCGAGCTGGAGTGAAAAGCTCAAAAGGACTGTCATTTATCATTATGGAAAAGGACGTGAAAGAGATGCCGATACGAATCCAATTTATCCAAATTAGGTGAAAACCCAATTTAGATAAAATAGCTAGAAGAAAATTCCATTCCATTCGATCAAAAGCTTTTTCCATATGAATTTTAAGAACCATGAGACCTCCTCTTCCTTGTTTAGACTTAAGAGTGTGAAGGAGCTCATGTGTTAAAATAGAGTTATCATGAATATTCCGTGCAAGAACAAAAGCAGATTGATAAGGAGAGATTTAAACCTATTAGCCAATATTTTGGAGATAATCTTGTAAATGATATTGCACAGAATAATAGGCCTAAAATGATTCACATAAAAAGGACCCAGCTGCTTTGGGACAAGAGCAATGAAAGTATGATTTTGTTCTACAGAAGATGATTTGTAGAGAAAAAATCCCAAATACATTAAAGGACCACATCTTTCACAATATGCCAATATTTCTTATAGAAAAGAGTAATGAAACCATCAGGTCCAAGAGCCTTTGTTGTCCCAAGACTAGAAAGAGCATTGTAGATTTCTTGTTCTGATGGAATAAAACATAACACTTGATTTTCCTTCTTCAGAAATAGAATTATCAAACAGAGATAGCAAATCATCAGAAATAAATGGATTTGAAGAGGTAAATAATGTTTTGAAATGATTCGTAAAGCAATTGCCAATAGCATTTCGATCAAAATCCAAGCACCTGAATGGACCTTAAGAAAATTTATAGCATTGCGCCGTCTCCCAATTAGAGTAGAGGTGTGGAAAAATTTGGTATTTAAATCTTTGCATGTCAGCCAGAGTTCACGAGATTTATTTTTCCAAAAGCTCATTGGGCTCTAACTTAAGCGACAATTCATCATTATGATTCTGAAAAAGAGGGAGAAGCTTGTTGAAAAACTTCCAGCTTTCGAAGAGTTGCTGTAATATTTTTTTGAATATTACTAACATGCAAAGAATTCCAATTCTTGAGAGCAACTTTTGTAGACTTCAACCTTTTTGTCAAAATGAAAACTGGAGAACCATCAGAAATATAGTCCCAAGCCATACCAATAATAGATTCACAAGTAGGATTTTTCGTCCAAAATTCCTCAAATCTAAAAGGCCGGGGTAATGAGGCAGAGTCCATAGAAGTGTTTAATAAGATGGGATTATGATCAAAAGCATGCATAGGCAAATGGCAAAAAGAGAAAGCTACAAATTGATGAATCCAATTTGTAGAAGCAATACCTCGGTCCAGTCTCTCTTTAATACAATGATGACCTTGCCTATTATTGGACCACGTGAAAGGATTACCAGAGAACCCTAAATTAACCATACCATAAGAGTCCATAAAAGTAAAAAAATAAATAAATAAATAAATAAAATCAGTAGAAGAGCTTGCAAAAGGATCTCCACCTAATTTTTCAGATTGGTCCAAAATCATGTTGAAGTCTCCAATACATAACCAAGACCCAAAAAATTCTTTACCTATAGTAGCAAGAGAATCCCATAATTTAAATTTATGGTTACTATAAGGAGAACCATATATACAAAGACAATATCCAAGGTTTGTAAAGAGGATCAGAGTAGCATCGAGCACTTATTGTATTCACATTAGTAAGAAAACATTCAAGTTCAACACCAAAACATCATGCCAACAAAAGTCCTCATCTAGAGCCAAAAGGAGGAACATGGGATATCAAAAAGAAACCTAGCCTATTCAGTATAATAGCAACATCATACGGTTTAGCCTTAGTTTCTGAAAGAAAATCTACATCCGAAGAATGTTTTCTAACATTTGCCCGTAAACTACGAATTGCAGAGGCACGAGTTAAACCTCTGCAATTCCAAGTAACGAAAATCATATTTTGGGAGGGGGCCTAGGCAAACCCGCTCCCTTAGAATTAGAAACCTCTGAAGATTGAACCTCCATATCATCCCCATCATCCTTTGGAGCTTTAGAAGAGCCCCTACTTCCCCTTGCTGCCTGATAAAATCTACGGGAAAGAGCTGGATTCACAGTTTGAGCAACTATCACAGTTCGAGCTCCAAAAGTCATTGAGGAGGTAAGTAGAAGAAAAATTTCCAGAAGCTTGATGTGAACCTAGAGATGTGGTCTGACTCAACTGTGAATGAGAGAAGGAACTATTCTGATCAAGCATATTTTGAGAACTACTTTCGAAAATTGGAGAGCTTGCCCTTAGAGAAGTCTCCATGTCTTAGGAGGTAAACTGATCACTCATAGCAGAAGACAAGGGGCTGTGCAGAAAAACCGCGAAAGGACACACAGGTGGAACCGAACCCTTAGTGAAGCTAGAGAAATTGTTGCCATTTCCATACTTGAGAAACTTCCCCAATATCCACAAAAGACACCCTTTTCTTCTTGTTTTTGGCCATTAAGAATAAATCTGGTGCTAATGGAGGAGAAGGTGTGTCTGGGAGAGGAGATGTAAATTGCATTGGAGAAGATGCAGTAGGATAAAAGGGATACATTACAGGAGGTGGAGGTTTCGGTGGGTATAGATGAAACCATGTGAAATTTGGAGGATGATGTGGGGATTTTTGGTTTGGGCTAGGCTTTGGATTAAGTGTGAATGGTTGTGGGAATCTAATGGGCATGGAGAAACCTTGAGCTTGTGAGATTTGAGGCCCAACAAACGAAATGGGCAACAAAGGCAAAACCGGTTTTTGTAAAAGGTGAGTTAGTAAATTAGGAGGCCCAAGAGAAGAAGTTGGCGCCAGGTGTATAGCAATAGGATTAAACAATGGCTCAAATATTTCTTGGATATTTGTGATTGTGAAGTCCATGTGATAAAATGGTGTATATCCGTAATAATAGGGAAAAGGAATATCCGCAGCATTTATGAGAGGATGTTGAAGGTTTGAATTTAAAGGAAGGGTATTGATGAGAGGTACCTTACCTTTGTCAATCATGACTGGGTATGTCGAATCAAATGTTGGAGTGAAACTAGCGTTTGTCAACGTGGAGGAAAGGAAACCACATCAGCCTTTTGATATTTGTAAGTGTGCAACGTGTTGCTTCCCCACAGCTTTTTTAGGCAAAGAGATATTGTCATGAGAGAAATTTGAGTCTTGCACCACAAGCTAAGTAAAAGAGTTACGTGGAATAAGCTGCAACCGAGTGGACTCACCACCCTGAGAGGCTGTTTTAGAAGCTTTAGAATGAATTCCTTGACCCTCCGACGATAACCCTAAACCAGAATCATCCACAGAAGTAGTAGAGACAATCCTTGGGCTAGAGAAAGACATAGCTTTCAGAGAGATACAATACTTTGTATGAGGAGTCATAGATGGTGGAGTAGGACAAAAAAATTTCTTATGGCCAATAAGTCCACAAAGAGATCAATAATATGCCAGCCTTTCATACTTAAAACTAACCCATAATGGGTCTTTTCCAGAACAAGGAATATGAAAGTCTGGGATCAGAGGTTTTGTAGTGTTGAGATCAGCCTTAATCCGTAAATGCTCCCTACAGATAAGACCCATAGTGGAACAGTTTTCCACCTCCAGTAATGAGCCAAGAGCCTTACCAATCATAATAGCATTACGAGTGGTCATATTTTGCATAGGAAGATCATGAACTTGCACTCAAAATGGACAAAAAGCAAGCACAATTTCATTAATGGCTAAAAGAAGGGGCCAAGGATGAAGAAGAGAACCTCTTATATTCCGTGGCCCTTGTTGGAGGATATGTTCCATGTGACTCTTTTGTGGCACAACAAAGATGAATAGATTTGGAGCCATGACTTTCACAGCCAAAGGTGCAGCAAAACTACAGGTAGACGCTAGAGTAGCTGATAAGTGCCAAATATTGCATATTTGGGCCACTTTGTTTACATTAGTTAATCCTTTAGCTCTGTCGTTATTTAATGTTTTGTGTTAATTTTGTATTTTTAGTATTTTGTAGGTCATTGAAGAAAAATTACAGCTTTAAAGGGAAAACTGCAAAGTTTGGAAGAAAGTATACTTTGAGAAGACCTAGATGATGTGGTTAAGTTTAACCAAATCCAAGAAAAGGTTAACTTGGATTAAATTTCAGATTGAATAAAATTTCGGATTGGATTCAAATTTAGATTCTGCACACATCTCAGTATTTTGACCATAACTTTCTGTGAAAGTATCGGATTGAGGTGATTCTAGTGGAAATGGAAAGCTAACTCAAAATACTACAAATTTTTGTGAAATAGGATTTTCCTAATTCAAATGGTTACTATGCCAAAATTACCCCGAAATTAAAGGACACAAATCTGGACGAATCCTATTTTGATTTCAGACTTCTATTTTGGACTGGGAGACAGACCTCCGAATTATCTAGGTTTACTAGGGCTTCTAGGACTTCCCTAAGCTTATAAATAGGCCTCTTTGCATTCAAGAAAAGATATACAATTTTAGAGAGCAAAATTCTACAGTTTTTCTTTTAGTTTAGTTTAGGTTTAGATTTTAGTTTTATTTATGTGGAGTTAAATTCCCAACTAAGGTTGCGGATGAAGCCTCACCAATGAAGAACAACATTACTTTAATGTAAGTTTTTATAATTCCAATTTTATTGAACTTAATTTCAATTGTTTTACTTCTTTTTAATGTGTGGAATAATTCTTGGATATCTTGTTGTGATTCAAGGATACACTTGATGATTTAAGATAACTTCACATAATTGATTGCTTGGTTTTATTTGCTTAAAAATTGGATATCCCTTGTGATTTGTTCTTCGGATACATCTGGTGTTTCAATTAAATTTGGATTCCTTTCATGATTTGTGCAATGAATGGACACATGAGATGATTTTGATTAATTGTTTGAAACATAATAAAACATATCTAAGATTTTAATTGTGAGAACTTCGGATAAATATTGATAAACATGGAGTATATTGTTATAATTCAGTGAGTGTGGATTCTAAAACCTTAGCCTTTATCTTTTGTTTTATTTTATTTAGTTTATGTTTATCATTTAATTTTCAAAACTCAAAATTCAAAACCTTTTTGGAACTAGCTTAGGATTTAATTAGTTTAAATATAAATTGATATTTCAAAAACACAATTCCTTGTGGGTTCGACCTCATACTTGCAAAACATTATATTGCAAACGATTCGTGCCTTTGCAAGTATTAAAGTTTCCACAATAGTAGCCCTGACCAACTGAGAATTAATTGGCTTCAACGTGAGCAACCTACCCAGTATGGCAAACGCTTCTTGATTCGGAGGAGCTTCATCAAGAACTTCACGTTGCTTCGGATTATCCCATCCAAGGGCTGATGTTTCCTCAATAAGAACTTGAAGAGCATCTTGAGAAATTAGGATATCAACCATAATAAGAAACCCCACTAAAACAGATACGACAAAGTAGTAGAAGACTATGAAGAAGACAAGAACAAAACCTTTGAAACAAGCAGAAAAAGAAAGACAAAGTCTTTTAGAAATGTCTCACTGATGTGGTCTTCTGTGTGCAAAAATAGCAATTATAAAATTAACCACTCTCAATAGGACGAATCCTTATAGGATAGGGCTAAAGAGAGGGTGTTGAACCTCAAGGACTGCAAGGGATCAAATTCGAAAGATCAAAAGTAACTTAATTAAAAAGAGATTGATTTATTTGTGTAACTAAAGAGCATAAAAATAAAGGAGAACTAAAATATGAGAAAGGGTGTAGGGTATTAACTTCACCTCTATCTGCGCAACAATGGTTAACTATATTCAATCCAAGAAATTCATTCTATGCATGTTATAAATAAACAAGAAACTACCTTATTAAAGAATAAGTATAACCCATCTTCAGTTGGCATGGATCGTCCACCTAACCACTAAGATGTGGTACGACCCGTCTTCCCTAGATATGGATTATCTAATTCTTTAATAGGATGCATATGATCAATGAATAATAATAACTCATTTTCGGTTGGTACAGACTGTCTACCTAAATTACACTAAACTATGTGTAGTACAATCCGTCTTCCCTAGGCATGGCCTATTAAATCCTATTGATCATATGTCAATTAAACCCATTGTGTAACAATCATCCTCATAATCATAGAAAACAAGAATGATTTGAGTTCAATAAAAGTAAAAGACTTTCTAAGACAAGATAAGAATTTCACTAATATTGAATTGAAAATTAAGAACAATTGCATTTAATAATTAAGAACATAATCAAAAGGTAGCGATTCTCATAGTTATACAATCAACATGCATAAACTGAAAAGCTATAAATTAAATGCAATCAAACCATTGTGCTTGGATAGGATTACATTAATACCCCACGAAGGGGTTTAGCCACTCATGGGTCTGCTAAGCTCCAATGATTTTTTGCTCTAGAAAGCGATGTGCTTTCTACAATGTTTCGAGGCCTATTTATAGAGATTAGGAGAAGCCTAGAAAACCCTAGGAAACCATAGGTCAGTCTCCCAGTCCAAGTGGGAGACTGAAAACCAAATCCAAGGTGAAAAAGGACTGTTGCCATATTCTAGACGCCCGAGTGTGCTCGTTCGCACCTACGCTCGATCCTCGAAGATACGCGCTCGAGCTTGGTTGGCTCTGTGCACGAGCGCTGATGTGCTCGGTCATAGGCTGGAATGCGCTCGAGTGTATGTACGCTCGATCCCAAGTGCTGCTGAGCTTGATCCCAGGTGCCAAAATGCATCCAAATAGTCTTTTAAGCTCGATTTTCAGTGGAATTCTTGCATTTGCCAAATAAAACCTGAAACACAAAAACAAAACAAATAACAATGCTAAGGAATTAACGTATGAAAATTAAGGGACTAGAATGTGCAACATTCAGCACTTATCACTCACCAAAAGGAGAGAAAGAGAGAGCTCACAAGAAAGCGAGTATTATTCTGCAAGTCTTTAGAGATTTTTTGTGGGGTTCCCCTAAAAGTAAATCCAGAAATTTATCTCTCAAATCTTGGAATACTATTTGTTAACCACGCCAAGTGGGTAGTTTGGGTTTTAGGCTCATGAAAGATATCAATCTTGCACTGATCGATAAACTTGGTTGGAAGCTGCTCACGAACTTTGATTATGCCTGGGTTCACCAACTTACAGTGACGTATATTAAATATGGGAATCCTTTCTCTTCCTCATCTCCTTCCTTGGCTTCCTAGTTATGGAAAGGAATTCAAACGTCCAAATCCCTTCTTCTGTCTGGAGCTTGTCTTAAGGTTGCGAAATCCTCTAATCTTCCCATATGGACCTCAGCATGGATTCCTACAATGCTAGACTTTAAACTTGCTCTTAGGTTTCCCCAAAATAGAAATCAGCCTTTTTTGTGCATTTCTGATATGATCCATCAAGCTTCAGTGCAATGGAATCTATCCATCATTACAGCTATTTTTGATCAAGCCACTGTTGATGAAATCTTGAAAATCAAAATCTCATCGAATATTGTTCCTCAATATCTTTGGACTCCTTCATGATCAGGAAAATTCTCTTCTAGTTCGGCTTATTTTTCAATACTCAATGCTCGTCCTTCCACAACATCTTTGCAAGTTCCCTCCTCTTTTTGGAAATCAATCTGGAGGTTAAACCTAAATTAGCGGTTGACGCTTTTTATTTGGAAAATTGCTTGGGATATTCTTCCCACAAGAGCTAGATTGGATGCTATATTTTCCACGTCTAACTCCTTTAACTATTGTCCTTTATGCAAAACTGCATTGGATTCTCTTCAGCATCTCTTTTTCGATTGCATTTTTGCTCAAGTCGTGTGGTGAAATTCTTTTTGGCCTCTCAATTCCTTAACGCTAAATTTCTCAAAAATGGTTGATTGGATAAATGTGATTCTCTCTCTTGGTCTATCTCTAGCCAATCCACCTGCTGAGCACCATAAATTCCAAAGTTTTGCTTCAGTAGCATGTGATCTTTTATGGTTCTACAGAAATTAAGCCTATCATGATGGCAGAATTGTTGATGCTTGTTCTATTTCAGCTTATATCAACAAAATTACTTTGGAGCATTTTCATTCTTGGAAAATTCGGTTTTCTTTCATCGAAGATTCATGGATCCCTCCTCCTGATGATTGGTTTAAAAAAAACTTTAATATAGCTATTCGGGATACTTTTTCTATTCAAGCAGCAGTTTGCCGGGATTCAAACGGCTCTATTATTCACATGATTTCTTAAGTTAGTCCAACCTGTTTGCCTAATTATGGGGAAGCACTTGCAGCTCAATTGGCAGTCTCTTTAGCTGCTTCACTCCATCTTGGCTAATTTTTTCTAGAAGGCAATTCTCAAGTTGTTATTCTAGCTCTTCAATAGCTCAGTATTTCTCATGATTGGAGGATTTCTTCTATTATCTCAGATACTATTGACTCTATCCTAGCATCTTCCTTTTGGGCAGGTAGGAAGGTCACTAGAAGTGCAAACTTCTGAGCCCATATTCTGGCACGTTGGGCTACAGCCAAAAAATTTTCTAGCTGCATTCCTTGTTACCCTTCTCCTTCTCTCTTAGTACCTATTACTAGTGGGAAGGATCCTCTGGTCTCTTTATCACTTTCCTAGTTTATTTTGGTTTGTTTTCATTTTCTTTGTTGTTGTTGTTTTATGATGTACTCACAAAATAAAATAAAATAAAATAAAATCATGCAATGGAAACTGTAGCTGCTATTTTAAGCTGAAAAGTATCACAAAAAGTCGAAAAGACTTATGAAAGAAGTCCACGTCCCACTCAAACTATTAGAACTAATTAATAATGTATTTTTTTAAGTTCTTAAGTTTCTATGACTTTGCCATTTCTGAGAATTGTGATTGCTTTCAACTTTTGGTGACCTCCTGGATTGGGTATTGTTTAGGATAGAAATTCACCCTGCTTTCTTTCACTCAGCTCCTTTGCCATTTGCCCCATTTGTACTTCCAATCTTTGGATAGCTTGCTCGGTCCTTTGAATGGATTGCTCATGCTTGGCATTGGTTGGTTGTTGCTCAATCACAAATTGATGCACAATACTCTCTAGGTCATTCTTCTTCGGCTCCTGAACTGGTTGGACTGCTTATTGGGGACTCCTCTACTATCCTTGATTATTACTCCATGAGAAATTAGGGTGGTTGGGCCACCCTGAATTGTAGGTGTTGGAGTATGGATTGTTCTTGTGGGAGTAATTGTTTTGTCCCACATAATTCACCTATTCTTGATCTGTAAATGGAGATAACGGACACGTCTTAGTAGTGTGATCTAAATGAGAACATATAGCACATACCTGGATTTGTGTGTCTTTTTGAACATGTGAGAAGTTCTGAGTAGTCATGGCTTTGACAATCATATCCAACTTTCTTTCCATAGCAGCCATCTGATTTGGACATCCACCATTGAAGTTTACTTCATACATGGCTTTACTTTTTAGTCCTCGCCTCCCTCTAGAGCAGAATTGTTGGGAATGCTCACTTAGTGTTTCGAAGAGCTCCATGGCTTCCTCACTGCTCTTTTCCATAAGTGCTCCTCCACAAGCTGAATCAACCATCCCTTTGTTAGTATCATATAAACTTTCATTAAAAAATTGTATCTGATCATCTTGAGGAATGTTGTGATGTGGGCACTTTAGAAGCAATGAATTGAAGTGGTCCCATGCCTCAAAGAAAAGATCTCCATCTCTTTGTTGAAACATTTGAAGTTCCCTTTTAAGCTATCTTGTCTTTTGAACTGGGAAAAACTTTTTCAGGAACTTGGTGGCTAATTCCTCCCAAGAATGGATGGAATCTGCAGGCAAAGAATTGTACCATAGTTTAGCATTATCTTTCAAAGACAAAGGAAAGAGGACTAACCTGAGTCTCTCCGAAGTTAGGCCTTGGATGTGCTGCAGCTTGCATAGATCAAAGAACTCCTTAAGATACAAGTTAGGATCCTCAGTAGCCGTACCCCTAAAGTGAGTCAATGCATTGAGTATCTGAGGAGAAATATAATAATTTCCTTCCACCTCCGGTTGATAAGCTATGCATGATGGTTGATTGAGGTTCGTTGGGATGAAAGCTTGTTTCATCGGTCTTCGCACCGGTGGTGGATTTGCCTCTAGTGGTCTTGGCATTTTTGGTGGGTTCTCTTGCAAATCTTCCATTGTTTCCTCAACTTCTTCCTCTTCTTCTTTATCTCTAGGCCTTTGTCAAATTGTCCGCTCAATTTCGGGATAAAGTGGAATGACGGTTGAATCTTGAGATCGACGACCTTGCATCAATTGAATTGCCTCTGCAGTCAAAATAGCTTCAGTGTTGCTTGTCCGGATGCTCTCTGGAACTGCGCTCGATCGCAGAAACAGAATGCTAGCCCGCAAAACTGAAACAAAACAGAAAACAAGAAAATTAAGAAAAACGGAAAATTTTTTAATTTTTTTTTTTTTGATAAAAACAAAATTGAAAATTGAAAATTAAAATAACACAACTAAAGGAAAATAATTCTAAACAAAATTTGCCGCAATCCCCGGCAACGGCGCCAAAAACTTGTTGTTACAAATATCTACCTAAATTAATAGGCAAATAATTGTATGTTTTACCCGCAAGTGGACAAGGTCAACATAGTAGTATATGAAGCAAGTATGGGGTCATTCCCACGGGGATTGCTAGATTTTGCTTAAAATAAATTCCAAAAGTAAAGTAAAACAATGATTGATTTTGAGTTGATAATAATAAAAAAGTAGAGCTTTGATATCCACCACTAATTATATTTAGATAATATAACAATATACCAATGTTTTGATCATGTTATGTATATCTAATGTTTGTCAACCTAAGGGCATGGGTGTATACTCCCAAAGCTATAGATTTTCCTAAGCAACAAGTTAGGCATGGGTGTATACTCTAACTCTTTTATTTCTTAAAGGATTTAGCATAGTGTATACTAAGTTGTTTTTTAAGAAAGCATAATTCTGTGGAAATTGACAAATACATGAGGCCTAGAGCATGGGTGTATACTCCCGGTTCCCCATGTTGATTCACCCAAGAACCCGGTGTGGATTTCTTTTGTTACTTTTATTAAACCTAGGACACGGTCATCCAAATTAATTTAACTAACTAGTCTATACCACATGCATATGTTGATCAGGCACACACATATGAGGAATTCATGAAAGCATAAATTAATTAAGTTAAATATCACAACATGATCATCATAAAGGCGTCAATATTGAATATTAACTAAACATAACTAGGGTTTCAATCTAGCTCTGCTAAGTAAATTAGTTACACATAAGTTTGATGTTAAACATCTTCATAAAATAAAAAGAAAGGAAAAGAATAAACCTGAAACTTAAACTTGAAGAGCTCAAATTCTTCTCATTGAAAATTGTGTCTATTCTAGAGGTTTAAGGGTCTATTTATAAGCCTTAGGAAAAAAATCCTAAAAATCGTAGGGTTTGAGCCCTAATTCGCACAAAGTTACAAAACCCTAGAAATTGCATTTTCCATATCAAAGCTGGCCGCTGACTTGCTCATCACGGACAGGTGCGCTCGATCGCAGCACGTGTGTGATCGATCGTAGGACTGCAATTGATCCTGTTGTGCTGGGCACTCGATCACAGGTGCCTTGCACTTATGGTCTTCGCCTGTAGTGCACTCAATTGCTGCTCCCCTGTGATCGATCGCACTACCAGAGCCTCCAATTTTTACAAAATAGCTCTTTTGTGTCCAAAACTTCTGAGATTGCTTCTTTTTCTTTCAAGGACCTACAAAAACAAGAAAAACACATAAAAGAACTAAAATGACATAAATTAACCAAAACTAAAGGATTAACACATGTAAGTTAAGGACTAAAATATGAATATTTCAGCACTTAACAATGATGTACGTCCTGTAGTGACCGACCATTAGGCAATGGTTGCGCCAGTCACGAACACCATTGGATCCAAGGCCCATATAACAACACACATATTTGACCACAGAATCAAGTCTATATAGTAAGCTCATGGCCATTATACCGCACGTACTGGTGTACCATGTCATACGATGCATCTTATCAACTAGTTATTAAAGCAGTTACCAAGTTATTACAAAAATGTAGACATGCTCATATCATACGCGTGGTCAATCAGCTGACATATCCCACATTTTCAAGGAAATTGTTGTAAGTGTTTACTTACCTCATACGCTCGCTCGAGTCGTCCAATATCACAAATCCCTACTATAAGGAAAAATGACTCATCATTATAAGAAGTACTAGAGAACTCTACGAGGTTCCATCTAACGAAAAGGGTTGCTAAAACCTGGTATCAAACATTTGGGGATAAGGGGACGTGTGGCTTGCTATCTAGGAGAGCGCTCGTTCCCTAGGGTGAGCGTCCGGCCAGAAAACCCTAAAAATGTGTCTAGGCTTCTATCTAAAGCTATGGGTTGGTATTTCTCTTCCTAGGCTCTAAAATAAACATGCACATCACAAGAAACACAACACAAGAATCAAAGAGGTGTTTAAATGAAGGTAAGGAGTGACTCCCAAGTGGTAGTCGGGCATATCCAAGGAGAATATGAGACCCGGGGGGTAAAAATGAAGAAGTATCTAGCAAAGATACAAGAACTCCAAGTCTTCTTTGACTTGGTAGTGTTGACTAGGATCCCCCGAGAAGACAACAGCCAGGCTGATTTCTTCGCATGAGTTGGATCCGCGATAGATGAAGAGGCTGAGGCCTCGGAACCAAAGGTACGAGTCTTAATCGAGCCTTCCATACTATTGGCTACGAAGGTCTTGCAGGTTGAGCAAGGAGGTGAAGCCCCGTAGTGGGCTGTCGAGATTGTCCGGTACTTGAAAGAAGGAAAGCTCCCGGATGATAAGAAGAAGGCACAACATATCTAGATGAGTTATGCCCGGTAGACATGGGTCGGTAACACTCTTTACAAGTGGGGATACACATTGCCCTTCTTAAAGTGTATTACCAAGGCAGAAGCAGAATACGTGATTCAGGAGATTCATGAAGAAGTATGCGGCAGCCATGGAGGGAACCGGATGTTAGCCGACAAAGCTATTAGAGCCGGTTATTACTGGTATTACTTGCTTGGGATGAACCAGGATTCTAGTGACATCGTGAAGAATCGTGACAAGTATTAGAAGTTTGCTAAAGTCACATAGAATCTCCCAAAGCAACTGAGTCTGATGTACAAATTTAATTGTACTCGCATGCGCATAAGTCATGTGCAGTAAAGTGTGTGTGCAAGTGCGAAGTCGAATCCATAGGGAGTTGTGTTTGAAAAAATTAATTTTTTAATTTAAACCAACTTTATCTTAACCTAGTTCCAAATTTCGTATTTTTATCGTGCAACCACATAAATTGAACTAAATGATTTAAAAACAATTAATGGAAGAGTACTAAAGTTACTCGAATTCGCCTCGCCAAATCAAACAACATGTTGCATTTTATGTATACAATAGACAACCAAAAAGTTAATACATTGTTCAAAAGTCATAAACACGCATATTAAATCATTCGATGAATCTATCCGTTAAAAGAATCACAAAGAACATTTAATTGAAATTAAATCATCCTCTGTATCAGTAGATCACAATGCATATTAGTCTCAATCCAATTATTCGATGTACCCTCAGACGAAACACAACGAATATAAAATTTAGCATAAATAAAAGGACGACATTCAATCAAATGAAATTAATCAAACAATTGAATTAACTTTGAACAATAATTTAATTAAAAATCACATTGTATACATAAAACGACAAGAACATGAATGTTTATCAATGACGAGATTTCATCTTCAACCTTAATTTAAGGTTTCAGCCTCTCATGATAACAAAGACAATAACAAATTGAATTGACATCATGAAAAAAATGTAAAACTTACAATAGAATTGGAGTTCAAAGCTCCAAAACCCCAGAAAACACAAATTTTGACAAAGTACGGCGCCCCCGGCCCGTCTCCGTACGTTTACAAAGGAAAAAAAATGATATTTATAAGCTAATTTTAGGGTTTCAGTGCTGTTAGGTCGGCCGAGTGCGCTCGATCGCACTCGTGCAACATGTCTCCTCTGTGCAGGGCGTGAGTGCGCTCGATCACACTAAACATGCGCTCGAGCGTACTTTCAATCAGAATTAGCCTACTCTTGTGAAACATGACTTTGTAGATATTTGAGTTAGCTTTTCAATGACACCAAGATTGCTTCAATCCGAGCTATAAAACTCTAGATATGGCCTTTTTAGTGAGACTCGTTGGGTGCGAATCATCGCTCGATCCCAATTTGCTGCCAATGCTCCCTGAAGTGTCTTAAGCCCCAGAATTAATAGAATGAGTTGCAAATTTCACCTTAAAGCTGCATTTTTCTCTTAATAACCTGCAAATTATTAAAACACCAAAACTAACCAAAACATCAGAACATAATAAAGCTAAAGGCTTAGCAAATGCAAATTAAGGGGTCCAAATATGCAATATTTGGCACTCATCAAATACCCCTAAACTTACATTTTGCTAGTCCCTTAGCAAAACAAAATGAAAGCAAAAAACATAAGTCCGCTGTCATGGGAGAGACGATTGCATTTAACATATGCAACAAGCATTTTAAACCCCTAAGTATCATTCAACTCAAAGGTGGAAATTTGAGACAACATAAGCTTCAATAGGTGCAAAGTGAGACTAACACAAAGTTAAGAGGCTTCAATTTTTCTCAAAGTTTGGTGTACCTCAAAATTCATAGGAATTCACACAGATGAAAACACCAAAGGCTTAGATCAAGACATGCATTTTTTTATATATATTTTTTTTTATTTTTTTATTTTTTATTTTTTTGCGTTGGATGTGCAATGTTCGGCTCTCTTAAGCTTTCTAATTGACCTATGTAACGAGTGTTGGGCTAGTGACTCCCAAACCAGATAGTTTTAGGGCACTAGATGTAAAACATCCCTAAGGCTTAATTACTCAAGTAAAAAAGGCTACGAAGCCAAACTAGCCATACATTCAACCAAATTGAATTTCTCATCTTTTTACGCAAACACTCAATGCTTAGTGAGGTATGAGGTCCGGTTACTCAATGAAAAGCTCAAACTGATGATGACACATGCTTTTTTTTACTTTTATATATATATTTTTTTCTCTCCTCAAGCCAAGATTTCATCAACACTTCATCCTACAAATCGCAAGGCACACCCTAATCAATCCAAATCTCATACCTCACAGACTTTATGCTAGTATGCTTGTGATAATCAACTCAGACATGTGAAGTCTCTCTAATCCACCAAATGAGTCAAAGGACTCAGATTTCTAATGACATGCAGTGTTCCAAAAGTTAAACACACTAATGACATGCAAACCACAGTTATGATGTAACTCATGCCCAATTAACAACATAGCACAAATTATTTATTTATTTATTAACAAAACAAACAGATAAAAACAAACAAAAAGACACAAACACACAAAAAGACAATGTGTTTTTTCACACCCCCAAACTTAAATAACACATTGTCCCCAATGTGGCAAAAAATACAATATCGTGGGATGAGGAAACTCGAGTGTGCAAAGGTCAAGGCGTCCCCCAAACTTGATCACCAAAATACCTGTCAAAATCTAACAGCAATATTTCCTCATAGAAACAAATATCAAAAGATTAATTGCTGATAGAAACAAAAAGAAAATGACACAAATAAAATAAAAAATAAGAAAGAAAGAAAATGTGCAGAAATTAAAATGGGGAAGAAATTTTACAGTGCTTTCCCCGATCATTTGGAAGTCTGACCAATCCCTTTCACCCTTTCTTCTTAAGAATTTGATATCCCTCTGGAAGGATGTTTCGCCATCTTATGTAGCCAACTTGCTTGCTCTGAAGGATCTTTTTGGGACGATGGTTCCTATGTTTGCTCGCTTGTTTGCAAAGATCCTTGAGAGTCTTGGCATAAAATGGCTATTTGAGACATTGATAAGTGGAGCTTAGGGTTCATGGAGTGTTTCAAGAGGGATTGTGCCGAAGGAATGAGCTTCAGTACTCACTTCTTTGTCATTGGACAAACTTGGAGTTGGCAAGGGATCAATTTGCTCAACTTGCTCTTCTTTTTCTTTCTCCTCATGGTTACCCACAATGAAAGGCTCAGTTGCTAATGAGGGTGAGTTAGGGAATGATATCTCAGTGGTTTTCCCATTCTCAGTTCGCATCTTGGGAGTAGAGCCCAATAAAGCATCAGCTTGCTCAAGTAACTTGTCAAGGTCTAGGTCACATCCAAATTGAGCAAAGTACTTTCCCAATAGGTCCTCCAGACTTGGCTCATCAATAGTCTCCTCAACAATTTTCTCTCTCCCAATTGGGGTGGTGATTTGGACATGCTCATGATAAGGATTGCTGGAATCATCCTCATCAATCATGTAGTGCCTTTTACCCATCAACTGACTTTGACACTCTTCTTCCTCTATTCTGGTGAGTTCAGCAACTAAATGACCAAGCTATCCTTCCAACTTTTCAATTGCTTGAGTGTTGGCCATGACTGCATTCTTCACTTCATTTATGGCTTGAGAGTTGACCATGGTGGCCTTTTTAAGCTCTTGGAAGGTTTGGCCATTAGACTGTATGAACGCTTTGAGGGTGTTTTCCAATGATAAATCTTGTGGAGGATAATTGCAAGGTGAAGGGGTAGAGGATTGGTTGTCGAACTGCCGATATTCAGAATTGTGCAGTTCATCAAATTGGGGAGCATAATTTCCAGTAGCATTAGCTTGCCACGAGAAATTAGAATGGTTGCTCCAGTCTGGGTGTAGCAATTGAAATTTGATTCAGACCCCGGCTTGGAGAAGTTGGTGTTCATCTGCTTATGTGAAAAATTGGAAAATTGTCCCTAGGATGGACAATTACCTGAACTATGATAAGGGTTAGAGTAGTATGAACATGGTCCATGTGGGTGATAATGGTGAGGATAGTTGGTAGGAGCGGGTGTCCTACAACTAGGGGTAGCATTAAAATTACCTAAAGAAAAATTCATGCTTATTCTCACTCTTTAAACAAAACACACTTCCACATGAAACATTAACCAAATTTTTTTGTTTTTTTGTTGGTTTTTTTTTTTTTTTTTTGAAAATAAAATAAACAAAAATACCAAAAATTAAAAACAAAACAGACCAAACATAAGTTTGGCAAAATTCAAGGTGTTGGCCTGTTTTGGTGCAATCTGCGGAGGTGCACTCAAGTGCAGGTGAGAGCTGGTCTGGCAGGTGTGCTACTGATGCGCGTGTGCGCTCGAGCGTAAGTGAATTGCGCGCGAGCGAATGTTTGCTGTGCGCTTGAGCGCAGTTGGGGAGGATCGAGCACAGGCGCGCTTCGTCTTCTGCCTTGTGCTTGAGTGCGCTCGAGCGCGAGTGGGGTGCGATTGAGCGCACTGGCAGGGAGTAGATTCTGCAAAACTGCAGCAAAAAAAATTGAAAACAAAAACCAAACTCTTTTTCTTTTTCCCTTTTTTTTTTATGGTTAGATGAAACAAAACAAAAATAGATAAAAATAAAAATAAACAAAATTACAAAAAGAAAATGAAACAAAAATCTACCTAAACTAGTAGAAAAATAAAATCAATTCAAACAAAAATCAATTTTCACAAAAGCAAATAACTCCTCGGCAACGGCACCAAAATTTGATTTACAAATTTAATTGTACTCGCAAGTGCCTGAGTCGTGTGCAGTAAAGTGTGTGTGCAAGTGCGAGGTTGAATCCACAGGGAGTCGTGTTTGGAAAAATTAATTTTTTAATTTAAACCAATTTTATCTTAACCTAGTTTCAAATTTCGTATTTTTATCGTGCAAAAACATAAACTGAACTAAATGATTTGAAAACAATTAATGGAAGAGTACTAAAGTTATCGGAATCTGCCTCACCAAATCAAACAACATGTTCTTGTATTTTATGCATACAATAGACAACCAAAAAGTTTATACATTGTTCAAAAGTCATAAACACGCATATTAAATCATTCGATGAATCCATCCGTTAAAAGAATCACAACGAATATTTAATTGAAATTAAATCATCCACTATATCCGTAGATCACAATAGATATTAGTCTCAATCCAATTATTCGATGTACCCCTAGACAAAACACAACGAATATAAAATTTAGCATAAATAAAGGAAAACATTCAATCAAATGAAATTAATCAAACAATTGAATTAACTTTGAACAACAATTTAATTAAAAATCACATTGTATACATAAAATGACAAGAACATGAATGTTTATCAATGACGAGGCTTCATCTTCAACCTTAGTTTAAGGTTTTAGCCTCTCATGATAACAAAAACAATAACAAATTGAATTGACATTATGAAAAAAAAAAACGTAAAACTTACAATAGAATTGGAGTTCAAAGCTCCAAAAACTCAGAAAACACGAATTTTGACAAAGTATGGCACCCCCGACGCGTCTCTGTACGTTTACAATGAAAAAGAATGATATTTATAAGCTAAATTTAGGGTTTCAATGCTGCTAGGCCAGCCGAGTGCGCTCGATCGCACTCGTGCAACATGTTTCCTTTGCGCAGGGCGTGAGTGCGCTCGATTGCAGTAAACATGCTCTCAAGCGCACTTCTAGTCGGAATTAGCCTACTCTTGTGAACTATAACTTTGTAGATCTTTGAGTTATCTTTCCAATGCCACCAAGATTGCTTCAATTCGAGCTATAAAACTCTAGATATGGCCTTTTTAGTGGGACTCGTCGGGTGCGAATCATCGCTTGATCCCAATTTGCTGCCAATGCTCCCTGGAGTGTCTTAAGCCCCAAAATTAATGAAATGAGTTGCAAATTTCACCTTAAAGCTGCATTTTTCCTTTAACAACCTGCAAATCACTAAAGCACCAAAGCTAACCAAAACATCCGAACATAATAAAGCTAAAGGCAATGCAAATTAAGGAGTCCAAATATGCAATATTTGGCACTCATCAGAGTTCAATCTCGGCACCATGGTCATTCGCATAGTGGGAAGTCGATGTAGTGGGTCCATTACCTCCAGGAAAATGAGGATGCAGGTTCATAGTAGTCGCTGTAGATTACTTCACCAAATGGGTAGAAGTGGAGGCACTAGCAGCCATCACAACCGAAAATATCCAAAGTTCCTTGTGGAAGTCAATAGTGTGCAAGTATGGAATTCCTCACGCCTTTGTGACAGGTGATGAGTGTCAAATATTACATAGTTGGACACCTTTATTTACATTAGTTAATCTTTTAGTTGTGTCGTTATTTAATGTTTTGTGTTTTTAGTGTTTTATAGGTCATTGAAGAAAAACTATAGCTCTAAAGGGAAAAATGCAAAGTTTGAAAGAAATCATACTTTGAGAAGACCTAGATAATATGGTTAAGTTTAACCAAATCCAAGAAAAAGGTTAAACCGGATTAAAGATCATATTCGATTAAATTTCAGATTTGATAAAATTTCGGATTGGATTCAAATTCAGATTCTGCACACGTCTCAGTATTTTGACCATAACTTTCTGTTCAAATATTGGATTGAAGTGACTCAAGTGGTATTAGAAAGCTAACTCAAAATAATACAGTTCATTGTGAAATAGGATTTTCCTAATTCGGATGTTTATTATACCAAAATCGTCCCACAATAAAAGAACACAAATCTGGACGAATACTATTCCGATTTTAGATTTCTATTTGGACTGGGAGACAGACCTCCTAATTATCTAGGTTTAATAAGGCTTCTAGGACTTTCCTAAGCCTATAAATAGACCACTTTGCTTTCAAGAAGATACACACAATTTCAGAGAGCAAAATTCTACAGTTTTTCTCTTTAGGTTAGTTTAGGTTTAGATTTTAGTTTTATTTATGTGGAGTTAAATTCCCAACTAAGGTTGGGATGAAGCCTCATCAATGAAGAACAACGTTACTTTTATGTAAGTTTTTAGCATTCCAATTTTATTGAGCTTAATTTTAATTGTCTTACTTCTTTTCAATGTGTGAAATAATTCTTGGATATCTTGTTGTGATTCAAGGATACACTTGATGATTTAAGATAACTTCACATAATTGATTGCTTGGTTTTATTTACTTAAAAATTGGATATCCCTTGTGATTTGTTCTTATGATACATCTGGTGTTTCAATTGAATTTGGATTCCTTTCGTGATTTGTGCAATGAATAGATAGATGAGATAGTTTTGATTAATCTTTTGAAGTATAGTAAAACATACATAAGATTTAATTTGTGAGAACTTCGGATTAATATTAATGAACATGAAGTATGTTGTTATGATAGGTGAGTGTGAATTCCCAAACCTTAGTACCTTTATCTTTTGTTTTACTTTATTTAGTTTATGTTGTCTTTTAGTTTTAAAAACCCAAAATCAAAAACCATTTGGAACTACGTTAGGATAAAATTAGTTTAGATATAAGTTGTTCTTTCAAAAATACAATTCTCTGTGAGTTCGACCTTGTACTTGCAAAACATTATATTGCAAACAATTCGTGCACTTGCGAGTATTAAAATTTGCACAACAAGTTTTTGGTGCTGTTGCTAGGGAATTGTTCAATTTTTTAAACCAATTTATTTCTAAATTAGTTTTATTCTTCTACTAGTTATAATTAGGATTTTATTTTTCTACAATTTTTTTTGTTTTATTCGTGTTACTTATAAAAAATAAAAATAAAAATAAAAGATTTTCTTGTTTTTTTTTTTTTTGGCTTGTTTTACAGTTCTGCCGCAGCACCTTCCGCACAACCCTGCTAGTGAGATCGATCACAGCCCTGCTACAATCGAGCGCATTCGAGGCCAAGATAGCAAGCTCAAGCACACCTACGCTCGTTAGCTGCCACATCTTCACTCAAGTGTGATCGAGCGCACCTCCAAAGGCAGCACCAACAGACTGGCAGTAACTGAAAAATTTTGACAAAAATTTATTTTTGTCCTTTTTGTGAGTTTTTAAATTTTAGTTTTAATTTTTTTTTCTTGTGTTAGTTGTTTTGTTTAGTTTATTTTATTTAAAAATTAAAAAAATTGTTAATGTGTTATGTGGGATATTTGCATGCTAAAGAGTGAGGGTGAAGTATGGATTTTCCGTTTAATAATTTTAATAATTTTTCTGTACAACATGCTTCTCCTAGTTGTAGGACACCAGCTCTTACCAACTACTCTCAAAATTTTTACCCACATGAACCATGTTTATATTGCTCCAATCCTTATCATAGTTCTAGTAATTGTCCATCCTGGGAACAATTTTCTAATTCTTCATATGAGCAGATGAACACTAATTTCTCCAGCCCGAGGTTTACTTTAAATTCCAGTTATTACAACTCGGATTGTAGCAACCATTATGACTTCTCATGGTCAGCTCAGGCAACAAGAAATTATGCTCACCAATTTGATGAATTGCACCATTCAGAATATCCGCAGTTTGATTACCAAGCTCAACCACCTGCATATCAATCTATTACTCTAATGCCACAGCCTGCACCACAGTCATCACTGGAAGACATGATGAAAGCATTCATGCAATCAATTGATAAGAACATGCAAGAAATGAAGAATACTAACAGACTCAACTCACAAACCATACAAGAACTGCATCAATTCAATCAAGAGCTCAAAGATGCTAATACTCATGCTACTGCAAGGATGGAAGAATGGATTGACGAGAGTGAGAATGAACATCCATCTGAACATCAACTTGACCCAATGACTCAATATTGGGACAATGAGAGCATAGAGGATAACAATAAGGAAGAAGAGTTTCAAAGTCAGTTGATGGCTAAAGGACACTACATGATTGATGAGGATGAGTCCGGAAATTCTTATCATGAGCATGCCCAAGCCACCTCCAACTTTGAAAGAGAAGAAAGTGCCATAAGAAATTATCTTCCTAAAGATGAGGTATTTCAATTTTGTCCAACTGCTCACATTGATGACTTAAAAAGGAGAATAGCTCAACTCAAGAAAGTTAGGTCGGCCTATATTAGAACTATGAATAAGTAGGGACCATCTCTCTTTTGTGAATATTGTTATAATCCTACTCATCACCAAAGCGAATGTCCATTCATTTTACACTACATGGTTGATAAGAAGGAAATTATGGATAACAAAGAGGAGGACGCTGAGCAAGTTGAGCATGCTCAAGTCACCACCACACTTGAGAGTGAGAAAATTATTGATAACATTGAGGAGGAAGAAAAAGAAGAAGTTAAGCACCCTGAGCAAGTTGAGCACCAAGAGAACAGTGAGCCACCAACAGATCCTGATCTACCCAGTGACATGGAAGTGAGTACTGAAGCTCCTCTCTGCATACTGCCCCTCTTGAGACATATCAAGAGCTCAAAGCTTCATCGCCTAAATGTCTCAAAGAGCCATCTTATGCCAAGATACTTAAGGACTTGTGCACACAAGCACACAAATCTAGGAACCACTTTCCTAAGAAGATCCTTCGAAGCAAGCAATCCTACATAAGATGGCATTTTGAAGAAGAACGGGTGGAAGGGATTGGTTGGACATCCGCATGATAGGGGGAAGCGCTATAAAGTTTTCTCCTCCAGTTTATTTTTTGCACTTCACTCCACAAATTCTTTCTTCCCTTTTTCATTACATTTTGATTTTTTTTTTTTAATTATTTGTTTTTGTTTCTAATAGCAATTAATCTTTTGTTGTTTGTTTCTATGAAAATATTGTTGTTAGTTTTTGTTGACAGGTGTTTTGGAGTTTAAGTTTAGGGGATGCCCTGGCTTTGTTTACACTAAGATTTCCTTACTTTCGATAATGTATTTGTATGCTACACATTGAGGGCAATGTGTAATTCAAGTTTGGGGGTATGGAAAAACACTTTGTCTGTTTATTTTTGTTCTTTTTTTTTTTTTTGGTGCTTAAAAAAAAAATTGAAAAAAAAATAAAATTGTGTTATGTTGTTGTCAAGTTTGAGTTAAAATGTAACTGTGATTTGCATTTCATTAGCTTGCTTAAAGGGTTGAACACATCATTATGTCATTAGGAGTCTAAGTCCTTTGACTTATTTTTGGGTAAAAGAGATTTCACTTGTTTTGAAGATAAAGTTTTATGAGCACATTACCATGTTTTCTGTGAGGTATAATGTTTGAGCTTAAGCTTATTCTCTTTGAGATTTGTTGGATGACCTATTGATGAACAACCATTGGCTTGCAAGATATAAAAATAAATAAATAAGAGAAGGAAAAGGAAAAGAAAGATCATGTTGAGTTTTTCGCTGAGTAACCAGACCTCTTGCCTCATTAAGCATTGAGTATTCGCGTCAAAAGGTGTGAAGTTCAGTATTGATTTATGATATGGCTAGTCTGGCTTCGTATCCTTTTTGACTTAAGTTAATAAGCCCTTAAAGATGTTCTACATCTAGTGCCCTAAAGCCACTTGGCTTGGAAGTCATTGGCCTAACACTTGTTACATAGGTCAATTAGAAAGCTTAAGGGAGTTAGACATTGTAGAGCCTGTAAAAAAAAGAAAAAAAAAATGCATATCTTGCCTTGGTTGTTTCATTTATTAGGGATTCTTACAAATTTTATGGAACTTGTCTTGAGTTTAAACTAAAAGCTTCATGATTGTATACTAATTACACTTTACACTTTTCATAACATATGACGTCTCAATTGTCCATTTATGAGTGACTTGATTTTGGATTTACTTTTGACAGTGATGGTGTTTGTCTTTTTAAGTTTGCTCATGAAATAAGAACCATGGTTTATGTGAAACTTCTTTCTTGTTAACAACATAATGCTACAATGTTTGTGGGTATCATTCCTGTTAACCCCTCACCAGACTTCACTCCTCTACTAAGGATGCCTAGGGGTTTAAAAGGCTTATTGCATATGCTAAATGCAATCGTCTCTCCCACAAGAGAGGATTTATATTTCTTGCTTTTATTTTTTGTTTCATTTTATTTTGCTAAGGGACTAGCAAAATGTAAGTGTGGGGGTGTTTGATGAGTGCCAAATACTACATATTTGGACCCCTTTATTTACATTATTTAATCCTTTAGTTGTGTCATTATTTAATGTTTTGTGTTTTTAATGTTTTGTACGTCGTTGACGAAAAACTACAACTTTAAAGGGAAAAATGTAGAGTTGGAAAGAAAGCATACTTTGAGAAGACCTAGATGATGTGGTTAAGTTTAACCAAATCCAAGAAAAATGTTGAATCGGATTAAAGATCATATTAGATTAAATTTCAGATTGGATAAAATTTTGGATTGGATTAAAATTCAGATTTTGCACATGTCTCAGTATTTTGACCATAACTTTCTGCTCAAATATCGGATTCAAGTGATTCAAGTGGCCTATAAATAGACCTCTTTGCATTCAAGAAGATACACACAATTTCAGAGAGCAAAATTCTACAATTTTTCTCTTTAGTTTAGTTTAGGTTTAGATTTTAGTTTTATTTATGTGGAGTTAAATTCCCAACTAAGGTTGGGGATAAAGCCTCATCAATGAATAACAATGTTACTTTTATGTAAGTTTTTAGTATTCCGATTTTATTGAGCTTAATTTCAATTGTCTTACTTCTTTTCAATGTGTGGAATAATTCTTGGATATCTTGTTGTGATTCAAGGAGACACTTGATGATTTAAGATAACTTCACATAATTGATTGCTTGGTCTTATTTGCTTAAAATTCGATATTCCTTGTGATTTGCTCTTCGGATACATCTGGTGTTTCAATTGAATTTGGATTCCTTTCGTGATTTATGCAATGAATGGATACATGAGATGGTTTTGATTAATCTTTTAAAGCATAGTAAAACATATATAAGATTTAATTTGTGAGAACTTCGGATTAATATTAATGAACATGAAGTATGTTGTTATGATTCGGTGAGTGTGAATTCTCAAACCTTAGTACCTTTATCTTTTGTTTTACTTTATTTAGTTTATGTTGTCTTTTAGTTTTAAAACCCCAAAATCAAAAACCATTTGGAACTAGGTTAGGATAAAATTTGTAGCATCCCAAATTTTTAAAGTCTTATTTTAAAGATATTTATTTGATGATATATTATTCATATTTGGTAATGATATTTCTTTTGAGGTGGAGATATTTATTGATGATATTAGGTAATAATATTTATTCTTGAGGAATTTGTTAGATCTTATGAATATTATTGGAATGAATATTGATTTGAGGTTATTATATCATGATGTTAATTATTTTATTGGGAGATTTAAGAGTTATGATAATTGATGATTGATTGATTGATATAATTTGGAGTATGATTGTAATAATTGGTGATTAATTTTATGAGTGAGGAATTTGTGGGATTCAGATTTTAAGGGAAATTAGGTGAAAATAGTATTGGAGATTTTATTAGATTTGTTTTTAATAAATTGTAGTGTTTGCCTTGGTGACCTTGTTGTATTGTAGTGGGAAAGAGAGAATTTCTTATTTTTTTGCTCCTCACGTACAACCCCATTATTTTTTCTTTTCTTTTGTTTTTCTTTCCTCCCTCTTGCCTATTTAAGTCACTCTTTCTTGCCTCAACCGAACCAGAGAAGAGGGAGAGTGAGAGATTGAGATAAGTTAGAGAAAGGAGATTGAGAGGAAGAAAGAAAGAGAGTTGGGCGAGAGAGAGAGAGAGAGAGTTAGTGATTGAGAAATTTTAATTAAGGATTAACTGCAGCAGAATGAGTTTCAACAAGTAATTACCTTTGATGATTCATTCCTGTAACCCACTGTAAGTATTCGTACTTACTGAGTATGATATTGATATTCAATAATATAGATCTTTATAGTTTTATTAAATATCTGACCTTTTGATATAATTGCTTCAACAGTGATTTATATTATTGTGAATTGATTGACTCATTACTTTACAGTTTTTTGTAGTGATTGCAGGAATGGAAAATCAAGGTAATTATGCAGTTGTGATTAGAGATTCATACTGAGATGTACAGAGATTCCAAGTTGGTTAAGTTTTGTCTAGAGTTTAGACTGTCGGATAGATTTGTATAAATGCTTTGTACGACATAGTTTTGTCTATTTTTGTATAGAAAAGTATTTTTAACGATATTATTTTGTTTTAATCATTTTAGTTTTTTTGCTGTATGAGATTATTTCAGCGTAACACTCGATTTTATTTACAAAGAAAATAAGAGAAATATCGGGATGTTACCAAATTAGTTTAGATATAAGTTGTTCTTTCAAAAATACAATTCTCTATGGGGTTCGACCTCGCACTTGCAAAACATTATATTGCAAACAATTCATGCACTTGCGAGTATTAAAATTTGCACAACAACAGGCAATGGTAAGCAATTTGACTACGAACCATTTCGGAAGTGGTGTGCAAAGCTCCACATCAGGAATTACTTCTCTTCACCTGGACATCCCTAGGCAAATGGGCTGGTAGAAGCAACCAACAAGACTTTAATGAAGACTTTAAAGTAGAAGCTAGAAGAGAGGAAGGGAGCTTGGGTATAGTCTGTGGTCCTACAGAACAACCACTAGAACCCCTACTGAAGAAACCCTTTTCGCCCTGACATTCAGAACTGAAGCTGTGATACCAGTGGAGGTAGGGTCTCTCAAATACTGGGTAGAACACTACAACCTAGAACTGAATGAAGGAGGAATGAGGTTGCACCTGGACTTGTTGAAGGAGAATAGGGATGGAGCTCAGATGACCATGGCAGCTTATCAGTAGAAAGTGGCTAAGTACTTCAACAAACAGGTTAGGCACCGGGACTTCAAAATCGGACATTTGGTCTTCAGAAAAGTGACCATCAGATACCAGGATCCCACTGAAGGGAAGCTAGGCCCAACATGGGAAGGCCTTACCAGGTTGTCGAGTGTCATCAACAAGGTGTGTACCACCTCCGGAGAGCAGACGAGAAGCCACTTCCAAAGCCGTGGAATGCAAAGCATCTGAAGAAGTACTATCAGTAGTGCGCCCAGGTGTGGTGCCCGGGTACCATCATTTGATTTATTTATGCCTTTTATTATGTGATTGTCTTTCAATAATAAATTAGATTTGAATAAAGAGTAATGCTAAAGTGTTCCCGGTCCTCGGGGACCCCTTTGACAATTACTCTTTGGCAAGAAGGACATGGAGAAAACCTTGGGGAAAAACAAGGAAATTCATTCTCAGAGAAAGGGAGACAACCCTGGGCAAAAACAAGAAGATTCACCCCTGGAGACAAGGAAAAAATCTTGGACAAAAAAGCTAGAAGATTTACCCCTAGAGACAAGGAGAAAACCTTGGACAAAAACAAGAAGATTCATCCCAGGAGACAAGGAGAAAACCTTGGGCAAAAACAATGAATAGGGAGACAACCCTCTAAAACAAGGACAATGAGAAAATCTTGGTAAAAAGCAATTAACGGGAGACAACCCGGTCAATAAACAAGAAGACTCATCCCTGGCAACAAGAAGATAATGAGACAACCTTGCGCTAAAAATAAGCAACAGGAAACAACCCGGTCAAAAAACAAGGAGCCACCCTAAGGCAAAAGGAGAGCAAAAGTTAGTATGTTGAAAGACTTATAAAATCATTGTTAGAAGATTATTGTGCAGGTTCAGAGCCTAGTTTGTCGAATGGGCATTGAAGGGAGGGTCGGGCTTCACCCTTGGATTATTTGAAGGGAGGGCACGAGATTCCACCTTCAGATTACTTGATGAGTTGGAGAGAGGGCCAAGTATGATCCCTGGGTGACTCAAGGGTATGACAGGTTTAACCCCTAGGCAAAGGAAGAAGTTGGGGGGTACTCTCGGGAACTCAGACGATGCCATGAACAAAACTGAAGAGCTCCAACTATTAAGCTCAAGGCACACTCACATGGAGACGTAAGTCCCGGACAAAGCCAAACAACGAGTCATCCAAGGACTCTAACTAAAATTCCTATTACCCTAGTATCTCGGCTAAGGGAATTGGGGGGTAACAGTGGAGAATAAAATTACACTACAAGTCCATAAGTTTTTGGGCCTTAGGGCCAATAACAGGCCCACAGAGCTATTAATTAAAAAGCAGGATATACAATCCAAGTATGGCTCTATTGGAATAAAGAAGTTCTACTCCAAGTCTAAATTGGAGTAGGAGCCCAAGTCTAATTCCAGCTCTTAGGAATCCAAATTAAACTTAAATAAGAAAAGCTAGTCCAAGTCTACCTCAACTCTTTAGCCTATAAACAGGCCCCTGCATAAGGTACAGAAACTCATTTTATAATAGTACAGAATACGGAATAGAGCTAAATTAGTACCCATTAAGTAGATTAAATTATTGTGCGTCGAAGCATAATCTTTCTCCCGGAAACTAACTTAGGCATCGGAGTTTCCCTAGCATAAACGCCGACGGATCTTTTGACGCTTTTATTCTTTTGTAGCTATTTGGAGTACTCGACGACGTACTGCAAATCTAGAAGGCCCCGAAGAATGCTCAGCCCACATCGTGTCGAAAACTGTTCTAGCATTCTTCAATAGCCATTGTTTCTCTTACTAATCTTCAACATCCTGTGCATCTGAACTCTTCTTCTTCATCAATCTCATATTTCAACATTTTTAACAACAATCTTACTCAAGAATTTGTAGCAGATTCCTGTGCTGTGACAAACCAAAGAGGACACACAAGGCCAACCTGGACTACTTGGAAATGGATTGAAGTGGACAAGTTTAAAATATCCCAAGAAAGCAGGAAGAGTTTTCGTGCTGGATGGAGTTGAAAAGAGATGTGAGAAGTTGCACTATTCATGCTAGCAAAAAACATGGGCTAACAAAGGACTAAACTACGGGTGAGAAACCATATTCATTGGTGTGGACTTTTGTGTGTAAAAATATCAATACTAGAAATAAACCACTCACAATAGATGAATCCTTATGAGATAGGGCTATATTGAGGATGTCAAACCTCAAGTACTGCACAAGCGTTGTTATTAAACTTGTCAAGATTAAAAGTAACTCAATTTAAAGAAGGTTGTTTTGTTATTCTTTTATAAAAGTAAATGCATAAAAGTAAAAGTAAAGATAAATAGTAATGAGAGAAAGAGTAGGGGGTAGATTTCACCGCTAACCACATAACAATGGTCAATCATAAATAAATTAATAAGGAAAATTCATACTGTACATGATATAGCACTCGTCTCACTCGAGTAGTCAAAAAAATATCATAATTAAGAAATAAGTATAATCTATCTTCTATTGCATGGACTGTCTACTTAACCTCTAGATACAGTACGGTCCGTCTTCTCTAAGTATGGACTATTAAATTGCTTAATCAGTTACATGCAATCAACGGATAAACAAAACTCATCTTCGGGTCGTAAATTGTCTACTTAAATTACACTAAGCTAGGGTGTAGAGTAATTCAACTTCCCTAGGCGTAGCCTATCAAACCGTATTGATCATGTGTCAGTTAAAACCATTGTATAACAATCATTCATATAATCACATAAAATATGAAGGATTGAGCTCAATCAAGATAAAAAGCTTTCTAAAACAAGAGAAGAATTTCATAATGATTGAATATAAACTTTAAAACCAAATCTCTAAGTTATATAACCATCATGCATATAGAAAATTTCTAAATTAAAATACAATTAAACTACTGTTACTTGGAAAGTGCTACATCAACATCCTATTACAAGTTTAGCCGCTCATGGTGATGCTAGAATGGCCTCATACCATGTTCATATTCTCTTCAACTCTTCAAGCCTTCAAGAAGATATTTTCGGTCTAAAACTAAATACACCTTCTCTTCAAGAGTTAGAGACCTATTTATAGGGTGTAAAAAAAACCCTAGAAGCCCTATGAATCCAAAAAAAAAAAAAAGACCTAATTCAATCTCCTAGTTAAATTGGGAGACCTAGAAAAGATTTCTTTATCAATTTCAACATCTTCCGGACTATTCAGCACAAGTGTGCTCGAGCACACTTATGCACATGGGTTGTTTTGTGCTCAATCCCATTAGAAGTGAGATCGAGCCCACTTACGCATGTGGGCTGTTTTCTACTCGATCCCATCATAAGTGAGATCGATCCCACTTACGCATGTGGGCTGTTTTGTGCTCGATCCTATCAGAAGTGAACTTAAGCCCACTTGTTCAGCATCTCAAAAAAATCATGTTTTAACACCGAAATCAATGGAATTTCTTGTATTCTCCCTAAGAACTTCAAAACACGAAAACAACACAAAATCAAAAAGATAACGATGCTAAGGAATTAACATATGCAAGTTAAGGGGCTTGAATGTGCAACATTCTGTGCTTATCGCTCCCCAAACTTCCTTCTTTCCTGAGATGTACGATTGTATTTAGCGTATACAATAAGCCTTTTAAACCCCTATGCATCTTTAGAGGACGAGTGAAGTCTCGTGAGGGTTTAGTAGGAATGATACCTACAAACATTGTCAACATTATGTTATTAATAAGAATGAAGCATCACAAAAATAGTAGTTCTCATTTATTAACAAGTTTAAAGAAATAAACTACATCTTCAAAATTTCAGGAAATTCAAAATCAAGTTACTAACAAATGGCAGTTTAAGATAACACAAGTTCCAATTGGTGTAATAGTGAACTAGCACAAAGTCATGAAGCTTAAAAAATAATCTCAACATGAATGGTTCAATACTCAAAATTCACTACACTCCTAATTGGATGAAACAACCAAGGCATAATCTCTTTTTTTTTTTTTTTTTTTTTGGAAACATGTACAATGCTTAGCTCCCTTAAGCTTTCTAATTGACTCATGTAACGAGGGTTAAGCAAATGACTCCCAAACCAAATGATTTTAGGGCATTAGGTGTAAAAACACCCATAAGGGCTTACTAACTCGAGTCAAAAATGTTACAAAGCTAAACTAGCCATGTTATCAATCAAACCAAACTTCCAACCTTTTAACGCGAACACTCACTACTTAATGAGGCAAGAAGTCCGGTTACTCAGTGAAAAGCTCAAAGTGATCAATATTATTCTTTTTCTTTTCCTTTTTTTCTTTTTTTTTTTTAAATCTTGCCAAGGTTATTCATCCAACAAGTCACCCAATTACATTTAAGTCATTGACAACAAACATAATTGATTTCAGATTTCATACCTTACAGACTATATGCTAGTGTTCTTGTGATAATAAGATTGAAACGAATAGCATCTCATGTTGCCAAAGATAAGTAACAAAATTCAAATTTCCTAGTCACATGATCATGTGTTCATAATTTTAATCTCACCAATAAAATGCAAATAAGAATTTAAGTGCAACCGCATGCTTAAGAATGACATAGTACCCAAAACATTGGACAGTGTTGGGCCATGCCCCCAAATAAATCACACATTGTCCCCAATGTGTATAGAACTGAAAAACAATAGTAAGAGGATATGAATACCTACATAGGAAAAAGGTGGGGTAGATCATACCCCCAAACTTGAATGCAGCAACACCAGTCCCAAAAAACAAAGTGATACTCCAATCAAATACTAGTCAAGTGCAGTGTATTGTTTTCAAAATATAATCAAACTATAAAAGAACAGAACAGCAATGGAGAAAATAAACCTTGATGGAGATCATGTTCCCTGATGGAGGAGGACTCGAGCGCATAGGGCATGCGCTCCATCCTATGAGTCTGACTCTTCTAGTCAAAATATATGGGATCACCCAAGTTAACGGAATCCACATCTTTGATGCGCTCAGTGCCCTCTGCCCCTTGAGTTTAAATTTGAAGCATCAATCTTTTTTTTCTCTTGAACCAAAGAAAATAAATTTTACCTATAGAAAGGTAATTCAAAATGTCCGCATATCGAGGTAGATAACTCTAAGTATTCTCAAACAGTTTCTCATCCGATAAGGAATCATGAATTGGAATAAAATGAGGAGAATACTCAAGAAATTTTTTTACCTCGGTGATTAATAAGCGCTGAATGTTGCACATTCAAGCCCCTTAACTCGCATATGTTAATTCTTTAGCACTGTTATCTATATTTGATTTTGTTGTTGTTTTAGTGTTTTCAGGTTTTCAATAAAAATGTAATAAATTTCATTAATTTTGGGTTTAAAGCACACTTTGAAAAGACCTAGAATATGTGGTTAAGCATAACCAATCATAATAGATGACCTATATGATATAGTTAAGTTTAATCAAATCAAGAAAATAATTAAATCAAAATTTCTCTAATTAGAGTCAAATTCAAATTGGATTAAATTTCGAACTCTGCACATGTATCAGTATTTTTGGCATAACTCTCCGCTCAAGTATTGGATTGAGGTGAAACTAGCTGCATGGAAAGCTAACTCAAAATAATAAAAATAATTGTGAAATAAGATTTTCCTAATTCTGAATTTGTCTATGCCATATTCTTCCCGTAATATAGAGATGAAAATCTAGACGAATCCTATTCCAATTTGTACTAGGATTTCTTCCTAATTGGACTACGAGACTGAAGCATGATTTCTCGGAGATTTCTAAGGCTTCTAGAGTTTGTTTTACACCCTATAAATAGGCATCTAAGTCTTGAAGAGAGTGTGTGCTTAGTTTTAAACATAAAATATCTTCTTTGAAGCTTGAAGAGTTGAAGAGAATATAAACATGGCAGAAGGCCATTCTAGCACCATCATGAGAGGCTAAATTTGTAATAGGATGTTGATGTAACCATTTCCAAGTAATAATTGTTTAATTATATTTTTAATTTAGAAATTTTCTATATGCATGATGATTGTATAACTTAGAGATTTGGTTTTAAAGTTTATATTCAATCATTATGAAATTCTTCTCTGGTCTTAGAAAGCTGTTTATCTTGATTGAACTCAATCCCTCATATTTTCTGTGATTATATGAATGATTGTTATACAGCGGTTTTAACTAACACATGATCAAGAGGGTTTGATAGGCCATGCCTAGAAAAGGCGAATTACTCTACACCATAGCTTAGTGTAATTTAGGTAGACAATTTGTACGACCCGAAGATGATTTATGCTTATCGCTTGATTGCGTATAACTGATTAAGCGATTTGATAGTCCATACTGTTGTGCAAATTTTAATACTCGCAAGTACACGAATCATTTGCAATATAATATTTTGCAAGTGTGAGGTCGAACCCACAGGAAATTGTGTTTTTGAAAGATCAATTTATATCTAAACTAATTAAATTCTAACCTAGTTCCAAAAGGGTTTTGAATTTTAAGTTTTGAAAATTAAAGGATAAACATAAACTAAATAAAATAAAATAAAGATAAAGACTAAAGTTTGAGAATCCACACTCACCGAATTATAACAACATACTCTATGTTCATCAATATTTATCCGAAGTTCTAACAATTAAAATCTTAGATATGTTTTACTATGATTCAAACAATTAATCAAAACCATCCCATGTATCCATTCATTGCACAAATCACAAAAGGAATCTAATATCAATTAAATCATCAGATGTATCCGTAAATCACAAAAGATATCTAGTCTTAATTAAAACACCAAATGTATCCGTAGTACAAATCACAAGGGGTATCCAATTATTTAGGCAAATAAAATCAAGCAATCAATTATGTGAAATGATCTTAAATCATCAAATGTATCCTTGAATCACAAAAGATATCTAAAAATCACTCCACACATTGAAAAGAAGTAAAATAATTGAAATATTAAATCCAATAAAATCATATAAATAAAGACTTACATAAAAGTATTGATGTTCTTCATCGGTGATGCTTTATCCTTAACCCTAGTTGAGAATTAACTCCACATAAAAATAAAACTTAAACTAAAGAAAAACTAAACTACAGAGAAAAGCTGTAGATTACATTCTATCTCCAGACTTGTCTCCCAAAACTCGTCTATGGAATTTTCCTTTTTTCTTGAATGTAAAGAGGTCTATTTATAGGGTTAGAGAAGTCTTAGAAACCCTATTAAACCTAGATAATTCGGAGGTCTGTCTCCTAGTCAAAATAGAAGTCTGAAATCGGAATAGGATTCGTCCAGATTTGTGTTCATTTATTGCGGGGTGATTTTGGCATAGTAACCGTCCGAATTAGGAAAATCATATTTCACAATGAACTGTAATATTTTGAGTTCAATTTTTAATGCCGCTTGAATCACCTCAATCTGATACTTGAACGGAAAGTTATGGTTAAAATACTGAGACATATACAGAATCTGAATTTGAATCGAATTCGAAATTTTATCCAATTTGAAATTTAATCCAATTTAACCTTTTCTTGAATTTGGTTAAACTTAACAACATCATCTAGGTCTTCTCAAAGTGTGCTTTCTTCCAAACTTTGCATTTTTTCCTTTAAAACTGTAGTTTTTCTTCAACTACCTATAAAACACTAAAAACACAAAATTAACACAAAACATTAAATAGCGACACAGCTAAAAGATTAACTAATGTAAATAAAGGAGTCCAAATATGAAATACTTGGCACTTATCACATACCTAGGGAAGAAGGACCGTACCTCATCTAGAGGTTAGGTAGATAGTTCGTGTCAACCGAAAATGGATTATACTTATTTCTTAATTATGATATTTTCTTGACTACTCGAGTGAGATAAGCCCTACATCATGCATACTATGAATTTCTATTGTTAATTTATAATTGACCATTATTATGCAGTTAGTGGTGAAATCAACCTACTATTCTTTCTCTCATGACTATTTATCTTTACTTTAACTTTTATGCATTTTCTTTTATAAAAGAAAAAAAAAACAACCTTCTTTAAATTGAGTTACTTTTGATCTTGACAAACTTAATAATGCCTTTGTAGTCCTTAAGGTTCGACACCTTCAATATAACCCTATCCTATAAAGATTCGTTCTATTGCGAATGATTATTTTTATTATTGATACTTTTGTACACAAAAAGACCACATCAATTATCTTTTTGTGTTCCTCTAGAACACCTAACAGACTATTCTCTTGGCCTCTTGGTAAGTTATAAGCAATAATGACCGAGAGAGTGTCATTTGTCCCTAAAAAAGAAGACTTGAGATTATTTGAAATTGGCTCCAGCTCAAATTCTAGGGAGGGCTCAAGGAAAGGCATGTGAGGAATACTTAGAGGCATAGACTCATTGGGTCCTTTCCAAAGTGGAAGGTCCATAGTGGCAGTAGTATCGAGCGATGGAATGATCTCGTCAATTACCGCTCTGTATCACAATCATTTTACGTCGCAGCAAACACCCAAAAATACTGAAAACATTTTTCATTAATCATTTTATGGCGAAACAAACATAGCCTAAAGATGTGTCATTACTAAGTAGAAATTTTTATAAATTTCTAATGACCTCAAAGAATTTTGCTCATGCTTATACTTCTGTGCTGAAAGGACCTACCAAGGAAGGGCGCAGGTAGGAGGTCCAATTAGTCAAAGTGGGAATGCAATGCTTATACTTCTAAGCCTTGAGATGCTCATGCTTAGTCAAAGTGACTCTTGGGGGTATTTGGAGGGCATCAAGTTTGAAGTTATCATGAACAACTTATTCCTAGAATGTCAGATGAGATCAAGGACACTGGTCAAACCCTCAAGTTTTAGAGAATCTAAAGACTAGGGGGAGGGTTGCCAAACGAGAGAGGGTATACTGTGAGTGGGAATGCAATGCCAAATCAGCTTCTACGTTAACAATTCTTAATCTTTGGTCCAACTTCAGGTTCAATTTCCTTAACTTCCACTTATTTTGACACTACTCCCTCAAAGTTTAAAAATTCTCAATTAAAGGAATTGAATTTTCAATTTCTTTCAATTACTCTATTTTGTTATGATTTTTCGTTAATTTTTTGTCAAAATACCCTAGTTTTTTTTTTTAATTAAAAGAAAAAATTGCAAAGATTTTTTTTATAAAATAATAAAGGCCTAAATCTTTACAATTTTTATTTTTATTTTTTATAATAAAAAAGGGGTATTTTGGGAATTTTGACAAGTTTTAACTAAAAATTCTAACAAAATGAGGTAATTGAAAGTTCGATACTCTTAATTGGGAGTTTTTGAACTTAAGGGGAGTATTTTTAAAATGCGTAATAATTTATGAAGGTTTTGTGAAATTATTTATTTATTTATTTATTCACTTTTGAAAATAAAAGTGATTAGATGGCCGGTGGTAAGGATTGGAGCAATTTGTAGATGGAAAACATGGAGAAGTCTCCATTTTTTGTGGTAAACTAGACCGATTGAGATCCTTCAAATTTTCTAAAATATGAACTCTTCATTTTATCTAACGCTCTAAATAAATGCAGAAGTTTGTGTGTTATAGAAATAATTAATTTTAATTTTCTACATGTCAAATCCACTTCTTTCGGTAACACAAATTTTTACATTTATTTAGATCGTTAAATGAAATAGAGTGCTCAAATTTTAAAATATAAAAATCTTAAGTTTTTTAAGAAGTCTGAAACAATCCAAATTCAAAGCGAACACGTATTCAAAATGAGGTGGCAGGTTTGGTGTGATTGGGGGAGGTAGATGGTTTTGGATAACCTAGGTTTTGGTGCGGTGGCTCTTGGTGATAATTTGGGAGGGAAAATTGGTGTTAAATTAATGCATCTTTTTGGGTGTTATTGGGCGCAGTACTGCTTTGTGGAATGTGGGGGCATGGTAGATGGCATGGATAAAATGAATTGAAACATTTATGAAAATTAAAGGTTTCAAATGAAACAATTGAAAAATAATAATTTAATTTGTTATCAACCCAATACTATAGGAAGAATTATGTAACATCCACTTTTTTATTTTTATTTCCAAATTGCATATTGTTTTACATAAACTACAATGTCCCTTCATTTTTTTTTTTTTTTTATATTAATAGGTTCCGAGTCATTTTCTTTTAAAAAAACAAATAATAAAGTTGCAGATGTGTCTTAACTGTTGAGAGACTCCAAAGTTATAGATATATGAACGTGAATTTGGCCTAGATATACTATATAAATAAAATAAAATAAAAATTAGAGTGCATTTCTTGTAGTTTTTTCAACGGCATGTTAAGATTTAATTCCATATTTATAAGAGATATAATGAAATTAAATTTGAACCATTCTTTTTTTTTTTTTTTTTTTGACATGTTCGCACAAAAGGAGAGAGTGTGATTCGAACTAGTGACACCCGCTTCATAAAACGTGGTCTTAACCGATTGAACTACCTCTTGAAAATAATTTGAACCATTCTTATAAACATTGTGGACGTGTATATATATATATATATATATATATATATATAGAGAGAGAGAGAGAGAGAGAGAGAGAGCATTAGCACTATTTAAGAGGGTGGTGGTGGTGGGCTAGGGTAGGCGCAGTTAATATGTGATTATTCTGTGCACAGTAGTGGGCTGGCATGGGGTTGCCATCATGAGCAGAGA